>NW_024884989.1:2166529-2204571 GCF_019232065.1 Centrocercus urophasianus | reverse complement strand
TCTCTGTGCAGCAGGTACCCGTGGGGCATGTGTGCAGCTGCCTGGAGGATCAAAGCCCAAGTGAGGAGCTCTGTGTTGCTGAGGCAGCCCTGCCAGCCAATGTTCACCACATGTGTGAACCAAAATGCTTATGACAATAACCTATTGACTGTAACTTGCTTCTCCAAACTTTGAATGCTTCTCTGTTGATTCATTCTGTTCTTGTAGCCTGCCCTCACAGCCTGAGCTCAAAGCCTCTCCTCGGGCTGCATTTTTTTTCAACAAAATCCCACCTACCTTGTTTCATTGTGTTCCTCCCTCCTGCTTTCTCCTGCTTTACAAGTGTCCATTCGTTTTGGGATTAAGGGATTCAGTGGGACATGCTTGCTCAAGATGCAAACCAGGAATCATGAGAATTGCAGCTCTTCTCTGTAACATTAAATTTCATCCTAACACTTGGACGTGCTGCCTATAACTTTTTTTTTTTTTTTTTTTTTTTTTGCAGGCAGAAATGCTCTCCTGAGGCTCTACCCAGTTTTCTGTGGTTCATGTCTAAGAAAAAATCACCTGTTGGCCAACAGCTTCAAGAGAGACAAATTACTTCCCTGCACAATGCCACTTCCAGATGGAAGACTGGAAGTACCAACACTGTGCGCTCATTACCAAGCTACAGAAGGGCTGAGCATGTCTGTCCAACTTGACTGGTTTCTGCTTTTAGCACTAAGAGGCCACTCAAAAGGGAATAATCAGTGACACTGATGCCAACAGAAGGCATGAAGAGGTAGCACTGCCCTTCCAAAATATGTGACTTTGTGAGGGTTGTGCCTGGTGTTACAGACTCCTGGGACTGAGTTGTCCAGCACCTGCAGTGACATTAAGGCTTGATGGGTTGTCTCTAAGCTTCTCCTCCACTGAGCATCACCACCTTCCAGTGGCACTTTACGGCCTAAACACAGCCCTGCTCTTGTCAACCACGACATCTCATCCCACCACTGAGATGCTGGAGAAGTTCAGAGCCCATGGATTTGTATCTCTCTTCGCTGTTGGGTATCTACAACGGTCAAGTATCAATAAGTAATTAAAAAAAATAAATCTGGGCCCAACATTCAGTAAATTAGTACAAATGGGGCAACATCACACACATTTTATCACCTGGGGATCTTTGCAGATAACTTTAATTAGGAGGGTGGGATTTCATTAGCAGAAGTGAAAGGAATTTACCTTTAAGACTTTCTAGCTTCCAAATCCATCAATATCCTCATGCATACATTGATTTTTAGATATAAATAAAGAGGCCCAAACTTCTCCAATGGGACATCTGATAGATGTTATTTTTCTATTAAATAATGATATCCTTTAGGGAAGGACCCACAGTACAACATTGCCACGTCCAGATCCTTTGGGCTGCAGGGGCAGAGTGAAGATTCAATTAGGGCACCCCTGCAGGTCTGGGAATACTTAACTGCTGATCTGCCACAGACCCCACTAATTGTCTTGTTCGTGCTGAAAAATGCATCTCTTCTGCTCATTAACACAACAGCTGCATCTTTCAGATCCCTAAGGGAAAATGTGCAAGGAGCAAGAGCATCCAAACCAATTGCATTCACCATGGAGCATCCGAGTTGGGCAGCTTCTCCAAGCGCCTGGTCAAAGCCCACTGAAGGAAATGAGGGCTTTCCTGGAGACTTCAAGAGTTTCCAGAGTCCCACATTCGCCTGGTTTGGCATGAAAGGACCAAACAGAGCCCAGGATGCCTACATACACCTGAGGACCTGAAATGCAGCCTGTATGCTTTGGAAGCACAAAGTAACAAAGCTAAACCAACATTACTCCTGCTGAGCAGCAGCCAACAGAGTGATCTGCTAAGGAAAGGCAAAGAGAACGACGATCCTTCAGGAGTAAAAGCTCTGACCTATTGCAGAATGCAGCTAAAAAAACAAGACTATGTATATATGAACATACAGGCTCACATTTAGGGCCGAAAAAACTAGGTCTGATACATTTAAGGAGCAAGCATATTGTGCTTATTATCTCTTCTGCTCCCAGTCTTTAACGTGAGGAGGAAAAAGAAAACAAAAAAATACTAAAACACATTCCGTTCCATTAAGAACCTTTGTTTCTTAAGCACATTTTTCTATCAAAAGTCTTCCAGGCACTTTACCAGTGTGTGAATCAGACAGACAACTCTCAGATCACTGCAATAGCTTCCCTAGCACATCCAGTCGGTGATGCTTCCACTTCCAAACCCCACGCCTGACTCTGACATTGACAGCTGTCTTCCATGGGGAGGACTGGAAGGCAAACTCATTCCTTCATTAAAATTCAGGGATTGATCCTCTTTGGGGGAAGGTGGTGGGAGTTGCTCACATCACCATCTCCACTGCCCAGATACCCTCCTTAGCAAAAGGGTGCACGGGATGGGTTTAAAATATATTGCTTTTCCACCCTCTCACAATGCATGGAAAACCAGCGGGCACGTGGAACCTTTCTCTTTATGGCTCTAAACCTCAGGGATCTGCACTTTCTGCTTTGGTGAGCTTGTTGAAAACCCAAAGTCCACCTTTAGCCAAAATCTTGAAAGCCCCCAAGCGCACTGATTTGCATTACTGGCCTTCCAGATTTGCATAAAAACCACTTCACAAGACAGCTCAGAAGGCACCAAACACGAGAAGAGGGCCCTCCTCTCTCCTCTCTTTGCAGCCCAGCCCTGCAAGCTCCAGTTTGTCCTCCTGCCTGGCAATGGGACTCAGCAGCCGTCACATCCCATTTCTGAAAGCATCGCTTATTGCTGCCACCGTGGATTGAAACACGGAGGGAGAAGGAGGAAATTCAAGAGAGGCCAGAAAGTAGAGAATAATTCAGAACATTACGGAGATGAAAAAAATATAATCCAATTTATTTTAGTTTAGTTTAAACCCAGATGAGCTGCAAAAGGGAAACATTGAGCGACGAAGCAGCGAGGAAGAGGGAGATGGGAGGAGGGGAAGGTGGGATGTGCTCAGTGTTGGAGGGGATTCAATGGGGTGAGAAGGCAGGAGAAACACATCCCTGCACCGGGCCCTTTAAGAACTGGTGCAGTCGAAATGGAAGAATTAAGAGTGCAGCAGCTGAGGGCTGGAATAAGATTGATTTAAGACTAGATACAATTTAAAGGCAAGGCAGAGGTGGAAGCAGGGGCTGGAATGAAATCAATTTGCACCAAGATGCGATTTAAACTGATGAACTCGGGATGTGAGAACTGAAGCTGGGGGAGGGAAAGGAGGGTGGGGAGGCAGTGGGGGGGCCTGGGGGGCTGGTCCTGGAAACTGAAAACACAGATCAGTGCAGCCTGGAAGGGCTGCCTGCCTCCATGGCCTGAATGACCGTTAGTCGAACCTTGTCCTTCTGTATCTAAGCCCCCAGGGCCCAGTGATACTGGTGATGTTTATTCTATGCCAAAGTTTCACCACGCCAAGGGAAGTGACAAAAAGGACCAAACTCAACCAAAATTTAGTGGCTTTCCAGGCACACTGTGTAAAACCCAGTAGTTCAACAGAAGGGTCAGTGATGCTTCGCAGGCTGTTGAGGTGCATGTCCCGTGGGTGCAGGGCTGCACTCCTGCTTCAAGGCTGACAGATGCTTTGGAGGAGATGTGGGGCACCCAGACCTGCCTGCACCAGCAAGTCCATCCCCAGAGGTGAGGTCTCTGAACTCCCTGGAGTGCAGATGGGCACAAAGCCTTCACACAAGGGGCAGTTATCTCAGCAAGCCTCAAGGAGAAAGGGCAACATCCAGGATCCCTAAGGGTCTTTGCACTATTTGAATTGAAACATGTTCAGAAATGGCAGAGGATTTGTGAGGGAACACGGGTTTCAGCAGGATTAAGGTCATGGTTACTCTGTGTTAAATGGCACGGCTTGAAAATTTGATTTGGCCTCAAACACCAAGCCAAGAAAGTGCATTGAAATCTGTGCTGGTGCAGAGGTGTGGAAGGAGTCTGACTGGACACAGGCACAGGGTGCAGGGCAGCAGAAGGTGCCCTGGAATGGGGTGGCTGTGCATCCAGCAAATGTGGCAAGGAGAGACCCCGAGGACCTCGTTCTGCGCTTCCCCTCAGTGGAAACGAGCAAAAAGAACTGATCCTTGTCCTGCTTGCACAGGTGAGCATTAGGAGCAGCCTCACCTTCAGGCCAATGAAGAACAAGACTTAGAAAATACACTGTGCCACTGCCTTTACCAGGGTCTGTGCCAATTGGTTCTTTCTCCTCCTGCTCTCATTTAAGAGAGGTAAGGAGGGACACGTGCTTCCATCCTCATCCCCCCACCAGCGTTTTTCACTTTCATTTATTTATTTAAAAAGCACAGAAAACATTTCCTTTCTAATCACCCTTTTATTGGTGGTTTTCTTTGCTTTTCTTTTCTTTTTTTTTTTTTTTCTTTGGCTCCAGGGTGGCAAAAGGGGAGCCGTGCATGACAGAATGATTGCGGCACCTTAGAAGGTCCCTTCAGTAGTGCAGGAAGCAGCGTGGGTGTGCAATGTAGAGGAGATGCCCTATAAATAAAGCCGGGGATCGCCTGGAGGAAGAACAGGGAACAACAAAGGCTGCACAGAACAAAGCGGCTGCGGAACACAACGTGCTAAACCTGAAAATCAGCAGAGAATGGACTGGATGTGAAAAGAAAATACAGACGAGGAAAGCCTAATACCTTAGGGAGGGGAGATGTTTACACGGCAAAGTCTTTTATGGAAACAGAAAAAAATATTTTAAATGAAGGCAGGAGTAATTAGTGGTCCAACGAAATGCTCGCTGGGCAGTCTGGATTTAGTTCAGGAAGAACAGAGGATGTTGGATGTTATTCTTGTCAAGATAGAAATTTATTTCCTTTATGTGCATTTCAACAAGGAATGCTGAGTCTAAATGGATGGGCTGGTGGCAGTGAGGGGGACACAACGGCCAGGGCATGCAGACTCACACAAGCACTGGATGTTATAAACATCATCCCCCAGCTTACTGGAAGTTTGTAGACCTTTGTAATAATCGTAGAGTCATGAAGGCTGGAAAAGACCTCCAAAATTAACCCATCAACCCACAAACACCATGCCACTGACCACGTCCCTCAGTGCCAGCTCTCTACAGCTCCTGAACTCCAGTGAGGTGACACCCCCCCTCCCTGGGCAGCTGTGCCAGCACATCACCGCTCCTCCTGAGAAGAAATTCTTCCTAATATCCAACCTGGAAGAGACATTATTTCTTACCTCTATGTTATTCCTTGTGATTTGGGTCTGGTGAACAGCTGGACAGTTTTGGGGTGGTGTGGAGGAACTGTCTCACTGCTGATACGTCCATGGGTTGGAGACAAAACAAGGCAGCCAGGATGCTCAGGGTGAAGCTCCAGCTGGACTTGGGAGCTAGCACATGAGGAAGAGATAGGCCTATCTCATCTCATACAGGAAAACCCAGGTAACAATGGGCCAGGCCAACTGCAAGGTCCCAGATGGTAAGCTAAGTAAGAAAAATCAAGGAGGAGAAGATCTGAGTGACACAGAAGAGCTACAAGCATAATGTCAAATTTCCCACATCACAGTGAGATTTAAGGGATTCCTTGAGATGCCTCAATACCTAATACTGATAACTAAGGTTGTTTTCTGAGTCAACCGAAAGCCAGCTATTACCACTTCCTCTGCTGATGAACAAGAACAAAGTGGGTACATCCTGTTTGTTTGTGAGAATCAAATTGGTTCTAGTGGAGATTTGGATAGAAGTGAGACAGCATGAGTGCCATTTCATAGAATCATAGAATTATTAAGGTTGGAAAAGACCACTAAGATCATCTAGTCCAACCATCAGCACATCCCCACTATTATTCCCCTGGCTTTGCAGTGCCTTGGCTGAGAAAAGCTCACTACCCACACCTCACCTCTCAGGTGTTTAAAGATGAGGAAAGGTTCCTTAGGGAAGACAAGAAGACAGGCATTTTGGTGGGCTGCTGACGCTGGCCTCTTTTACCCCACTGCTGCACAGCACTGGGTGAAGGATCCCTAGAACGCTTCTCCTGGGCTCACTTCCCATCAGCTGCCAGAGGAAAGAGCATAAACTTATTTTAAGAAGATTCAGTGCCCCAGCCTCCTACAGGAAGGCATTTCAGGTCCCAGCAAGCAGAGGGGCAATGAAAGGATGACAGCATCCTCCAGAGAACTCAGCAACCATGTCTGAAACACGCTCACAGGAGCGTGGGTGTGTGGGCACATGTGCACAAATACCCCGTTTGCCATATCCCAGCTCCAGTAAATCTATCACCAACCCACGAAGTCACCGCGCCACTGAGTCTCAGAGTCTAGACTAAACAAAAAACCACGGAGGAGCTCAGCCCCACACAGTTCCCAGAGGATTAGCTGGCTCTGCAGCAGGCAGGCTGGAGCTAAGGCAGATCTACGGAGCGCAGTGCAAACAGCTGGGGTCAGCCAGCACCATGCAGTGTGCCACACAGCTCCCAGCCCACGTGCTCAGAGCACATTCCTTGGGTCAAGGCTTGCTTTGCAGGTGGTGCCATCAACACCCATCCCTACATGGGACTGTGGATTCTCATCCTGTTGCCCATGCTGGGAAGGGAAGGGAAGGGAAGGGAAGGGAAGGGAAGGGAAGGGAAGGGAAGGGAAGGGAAGGGAAGGGAAGGGATCACCCTACTGGGTAGCAAATGAGGTTCAGCTCTCTAGCAAGAGAGACTAACAAGCTGGTACCCCTGGGGCTAAGCAACCCTAGTACCATTGGAAAGGGAGCAAGTTCCAGTGCTGGGTTGCCCCTGGCCATCTCTGGGTCTCAGGGGAGCACCTGGTGGATTTGGGTCCTTGCCATTAATCATATCTGGAGTTGCTGTATTTCCTCTTTTCAGGACTTCCCTCAAACATCAACTCAGCTCTCCGTGCCTTTTAAACTCACCCTAAAATCATCACTCGTTGGGAGATCAATGACAAATCATAGGTCTGTGTCTAAAGAAACCACTTCTGTCTTCCCAGAAATCCAACACAGCTGCTTACAAATTCCCATCCCTGTGTGAGCATCAGCACTGAGCAGAGGAGTCTCTCTCCCCGGTGTCCCTTTGCTGAGCTTGTGAATGCAATGCAGTTTTCTTGTCCTTTGCCATTAGCTTGATTTTGAACAGGCTGAGAATGAAAGAAAACCAGACGTTTCCAGTACTTTTAAGCCCCATTTAAGTCTGATTAAAGAAGTCTTTAAAAAAAAAAAAAAGAGAGAGAGAGAGAGAAAAAAAAGGTGGGGGAAAGCAATAACTTTTTAAAACTTGTCCTGAGTGCAAAGCAAAATGGAGTCCACTGTATGAGTAATTCAGGATTAATTGTAGACTTACGTTAATCACACACTGCTGGTTGGGGGAAAGAACAAGCACTCTTGAAAGAAAACCCCAGTAAAATATTACTTAGCTGATGTGTGTAGTCTCACTGGCCCTTAAGGGAATGCGTGTGGCAGAAATGGCCAATTTATAGCTCATAGTTTGTCCATAAATACGTAGTCCAGAGCTACCTCCCTCTGTAGATACGAGGAAAGGGGGATGTTTGTCTGCAGGATATTATGGCTAACCTCAGACTGTGCTTCGGCAAAGCACAGCGTGTAATTAATGCAAAGTCACTGAGATTGAGATGAGGCTTCAGATCACGTGCAGTTTCCCTCTCGCCCTGCAAATGCTTGTTTGCCTCTGTGATATGTGAATTCAAGCTTAATATTTTTTTTTAAAGGAAAATGATTTCAAGATGTCTGAAAGTCCCGTTTCCACCAGCGCGATGATGGGGCAGCTGCACCCCCATCCTGCAGGTCCCAGCTCTGAGGGAATGCACCGAGTTTTGGCCTCCCTTGTCAGCACTCTCACAGTTGCCCTGGGCAGAAAGGTGAAGTCTGGGAGGATGAAGGGCAGCAGCCAAGCACAGCAAAACCCAAGTGTATTCCCAACTGCTGTCAATGGGTCTGCAGTCCCGGACTGAGGACTTTTGCTCCTGGAAAGCACCATGCATCCATCCTGGCATGGCTCACTGCCTCCTGTCCACAACTCTTCCCTCCTAACACTGGGATGGCATCTAAAGCACTGATCCCAAAGCAATCCCATGTCAGCAGCAGTGCATTTTAGTGGAGCAGTGTGACAGCCAGAGCAGCCTGGGGACAGCCAGCAGGCACAGGACACGCATGGTGGGCAGAGGATCCCATCAGACTGCAAATGAAAATCCCAGTGCAACTGACCCGTTTCTTTTCAGCCCCAATGTATCTTGACAAATTTGAGCATACTGAAAATACCTCACAGCATGGCATGGATTTCAAACACACCCATTGCTCCCTTGGGAACGATTTAAATACCTGCTAGAGTGCTGCCATGTGGCATGGTGGGGTGTAACTGTGTGTAATGAGATGAAATTGGGCAAAGGAAAATTAAAGCCAAGTAACAGGAGCAAATTCCTTGGGAATGAGGTCTCCCATCCCCACTGCAGAGCCAGGCAGGGGTGGCTGAGCTGCAGTGGGTGGTGTTGGGGTGCTGCTTTGTGCCCACACGCAATGGTTCCCACCTCTAAGCTGGAGATCTGGAGGGCACATCTATTTGTCTTGAAGCAGAGCATCCCACAGAGCAATCCCATGGCTAACAGGGAGGGCTGGGGGTACTGGGCAGAAGCAGCGGTCTGTCTGAATGGAGGAAGATGGAGAGAAAACAGAAGGATAAAGAGAAAACCCCAAATGATAGCAAACAAGTGACAGGCCTTCGTCCTTCTCTGCTGGTATTTTAGGAGCATCTGACTGAGGAGACACCCACACCATGCAGACCAGGTCTCCATCCACACGCATACCCTTGAGTCCAAACCTTCAGCAACCAACAGCACGGTTCAGATCCCAGATCAGAAGTTGTAAAAGCAACGTGCTGCACTCAGCCATGCATGTACACACACCATATGTGGGACACTTAAGGCCCTGTCATATAAGCCACAGGCTTCTCCTGCACCGACCCCAGCCATGGCTCCACAGCTCCTTTGCTGTTCACTTTAACCCCAAACGAAGAAAAATTTCCTCCTGGTGAGTCAGGGAATCTGATGCAGCAGTTTTGTCCTTCCTGCTTTTCCTGCCAAAGCTCATTTGTGCTCCATGAGGTGTACAAGGGAACAGCCCACACCTGATTTTCATTGGGAGTTGACTCCTGGAGTCCATTTCAACAAATATGGACAGTTTTAGAGGGGGTTTACATCCTGCCAAGGTGACTGGGGGGTGTCCATGGTTGCATCTTATCCAGCACTGCTGAGGAAACACACACAACCCGTGCAGGGATGTTTTGCAGCAGATACCTTGCCTCCATGCCTGGATGGTGCTGGGTGCTTTCATCACCCATTCAGCCCCTCTCAAAGCCCAGCCATGTATTTCAGTGCATGTTGTTCCAGTTGTGCTACAGAAAACCTTTGTAAGGCACTGGCCAGCTGCCTAGAAAATGACTGCATGAGAACACTCTGTTTTCTGGCCGTGGAATAATCGGTTACCTGGCTATCTTCGGCTGCTCCACTGCATGTCATTGAAGCACAATTCCTTCATTCATTCACAGCAAACTCCATTAACCACGTATGTGAGCCAAAAGGGTTCTGTGTCTTCAAGATGCCCCGTGAGTCTCTCCCTGACACTAGCTAATTATCTACTCATTAACAACAACATTAGCATTCCATTTGATATATACAAGTTAATTTGTTAATTGCACTTTAATTACAAAGTTATTAAGAGCTCAGAGGCATTCAACAGAAGATTGCAATTAACACAAGCTGCAAAATTGCTCCCAGCAATTTGGAGATGTTATCTGAAACTGATTCTCTGCGTTCAAGTGAAGATGGAAAAGATGGAAGATTTATGGGCTGACATCACAAATTCCCTTTGCTCCCTCTGAAGATGTTCTTGTTTGCACTCTGGGGAGCAGCAGGAGCTGCCAAGTTCAGACACTGCTCATGGGACTGATGGCTCTGGCTCCTGGTGCCAAAAACTCCATCCCTTGCCACGCAGCCAGCAGAGGATGGAGGGAGGAAGTGACAAAAGAGGCATGCATGGAACTCAAGAAGTTTCATGAAATATTTGGCATCTTGCAGGTCAGGTCTGCGCATAGACACAAACCTGCAGGTGCCTTCTGCTGTTGTGGAGAGGTCATACCCCTCTCCAGTGTTGAGCTGTGCCTGCACACTGCATCATCACTGTGCTGCTGAGGGTGCTGAGCACCTCCCAGCCATCAGCTCAGCACAGCAGCTCACATTGCCCCCGCAGTGCTGGGCAAGCCTTAGTTTTGGTTCGGATATTTATGTCCCTGGGTGGACATCCCAGTGACGAGGCTGCACTTGGCCGTGCTCCTGCCCATCCCCATTCACACTGGCATCTCCCAGCTCCCCTCCAACTCAAAAAGTTTTAATTGACTGAGGCAGAAATGTCAGACTTTTGGAACCCTAATGATTTAAAATAAAATAGCCTGGTGTAACCAGAGATTGTGCACTGGGTTACGGCTGAGGCTCTGTTCCTTTCTAGCATGCTGGGTTTCACAACCAACACCCCAATCTGCTCCACGCCTCCTGGAGAAAACCAGGCAGCAGAGGCTCTCCTGGGCCCAGCCAGATTTCCTGTTCCCTTTTTCTTTCTTTCCACTTATCTGAAGCCCCTTACTGCAGCTTCATTCCCCAGACTATAGCTGTCAGATCTGCTGGCAAAAAAGCACTGCTGAATATGGCCATCATCCACCCAGCCAGGTGGAGCAGAGCCCTGCCACTCCTGCATAGATGGGGATGGAAAAAGGCAGGACACTGACCAGAGTGTGTTCCAAAGGCAGAATTGAATGGCAAACGCAGAGGATTTACAGACGGATATAAGATAAAATTCCACTCTTCCACTCGCCTTACTAATGGTGATTTTCTTAAATGCTTTCAGCCCGTATCTTATGAAAGGCTGTGAGTTATGAAATGCCAGTGGCACTTTATTAAAATGGCCCTGAAGAAGTTTTCTAACGTCTTTGAAAAAAAGAACTTATAGGGAATAATCACCAGCCAAAGGATTAGGGCATCCCAAAGAATGGGGGAAAGAAGAGAATTACATCCCTCCTTGAGAATTCCATAAAATAGTTCAGAAACCATGCAGATACAGAAAGGAATTTATTCCCTATAAATTATATATACGTGGGCTCATTTCTATAGGTCTGCACTGTGCAGATTTCAGCTGGCCTCTGTTCCTTTCATCCCAATGTGTTTTTATTGCACTGTTACCTATGGGAATCCATCCCACTTCTGAAATATGACACACATCTCTGGAAGTACTGAATTTTCCCTATTACCCTGGACCTGAGCTTTGCCCAAGGAGGCTGTGGATGCCCCATCCCTGGAGGCATTCAAGGCCAGGCTGGATGTGGCTCTGGGCTCTGGCTCTGGTCTGCTGGTTGGCGACCTGCACACAGCAGGGGGTTGAAAACACACGATCGTTGTGGTCCTTTGCAACCCAGGCCATTCTATGTTTCTATGATTCTATGACTCTGTGACTCCCTGCTGCCTTCAGTGCTCCTCACCCAGGCTCCCTCTGCTTCACCAGCTCGTGGGGCCAGGTAAAACCCCCCAAAATTAGCCCTGCAGCACTGAAAAAAACCTTTCTTCCAGCTTGTCACTCAGCAAGAACAGGAATATAACAAGATATAAGACAATAGACAACTCACGGTGAAACCCTGAACACGAGAAGGTCATCATGTTACTCATAAAGCTGCACTTCTTTCCAGCTTTCTGATGCTGAGGAGCTGGTGGGCAAAGAGGAGGGAAAGTGGTTCCCAGAGGGGAGGGCATGGTTGCATTTGTTTTGCATTTTGCTGCGCTAAAGGAATTTCATTCCAGCTAGTTTGTAGCTATCAAAGGTAGAAATAATAATAATAATTACAATTTCTCCTACATTATCACTTTGAAAAAGAGCTAATTCCAGCAGAAAAGTGTCTTTGATATGCTAAGAAGTATTCTCGCACTCATCACATATTTCAGTCCATAGCAGGGGGAATATATTCACAAAACCAAGCTGTTTCAAAGGATCATCCAGATCTCCTTGGACAAACACTCAATGATACTGATAAAAAAATGGGGGGAAATGCAAGCAAATACAGGCCTGCGTAATACCTGAACCTCTGCTTGGTGAAGATTCATGATCCTCGGGGTCCCTTCCAACCCACTCTATGATTCTATGATTGATTCTATAATTCTATGACTGGGGGTACTCTGCATCCTTAAGAAAGAAAAGTCAAAAATGTGGGGGAGAAGGGGCACCTTGGTTTGAGAGGTCACCAAATTGTTGGGAGTGGGCTCCTAGGGAGGGGGAATTAGGATCTACAGGGCTGGGGCTCCTCGGCCTGCTCCACACCTGGATGTCTGCAGGGACCCAAAGGTGTTGCTCCCACATCTTCCCTGGAATTCAGCAGTGGGCAAACGGAGCTGTCAGACACCAGGACTGTCTGCACTGTGCAGCTGGAAGCAATGGCTAGCATTGAATGGGATGGAGGCTCTGAAGTTAAAAGACAAATCAGCACCCAACTTGAAGCTGGCTGAATTCACCTGCTGTCAGGAGAGATTGAACCACTTGAAACACAAGCTTGGCTGCTTGAGCCTAAGTGTCGTCTTCAGGGCAAAGGCATGGGATTGAGTAAGCCTGAGAGAGGTCAGCATTTCCAGTAACCACAACTTCAAAATCTGTGCCTGCTCCGCCAGCTGCAGCAAGCCAGAATCTTCAGGTCAAGGCATTCCTCCAGCAGACTCCTTTGACCTGATGGAAATACTCATCCCAGTCACATCCTATCAAAGCCCAAAGGCTTTCAGGACTTCGACAACTGAAAACTGAAATGTGTTGACCAACCAAAGGAAAAATGTCAGTGAGACCTATTTATTTTGATGAAGTGGCTAATTGTCTTCTATTGAATTGCCAAAGAACTGCCTGAAATGCATTCTGTTGGTTGGTAAAACCCAGGAATATTCAGCCTTCACCGTTCAGTCAAAAGCCAAATAATTTTAGGTACAATTGATCAGTATTCTTCTCCCTATAAATTGTCTACATCCCATCTACTTTCCATCTGCTTTCATATTATTTACAAAGCACAGGAGCCCGTGTGGTGCAGACCCTTCCTGCACACTCTGGGGCACTCCAGTAGACAAGTTATGTACAGCAAGGCTCTGTTTGTAGCAGCAGGCAAGAAAAAATGGACTATTTTCAGATGAGCAGTACTGACATACCACTGGACATGGATTCCTGCTTTTGCAGGATGCTAAAATCTCCCTCTGCTGCTGCCTGGCTCCATTAAAATCCAATGACCAAGCAGCACATGAAACACCATCAGAATGCAAGAAATAGGGGCTAACTCTGCAAGCACACAGCTGCAGAGCTGACTGAGTGTTGGGAGACCCAAATGGAGCCCCCAGTTGCAAGCAGGGCAATGGGAGCAGACCCTGATGGGAAGTAACTGGGAGTTCAGCCCTGCTCCAGCACAGAGCTGTGCAGGAATGCGGTGGGGAGCCAAGGAATTGTCAGGCTCGCTCCCACTGCAGGTCTGCCAGGAGGTCCATAAAAATGTCATTGTCTCTCAGCTGCTGGTGATTATATTCCCCTTTACTATGACTGCTGGTAATATGTATGTGTGTGTATATAAGGGGGGATATCATTCCTGCGCAGCGCTGGCCTCCCCCTGGCCTTTTTCAAACAATAATAGACTAAATATAAAGAGACAGAAGCAGTTACTGGGCTCTTTAAGCAGTGCCAAGGAAAATGAATAATTAAGAGCATATTACTTGCAATGAATTTATATTGATGCTTTTAAGTTAGGACCCACTCAGATCCTTTATAAAATACATCATTCCCCCTTCATCTTTCATACAGAGTTCATATTCCAACCTAATACTTTATAGCAGCTACTGTTCAGAACTGAGTTAAAAGAAAGGCAGGCTCTGGGTTTCCATTACATGCCAGAAAGGAGCTCGGTGTAAAGGAATGAGGCAGTTAATCTGTTTTGTCTGTATTATACCTGCCTGCAACTTTGCATCTCATCAGGCAGAAAAGATTACTTTGGCATCCGAAAGCTGCTGCAAGCTGCTGGCAGCACGGTGCTGAAGAGAGAAAGGATGGAAGCACCCGTCAGCATTATACAGCGTGGGTGCTGGTGGCAAATGTGATGGTGCTGAGGAGCAGCTGGTCCCAGAGGAGGCTATGGGCTCATTTCACATCCCCACTTATTTATTTTTTTTAATTATTCTCTACTTTCTGAAATATTTTGCTATGAATTCTGCAGGTGCGAAATGTAGTGGCTTGTTTATTTATTTAAGGAGAACATCGCTCCCTTTTTCTGGTGCCCACTCACATTATTACTGACAGTCACCCTCCCAGGGACCCACCACAAGACCAAGGTTGCACAGGATGCTGATCCAGCAGCCTGGAAGATGCATTGATGGCCAGGGAACCCCGGGATATGCTGCCTAATGCAGCCTGCTGCCTTTGGGGTCTAACTGCACTAAGTGTTTGGCCAGGTGGGTATTCAGCAGTCAGCTGCCCAGTGTGGGAAGCTCTGCGCTGTGAAACCATGACAGCAAAAGGCTCAGGATGCTCTGTTTGCTGGGCTTATTGAGGAAAAGGCTGAGAGGTGACCTCCTGAGACAGCTGTGACATGAACAGACAACATTACAGCAAGCTTTGGTGGCTGCTAACCAAAGTTAAACAAAACTGTCTGGGAACAAGTGCAAACTCAGCTCTCTCTGTACATGTGTTCAGTCCTGCACCAGCAGGTTCACACAAACACTCTGTGGGAGCACGGGCCTGAATCATGCAACAGGTCGGAGTGGAGCAGCATCAGGTTCTATTTTGGCCATTGGCTTTGCTAAGGGAGTTCTTGCAGAAGACATCAGACAAGTCTTATTCCCAGCTTTAGAACCCAGCTAATGCCCTCCATTGGTGACCAAGAGTGCAAGACCAATGTTCAGGAGCCAGTGGCAACATAAAGGCACAGCATGCAGCTCTGCCCACTGGGCTCAGGTTGACCAGAGGTGTTTGCTCTGCACCTTTGGCTGCTCAGAAAGAAACCATCTCCCAGCTGGCTGCTTGCCTTCCTGCTGACCCAGGCCCCTGCAGTGTGGAGGAGACTGCAGCAAGCACAAAACAGACCAAAAAGTCCTTTTCATGCAGTCAGCTGAGCAGCAGGTCCTTGCAATTGGTGCACTTCATACTCATTACAGACACCTAAGAGCCATTAATTACACATCGTTTGTGGTGTTTCTCTGGATAACTCCCCTGTGATGCTCTGAGATGTATCATCACAAGAGGAAGCCAGGAGAAGCGGTCAGTACAAACCCACTGCCTTTAGCAAATCCAAGACAGCACCTTTCCACTGGATCCAAAGCCCTCTTAGAGCTTTCCTTCAGAAGCCAGGCAAAGAGCCAGCAGAGGGACCCTGCCCCCGAGACATGCACTTCTGAATGTGCGCTGCTTGAGCTGCTAGAACCAACAAAGGAAACCAATTGCATCATCATTTCAGAAGAGCAATAAAACTCTTCCAAATTGCATTGCTTTTCATTCAAAGGAACATTTGTGGAGCATCATCTGCGGCCACCAGGAATCTCCCACTCACAGCTGCTTTCTGGCGGTGCTGCTGCAGCAGCCAGCAAAGCTTTGTGCTCAATGGGTCTGCACGTCCATCAAGTCTCATGAATCAAAAGTTTCTCATGAATCAGAGCTGAGCTAGGAAATGCACTGAGCCCCTAAATGTTTTGCCTAAAACACCTCCCTTTTGGAAGAGCTGTAGCTGAGGTTTCTTGCTTTCTGCTCTGTCCTTCCTTTCTGTTCAGCTTTGAGAAGTGGCTGAACCACAGCGATGCTCTGCAGGCTCACCCAGCTCAACATGTGTGCCATCACCCCAAGGAGGGGAACAGACAGGGATGCCCTGCTCATGCAGGAGAGCAGGACCTCAACTGGGTTCCATAGCACACCTTAGCTCCCCCACTGTGAGAGCTGACAGCAGAAAAAGCTTCAGCCAAGTCCTCCTGCAGCCCAACCTGCACGGATGCTCTTTGTTCTTCAGGTTCCACAAACATCTGAGGCACCTCCTGTGCCCAGCAAGGTAGTGCAGGCTGCCTCAACCTCCTAGGAAAACAGTGCTTAGTGTGGAGAATTAACCCCAACAGCACCAAGATGGGGAGCTCCCAGATCTCCCCAGCACCAACAGCTCAACAGGAACCATGGGGAAATTAAAGCCATTGCTGCTGATGGAGTCCCACATCCATCACAAGAAAAGCATGAGTGCAAACACCACGCTGCCCTACTCCAACAGCTGCCCTTTTTTTTTCCACTCCCCTCCAAAACAAGCTTGTAATAAATAAGGTCTTAAGCTGCAATCACTCTTTGGAGAAAGGAATTTCCACCGGGTGAGTCTGACACACAGGAGCAGTCTTTGCAGCACTTGATGGCTCTGATCCCAGAGGCGTTAACCACACCATCAGTACCCAGGCAATTTTACATTGCTGTTTGAATATTCCTACAAGTGCCACTCCTGAGTTGATTTAGCACTGCGGCTGTGGCGTCTAATAGCTCTCCAGTGATTAATAACAGTCATTTGTTCAAAGCTAACAGCCCCAGTGTGACAGTAACAGATAAATTAGCAACATTAAAAATATGCTAAAGAAAACATTTATGTACTGGATCAGTGCAGTGTGTGATAGTAATACACATCAGTTGTGCCAATAACTAGCTATTAATGATGAGTGCTATATGGTTAAGCAATTTTTGGCCTGTTCTCTTGTAATTGTTCTGACATGGCTCATATTTAATTTGATGAGATGGGCCAGTTCTTATGGACATTAATGCTGGTTTTTACGTGCTCAGACAAATATTCAGACAGATGGTGGGAGGACCAAGAAGAAGGTATGGCATTGTGTCCCCATCAGTTCCATTTGTCACAGGGGAGCCAACCTGCCAAGTAATATTTGGGCATCAATTACAAGGCTGTTTACCAAATTACATCCCTAGCATTAAACACCATGAAGAACATTTTAATAATGCAAATTAAAATGCTTCCGCTCAACACAGCCCGAGATGCTGTGCTTCCTTATCAGAACTCAGTGCACCGTGCTTGCATTGCCAGGGACAGACCAGCAGCCAGGACCATGCCCAGGGCCCTAGTCCAGCCCAGAGAAAAGTTACTTTGTCTGTGTTTCAATGGAAGCCTGGTCACGTCCTCAGGGCAGCAGAAGAGCAATGTGCATCTTCTGGAGCTTGGGGGATGCATTGCCACAGCCACCTGCAAAGAAACAGTCAACCCAGCTGGGTGAATCCTTGCTTTGTGCTCTCATCATCTGCTCATGGAGCACAGCAGACACTAGAGGAAGACACTGGACTACCACGATTTGTTCAGCTCTTTAGGCAAGAAGCTGTTCTCCTACCAAAATTACTCATTGCAGCACCATGCCTCTGCAGCACTCTGCACATTTATGGGCATAGATTGGCTTTCATGAGTTTCCACTGTTGACATCCAGATGTGTGCCGTGGGGCAGCACAATCTGCAGTTCTCCCTGTGCATGTAATTCACAGCGTGCAGTAGATGCTGCCACTTGCTTGGTTTTGATGCAAACAGGGTTATGATAAGAAACAATATTCCTGAGCAAACCCTTCAAGGCAGGCATTAAACCCAAAACTTGGGACTAAGCAGCAGAAAACCTCACCAACAGGCCAAACCCATCCACAGAGGTGCACATGCAACCATCAGCCATGTGAGTAACAACTGCAATCTGTAGTTGTTTTGTGCTCTTCATCCTCCAAAGGTCCATTGCGGCTGAGACAGTTGGGGAATATTTCTCTCTTCTGTCACAACACTGTGGGCCACTATGATCAGCACGTCTAATTTCCTCCAAACACTGACACAGCTTCAAAATTCTGTTTGTTTCAACCCTAACCCATTTCCTTCCATGGGCCTCTGGTGGCTTTTGCACGGCAGGGACTCAGGCTGGGGTGCACAGCCCCATCCATGTCACTGCTGGCTGAGCAGAGCTGCCTGCTTCCCACCACCAGAGAGATGAGGGACAGCCACCTTCTTCCCAGCAGGATCTCCAGGTCTGACAGTTCCTTGGCTCCAGTAAGTGGGAAAACAAGCATTTCATCTTGCTCCACAGTTTTACAGTCACGGCTCCCAGTCTCCTCCACCTCCAAAGGAAGTGAAGGGTATCAAGACAATTGAATGAACTGATGAGCAGAAAGACAAAGACCTTCACCTATCGCTTGCTGTTACTGATAGCAAAGCACTTCCTAACCCAAACTCCATTACTCCCACCTGCAGCCCTCTCTCTCCCACCTGCTATCAATAACAGCTCCTCTTTTCAGCTTTGCCCTGCATAACATCTCAGTGCTGTTATCTACTGATGGGACAGCTTGTCAGTGCCAGTTCCAAGGCCACCTCTGCACAGACAGGAAGACATCTCCCAAAACTCACTCCTGAGTTACACAGTAGAAAACGCATGCCATGAACCCCAGCTTACGGCCCTGGAACAGCAGAGGAATATCAATGAGTCACCTCAGGGGGAATGATTGCATCTAGTTTATAACCTCTCTCCATACGAGCACAAGAATCAAATTTGCAAAGATCTGAGGCAAAAAAAAAAAAAAAAAAAGCAAGGAAGTGCATTTACCTAAGGAGAGAGCATGTGAATAATGGACCAGGCAATGACAGAGTAAATGAACACTTACAAATTACTGAGCTATACAGTATTGGTCTTGAAAACATCGTTGGACCTTTGAATCTAGTGGTTCTGCAGCTTTGTTTCCCAGCGAGAGTTTCTGCCTCGACACAATCCAGCATGTCGAGACTTTCCAGCATGCCAAAAACAAATGCCATCTGCCCAGCACAGCCTCTGCAGCTCCTCTCTGCTCCTCAGCACTGAAGGGCTGTCCTGTGATTCAGCATCTCTGTTGGCTGTCACGCGAAGCTGCCTTTTGCTCCCACATCTCACCCCACCCCAGACTGTTTGCACAGGGAGAAATGTGTTGAGCTGCTTGCTGGGAAGATACATCCTTGGCAGGGCATCCCTGCAAGTCCTGAGCTGCAGGGCACTTGCACAAAGCATCCCACAAAGCGCCTCTGATGGATTAGCATGGTGCACACGCTCTGTAGTGGCTGAGGACTGTCAGCTGTGGCAGATTCGTGGGAAGGACAGCTGTGATCCAAAGGCTTTGGAGAGGGGGGGGGATAGCAGAGCCACAGAACCTTATCCAGATTTAATGGCCGTGAGGCTCTGCACCGAAACTTGGCAGCTTGGCTTTGCTTTGAAGGCATGAGTTATGGTTTGTTCCCAAACAAGCAGGGGCAGACGTACCTCAAGATAGGGACTGTGCCAGAACTCAGCCCTAAACAGCTCCTGGCTGTTGGTGAGCACTGCTTCAGCTGACCGACGCTGTGCAAGCAAGGCAGGTACAGGCTCCAATGGCAAATGTCTTACAGCCCAGGTCCTGCTAAGCATGTATTTCATCTCTGCTATCGACCCAGCCAGAAGCTGTGGTTGGCTGTGCTGCTGTTAGGAAGAGACTTCCACATTTCATTCATTCAAGCCAAATTTCAACCTGGCTAAGAAAACACAGAGCAATCCAGATCGGGTTTATCAATCACTTGGGTTGGCTTTTACATTTCTTGCAGGCAGTGAAATCCTTAATAAATATCAACTGCTGGAGATTTCTGACATTGCTGGTGAAATTTCCCAGCTCGCTGGTGGAGCAGAAGTTAACCAGAACGCAGTGCACATCCTGGAGCCCCAAGGCTGAGAAATGGAGAGGACCACAGGGAACTGAGCAGCAGCCAAGCAGCACAAACCACCCAGAGACTCATGGTGTGAGGAACAGAGGGGAACAGGAGCAGCTATGAAGGCAGGAAAAGCAGTGCAGGGAACTGTGTGGTGGCATCGGAGGACAATAAAACCCAAAATGTGCCGTTCAGATTCAGGTTAACTCTTCATTGCAAAGGAAGTCAAACTTCTGTCTTCAACAAAAGTCTGTTCTTTAACCCTGTGATCCTACACAGTGAATTTAAGTCCCTGGGAACAGCTAATGTTGATCACCCAAGCAGCAGCTCCCTGGACCCTAGCACCTATTCAAAGCACAGATCTCTGCACTTGGCCAGAGATGTTTTTATGCCAAGATAAACCAAGCTGGAGCATGTAAGCTAAAAAACAAGGGAGCTCCAGGGCACACCTGTAGCATTGCCAAAGCCCAGACATACATGTGGGCAGGAGCTGTGCCCAGAAAACCAGGGCTGGAGGAGGGGCAGCCCCTTGCAACCCGGCACCCAGGCTCTCTCCTCCTCATTCACACACAGGCGTTGCAACACAGCTGATCAGCAAGTGCCCAAATATTTCCTGCAGCAGCAATAGGCAGGAAGTCTGCCTACATTAGTGGTGCAAGCTCACATTGCAGACCTTTGCCCCTTTGGTGTGAACATTGCACGTTCCATGTGAGGTGGTGCAAGACGCTCACTCTTTTCTGGCTTGTTTCAGACCAAGACTCATTTGCAAGGGCCCAACTGTCATCACATTTATTTTTCTTCCTTGTGCTTTTCTTGGCCTGGTCTGCTGGGCAGTGATGGAATGCGGGCTCGAGGGAGCCCAGATGTGCTATGAAATGACGCAGAAGCACCAATATTTTCACATTGAACGGATGGGTTTTTCTGCAGATCACCAACTCGGTGCGGTCAAGGTTGTTTAAGGGCTCAGGCGAGAAGGAAAGCACTGCTGGAAACAAAGGAGGAAAGAAATGCATGAATGCAACGGTCTGGGGGAGATTACTTGGTTTTAACAGGGCTGATTATGATACACAAGCAGAAATGGAGCTGCTGAAAACCGGCTCCCCCAACCTGACTGCTGCTAAATCTCTGCTCTGAGTGCCTCAGGCAGCACCCGGGGAGAGGAACGCAGCTTGTAGCTCCATTTTAAAGGCATTGCTTCAACAAAAGCCCTCTGAAGGCACTGTGAGGGCAGGGCCTGATCCTGCCACAACAGATTTCTGATCATGGGAATACTCCCACGGAGAGAAGGGATGGGTGCTGCCTGGTATGGAGCCAGAAACAGTATGCTAAGGCACAAAGCAGGCAGCAAGGCTCCCGGGCAGGTCTGGGGCTTAAGTACCCAATGGAGTGCAGATCATCGGCAGCAGCTTCTCAAACTTTTTAAAGGAGATAAAAATCATTCCCTCCCACAGCAGCGGTGGATTGACAGAAATGAGAGCAGGGTGAACAAGTCCCCAAAAACCCTCAGGGAAACGCCTGGTTCTGGATGGGACCAGCCTGGCTCAGCTCAGACGTGGCACAGCACAGAGATGCACCCTGCTTTAGCTGGGCTGTGCCACCAGGCAGACACAAGGTAGGAACAGGGTGCACTTACCCAAGTCATTCTCATGCTTCAGATTCTCATTTAAAAAATTAGGACAGCAACACCAATCCGTTTTTAAGAGTAACTGAAAAGCACTGAATCATGTTTTTGCTGTTATTGTTAGTGCAATACTGGCATATGTTGGTTCAAACTGTAGAATGGCTGAGCTGTAATTAAGCAAAGCAAAACCTAGTGACCAAGTGCAGCTTGATCTGCAGCCTGTATTACATGACATTCCATTCTGGAAGAGGACCAGGTGTTCATGTTATAGCATCCTGCTATCTGCCAGGAGATCCCAGCTGTGTGGGGACCATAGAGCCATCCATTCCTAGCTTCAGCACCCCCAGATTTTAAACCAAGCACCCTCAATGTGATTGCTTTGGACCTGCTTATTACACAAGACATCTGTAGACAAGATCATCTGGTTTTGGTAGTTCTGTGACACTGGGGAACAGAAACTGGGGCCTCCTTCTAGTGCAGTTCCAGAACACATTAACACCAAGATTGGGAAAGCATTCCTAAGTAATAACAATCATTAAATAAAAGAGAGAGAAGTGCAAGCCAAAAACTGACAAAACAGAAGTTGATAAAAAAAATATAATGAATAAAGGAGAACAAACACACTGAACAGACTCAAGACACTGCAGGGCATTTTGCCTGCTTGCAGTAAGTGGGGGGTTCACAAAGTTCTACCTGCCACCAAGGGGAGGTGTGAAACCATCACAGGACACTGAAGGAAGAATTATGCCCTGAGCCAGGTGCTTACAGCAAACCCCCATACTTTCTCATTCATGATGAAACTTTACCAATCCTCCCTGTACTGAACTTCTGTAAGAACAGACCCAACTTCACAGATGATCTCTGAAAGAATCTCCCCCTTTCAGAGCTTTTTGTTGGTGTTTAAGATTCAGATAAGAAATAAATTCAATGTTTTTGCTAAGAACAAAAAGGTGTTCTGTATTCCCAGCCATACAGAGGAGATAGGCAGCCCCATGAACAGCAGAATGATGTACTCTATTTTCCTGTGGATACGTGCCTCTCCTTTGATTTACTTTATAACTGAATCAGGGCTGAGATGGCTGTCATTTCTATCTGTGCCCATAACATTCCTCTCTCTGTCCTCCCTCACGTCCCCTCGCAGGAGATGCTGGCTGCAGCATGTCAGCCCCCAGGCTCGGCTGGGGACTCAGCCCAAAGCAATTACAGCAGACATGAGATGGCCAAAACCTCAGCCAACTTCCCATGCAGGTACACACATTTGTTATTTCGATATTTACCTTCCTGTCAAATTCACTTGAAATCAGCCAGTGCGTTCATGCATGAGAAGGGGAATGAGGACAGGTGTGTCTTTCCACCAGCTGGCTGCCTGGAGTCTCTTTCCTTTGTACAGGGAGAAAAATTTCAGCGAGGTAGCTGCTCACACAAAGAAAACACTGACAGTCATAAGGATCCCTACTGGAACTGCAAACGGTGCTCCCCAGTGCCTTGATGTCAGCAGTGTCTTCAAACTTTGGGTAAAATGCGATTTATTCCTCTTTACCTGAAAACAGCATTTTGTGATGGGACCGTGCTCAAATTCCCTCAGTTCCCTTACTTGAGTAAGAAGCAACAGTTGGATTCTGCCCTCCCCTGCACACCATCCTTGCATTACCAACCTTGCAGCTCTCCTGCTGTTGGATGTCTTTTTTTCCCCACCAAAACTCCTCTATTTGAATGCATCTGAACAGCCTCACTCCCTGCAGCCCACACCTCTGTGTCTCCTTGCTTTCTAGAGGAGGAGCTAAATTGGGTTTCTGATGGAGATGGCAGTGTGTGTCTCTCTGCTTATTTCTTTTGCTCTACAGAAAACCTGTTGCTTTTGGACAATTCCTATTAAATTTCCCATTTTCTAAAAAAAAAAAACAACCAAAAAACAAAAAGCAAACAAATGGTAGAAAGGAAGACCTGGGGAACCACAGACCAGGGAGCCTCAACTCTGTGTTTGGGAAGCTCATGGAGCAGATCCTCCTTGAAGAGATGCTGAGGGACATGAGAGATGAGGAGGTGATCTGAGACAGCCAGCATGGTTTCACCAAGGGTAGATCATGCCTCACCAATCTGGTGGCCTCCTACAATGGAGTGAGGCATTGGTGGACAAAGGAAGAGCAATCGGTGCTGTCTGCCTGGACTTGTGCAAAATGCTTGATATGGTCTCACTCCACATTCTTATCTCTAAATTGCAGAGAGATTGATTTGAAGAGTTGACTGCTCAGTGGATAAGGAATTTGTCACAGCCAAAGAGTCACAGTCAATGGCTCTACGTCCAGGTGGAGGCTGGCAATGACTGGAGTCCCTCAGGGGTTCATCTTGAGACTTCTGCTCTTTGACGTCTTTATCAGTGACATAGACAGTGGTATCAAGTGGCACCTTCAGCAAGTCTGCAGATGACACCAAGCTGAGAGGTGCAGATGATACAGTAGATGGAAGGGATGCTATCCAGAGGAGCCAGAACAGGATTGATAAGTGGTCTAGCGGGTGGCAACCCTGCCCACCCTACCCACAGCACGGAATTAGAACTAGATGATTGTCCGTGTTCCTTCCAACCCAAGCCATTTTATGGTGATTCAATGATTCCCAGAGCAGAGGCAGTTCCAAAGATCACCTTTTTTCTTAAACACTGAGAAGAGAGTGTGAAGGGCAGACAGAAGAGATTCCCCCTCTGCATCCCTGTGTTCATCAGCACCCAGTCCCTACCCTTAGGGAAGCCAGGCAAGTACACAACCCTACCTTGATCCCTATGTAGGAAGAACCCTAGAAACTGCGTTGCTCCCCATGCTACTGAAAGAGGCAAACAGCTCCTATTTCACTCTCCAGTCAGATCAGGAAGTTGGGGGTGAGGATGGGAAGGACCTTTCCCAAAGGCAGGTTTGATGTCCAGTTATGGCAGCATCCAGACAGCACTGCCAGCTGCACTGCTCTCCCACAGTTACTCACAGTATAAGATTTTCATTACCAACAGCTTCTTTTTTTCTTTTTTCTCTGCAACTTCTCTTCACTTAACTCTGACTTAATGTTCTAAACCAAAGAAATATCCGTGGGGCTAGCAAAGCTTTCCCTTTGGACTGGTGGCTCGTGGCTGGTTTACCAAAAGGTTATTGAAATCTTGTAATATTCCTCATAAAACTGCAGGGAAGGAAGTGGGAAGGAACTCAAGGAACTCAGGGATACCATTCCTCAAGCATTTTGAGCCAAAATCTTCCCTAAGAATAAAAGAAACTATTGACCATTTGATGGTTCCCTTTCGTAATCAATTCAGAACGAGGCTTTGAATATTCATGTTGTTATTTCTGCTCCCCACATTTCACTTGCTTGAATGGAAATGTATAGAGAGCACTTCTGTATTTATTTGCAGTCCCTTCACAAAGTACCCTCTGAAACCCTACCATTGGGAGGTACCCCAGGACCACCAAGCTGAAATACCAGGACCAGGCTGGTCCCCCTTGTCCCAGCCCGGGACTGACTTATTGTAACCCATTCCTGGCAAGAAAAACAAGGCACCCAAGACTGGTTGTTCCCCTGCTGCTCATCCCAACACTCCTTTCCATAGTCTCATGCTGAAACACAACCTGAGCAGCCAGTTTCCTTTTAGCATGGCAAGAAGAAACATCATTTTTTAAACCACGCAAACGAGGAACAAGATCTGTGTATAAAATAAACAGACAAGCCATTTTTCACCTATAATTGTTTCTTTGCCACATTAATAAAAACATGGTGTGTGTTATGGTTAATGAATATGTAAATGAGAGATGATTAATAACTCATTTGGAGAGAAATGAGAAGATTCATTTACCTTCTGCAATTCCTCTGTGCTTCCCATCCCGTTCGATGTCCCTTCTCTCAGTGTTTAAATCAGGTCTCTGTACACAGTGAAATAGAACGAATACTGCCAATATTCCACTTGAGACCATGCCCAAAGTGTTTGTTTTTCCTTCCTCTTGAGGGCATATATTCCCTGCATGGAGTGAATTTCCAGTCACCCAAAAATACTTGGGCTAAACATCCTGCTCTGGACATAAAGGCTTGGGATCCGTGTCCCAGCTGGATAAATAAAACCCCTTGCCAAGGTGTGCTCCCGTGGGGTGTAAGCGTGGGCTGGTTGGAGTCTTTTCTCTGAAAAGCTCCTTTGAGAGGTGCTTTTTTCCAGCCTTTATGAGATCCATGCCTATGGGCAATACTTTTTTTTTTTTTAACAGTATTATAGGATTTTGCTTTTAAGCTGGAAGTTTTCTTTACAAAGCGGAGGGTGAAACGTTTCCCTCTCTCTCCCTCCCCATTTTTGCACAAAGCACCTCCTGTCTGTGCTGCCTTTACTGCTCAGCCCCCTCCCAGCCTTGCTCCATGCTCTGTGGCACTGCCACTGCCACATGCATCCCACCAAAACCCTGAGCCTTCGCCCTGAGAACAGGAATCTCCTGAGAATCTCCCCCCAAGAACTGTGTTGCATTCATGGGGGCAGCTGCAGCCTCCAAAGCACATCTGCCTCCCTTCCCTGCTCATCATCATTTCATGTAGGAGCTACCTTGGGCTGGAACCATTCCTGGAGAGTCTCCCACATCCTCCCAGCATCACTTCTTCATCTTCTCTTTCTTAGACAAGAGACCCAGATCCACTGGCCAAAAAAAAAAAAGAATATTTTCACCCAAACCAGTGTCTCCACCAGTGACACAGAGTGTCTCCACTCTCCTTCATTCTCTCTGCATTTCAGGAGCACAGTTGCCCTTCTCCAGCTCTTTCCCAAAGACAGGCTGCCCATCTTTGATATGATCCAGCTGCAGACAAAGGCTAAGCATATGGGTATACTAACCCATGCTGCTGTGGGGCTCAGGAATGTGCTGGGACTGAGGAGAGGGTCCTGAGCTAGACTGTTGTGCTACATGCCCCTGGATGATGCTGTAACTCTGCAATGCCAAAGCCAAACTTGTTCCAGGAGCACGGGAAGGGAAGGCAGGACAGAGCTCTCCTCTCCTCCTCAGTTGGGGAGCTGAGGGGTTCAGAGATTTGACCCAGACTTCAGCTGGGGGACCCCAGCTCTGCAGTGTGACCAAGCAAAGCACACAGCGCAGCTTCCAGCCCTGCAGCAATCTGCCTCTCGCAGGCAAAGTCTCTCCATCAAGTTCTCTTCCCAAATCTTTGTCCCTTGAGTTATTAAGGTTTCACTTCAACTGCTCCCCAGCCTGCGAAACACAGAGTCAGCATGCACTGGAACCAGTGCAGTGCAGTGCAGTGCACCCAGGGTTTGCCTGCAACCTGGGGTAACCAGAGGAAGCAGGGATTGCTTACTACTGAGTATTTGCATCATTTAGCAGTGGATGTTATTGATAATTTTTTTTTTTTTTTTTTTTTTTTTTTTTTAATATAATATCCCTAGTGATACTGATGCTCTCCTACAACAAATACACCAGTGCTGCTTCTGGAGTCTAAAGAATTTCCTGCTTGTTTCACTACTGTTAAACAGGTGAAACAGAACCAAAGCCAACCTTCGGCAGTGACTTTTTGCACATTATCTGACTTACTCTGCAGAGTGCTAGGAGTTGGCTGTGCTGCTCAGAGTCTTTAATTTCCCTCTATTTCCTCAGGACAAACAGAGCCTGGCTGCACAGTGTTTCTTAGTACCTTCCACTAATTCCTTTGCACTGCTTTTATGCTGGGAGCTCAACTATAAGGACAAAAGCACCCTCTCGTGGTTGCAGCTTTGCCTTTAAGAAGTCACGGCTCTGCTCTTGCGGAGTGTTTGGATGGGCTGCTGAACTGGGTGGATGTTTCCTAAGGGCCAGGGATGCGTTATTGATGTAGAATTCAGGGTTTGATTCTGAACTGGTTTAAAAATGAATCCTCCCAGCCTGTATTCATGTCTCCCCCTCTCAGTCCCAGGGCTCTGCCATACAGTGCTCTCCCATTTCTCCCCTTTCACAGCGCTTGTGGTTTCATCACACCAATGCGAACCAGTGTGCTCTTCACCTTCCTTAAATGCGTTACTCCTTGAGAACCTCCGCTTTCCAGAAACACACACAACTCATTTTTAGCTCTCCTAGAAACTGGAAAACAACAACCCAAAGGACACAGCTCCACTCACACATGAGGCTCCAAAAGACCACAAGGAACCCAGGAAGGGTCAGCTGCTGCTCCTCCCCCTGTGCTCCCTGCTTCCCTGGGTCAGTGCTGAGCCCAGCAACCTGCAGCATCCCAGAGCAAACCCAGGCACTGCCCAAACTCTGGGTGAGCCCAAGCAGAGAGACCCAGCAGCACCGCGTGCATCCCATCAACATTGGAATTTGGCTGGAGGCACGTCACTGGAAATGCATTTCTTTTTTTTTCTTTTTTTTTTTTTTTTCCAGGGAAAAAATAAAGTCATAATTAATCATTTGTTCCAATTTTTTTCACTAGAAGAAAGAATTTTCTTTAAAGTACATGTTGGTTACAGAAAAGCAGCTGCTTGTTTTGTTTTCTGTAATGAAAACCAGAAGATTTTTCCTGAAAAAAAAGGTTTGAAAACCAGCTGCTCTGGTCAGTAAAGCAAAAACAAAAGGAAACTGTTGCAACTACTAAAGTAAATGTTGTTTTGTTGTTTTGCTGTGAACTTCCAAGAAAATAAAGAGAGGCCCTGATGTGATTGATTGCCACCAGGACTGAGCAGACACAACGGATTTGCTGCAGCACAAACCTCCCCAGACCTCTTGCACACCAGGTGAGCTCAGTTTCAGCAGGAGCAATGCAGCAGGGTGGGCTAACAGCTCAGGACAACAGCTCTGGACTAGCAGAGAAATTCCTGTGCTTGGGTTCTTGTGAACCACTGTTGTACTGTGCAGATGTTGGATCTGAAACCCTGCCGAGCAGCCACCCAGTGCTGAGTGCATGGGAAGTGCCTGCATTGCTGCTGGGTACAGGTGGGATCTCTGGAACCCCCAGCCCAGCTGCACTGGGGGAGATGCAATAGGAAAACACAATCTCCTTGTATTTTCTCCATTACCCAGACCAGTTTCCATCTCGCCTCCCTTGTAAAAGGTTTTCCAAGCCTGATGAAGCTGAATGGATCGCTTCTATGAACGCATCTCTGCCTTACATGAAGAATTTCAGCCTCTAGGAAAAAAAAAATAATAATAAAATGCAATAAATAAATAAATAAAATATGTCTTGCTGGATCTTAGGTTAGATATATTGATTTTTGTGTTTGACAATCAAAGCGCTGTCCTCAAGCCAAACACTTCCTCATTAATGTACCTTCAGTGAATTCCCTTCTCTATCAATCAATCAAGACGTAAACAATTAAAACAACATTTCAGAATAAAATGTTCCGTTTGTAGGAAGGCCTGGGACGTGCGAATTACGAAGCAGGAATTCATGCCTAGTTCTATTAATGGCCCTCGACCTTCGGCCCCACGTCTAGTGGCAATGAAGTGCTCATTAATTCACCGTATTTCATGCACTGTCAACTCATCCCATTTGCATGGAGCTCAGCCCCCCAAAAGGTCGCCCTGCAGGGACAGCAGATGCAGGTGGTGATGGCTTGACCACAGCTCTCAGCAGGGCTCAGGGTTGGCTCAGCCCTGAGGTTCCACTGGCACCAGGCAGAGCTCAGGACCTTCCCCCCTGCACAGCCCAGGGCTTTATTTAACACAAAACCAGCAAAATGGGCTTGGGATCTTCTTGCAGGTTAAGCTGCCATCATCCATCCTATTGCTTAGGCAGGGAAGTTCTGTCTGTACATGGCATCAGAGTGGCCACCACAGGAGATCCAGAGCTTAGACTTCCAGTTCCCACATAGAAACCAGGACGGATTTTTGAAAGACACTGATGGAAACAGGAGATGATGTTCCTAGACAGAAATCACAATGGAATTTCAGAGGTCACAGACGGAAATGGGCAGATGAAGCTTCAGCCCCCCATGGCCTCTCTGCTCCCTCCGTCACGTTCTCTGAGCAGAGACCTGACGTCCCACCACTTCCTCAGTTCCTTGGCACGGTCACAGAGGAGCAGAGGCCACCCTGAGGCCAGCACAGCCCCCCAGCAGCAGGTCTCACAGCCTCCAGCCAGCACGCGGGGGTCTCACGCAGGGCCACGGCCCTCATCCAAGGGATTCTTCAAAGGCAAGGATGCAAATTCTATTATCCATCCCTCAAGGTTTCCTCTGTTAAAATCAAATCTGGACCCGGAACATGTCTGTGCTCCTGCGCTCTGAGATGAGCTTTAATTAAGAGGTAAAATTATTAAAGCTGCAAGTTATTATAGCCTCAGGACCCTGGCCCGGTGATATGAAGCAGATGGTCCAGGGGCAAGCAAGAGCCCTTTAATAAAGAAGCGTTTGCAATTCATGAGCATTAATTATGTCCACTTCTCTCATTTTAAAATGTTATGCTTGTCATCCCTGGTATTGTGTGGAAAGCAAGCATGATGAATTAGGCAAACCCCTTCTGGTTCAGGACATATTCTTTGTCTGCCGAAAATTAAAAGTATTATCTCCCAGAAGATAGAGCAGTCAGAATATTTAAGGCTCGCTCCCTCCCTCCCTCCCTCCGGGTTTCTCCACATCACCTCACAGCCCTGCCCAGGTTTTGGTGCTGTTGGGACCTGGGCACCTCCAGCAGGGCAGCAGGGAGAGGGACAGCCAGCCCCAGGATGGGGACTGAGAGCATGGGGTGCTTCAAACAGCTGCTTACTGGGAAATCACTGCCAGCTTGGGCCAGCTGCTTACCCTCTCACCTCACTCCCTGCCTGCCCCATCTATTGTTTACAAGCCCATAAAGCAAAGAATGAGGGAGAGGATGGATCCTGGCTGAACAGTCCACTCTGCCACCGTCACCAACGTGCTTCCGCTTCAGATTTCCATAGGTGTGAAAAATCTCTAGGGACTCATTGCCAGGGCTGGGCACACCTAGGGGACACCACAGGGGAGAACAGAACAGAGGTAAAGACACCAGCCTGAAACTCAGAAATCACAGCTTCAGGACTCAGCTGAGTGAGAAAACAGCCGCAGGGCTAAAGGGACTGCTGAGGGCTTTCAGTAGAAGGAAGCACCCAGGATACAAATCTAGACACAACCCTGAGGAACACCAAGTCTGAAGCAAATGCTTTTTCCAATGAGCACCACGTATTAAGCTTTTGTCAGTCTTTCAAAGGGAGAAAATACCAAATCCAAGCTCCTCTTCCCAGAGAACTGCCACGAATGTGTGAATGCTGGTAAATGCAAACATGAGAACGCCCACCCCCCCACCACTCCCCTCTGGGATGCAATGGGTAGGAGAATCTTGTTAACTTGATGGGATGAGACTGAATCGGTGCCAGGTAGGATCTGCTCACCACAGGGATGGATGGGCTGGAGGAGCTAGTTGTTTTTGATGGTAAGAGGTAGGCTTGAGAGCAGGCTGGTCTGGAAGAAATGGCCCAAGCAGGTGTGGGAGGCACAAGGAGGGTTTGGCAAAAGCAGTCAGGATGCTCAGCCAGTCTACCTTCACATGAAGCTCCAAAACATGCTACAAATAAGCGATCAATCTGATGCCTCAATAATCCCTGAAAAGCCAAGTGACAGCATCGCTTTCTTATTCTCATCTTCTTCTTTCTGTCCTCACCTCTTTTGCCCAGTCACTTGTAGCTCTCAGTAACCACTTAAGATGTAACAGAGACAACAAATCATGCCTTCTACGGCACCCAGCAAATAGAATTTCCTTTCCATTATTCCAATTCACAGCTACAAATCTTTTCCTTTTATTTTCCTAGGTACAAACTCAGGATTTCCATGCAGAGGAAGTCTGGTACCATGCCTGATGTTACAAGGCTGGTGGGAAAGGGCTATTAACTTGCTGAGACAGACTGCTTGCAGCCCCACAAGGCATCAGATAACCCAGTCTGACCTTACAGCGTGAAGCTGCCCGCCCCCCTGGTAATAGCTTCACCCACTACACAGCCTTGGTTAAAGATGACAGTGTTTACATTCATTGAGATTTATTGGCTCTTCCTTTTGTCTGGAATTAAGGCCCCAGTGAGGGACAATTTGGTTTTACAGGCAGAGGAGCCCAGGACTGGAGGAGGCAGGAGACATCGTGTGTGCAGTTCCCCCAGGGATAGCACCAGGTTTGGGGAGGATGCCAAACCCCACTGGAAAGGGACCTATTCCACATCCCAAAAACATTCCCACACACTGAGCTTATTGTGAAGCATCGATCCGAACGGGCTAGCATTGAATATCAGCCAAAAAGTTGATGTCTTGAAATAAAATTCGTCCTGCCTGAGCATCCTTACACATAATGAGCAAGATGTAAATAATTGGGTTCAGCTTCATTCAGGCAGCCCAGTGCAGGTGTTAACAAAAGCCTTTTTGCTTTTGAGATCCGAGACTCCGAGACTCGAGATCCGAGACTCCGAGATCACTCAAGGTGCAGGAAGCAGGTTGCACAGGATCCAGACAAACAGGAAAGAAAAGGTGATGTTAAAACTGAAACAGGCTTGTGGCACCATGACATCACCAAAGGCAGGGCAGGTGTCTGCATGACCCAGTGCCAAAATGTCACACTGGCCACCAGGCCCCTGCAGTCTGGCTCAAATGCCAGAAGAACCTGCTGCCCTCTGCATGCTTCCAAGGATCAGAGATTTTGTTTATTTGCCTGTCAGCTTTGTGGTGTTTCGTTTTTTTTTGCTTCATGAATTAATTTGGCCATGATTTATTTACAGTCACACAAAATACGCAGTCCCTTCTGAAGTCTATGTCCACGTGAACACTTTCAGGAACCAAAATAATTGCCACAAATGCTACCGGGCAAACATAGCCCTGGTAGAAATGCTCCCAGGACTGTGAATCATCCTCCCCGTGGCTGGGAAATTCAGCCAGGCAGCACCCAACACAGCTCTTTGGTATTAACATCAAATTTCACACTTGTTTCCATTCTTGCTTTCATTAGCCACGTCCTGACACTTCTGCTCGTGCTCTGTCAGAAAAAAGCTCAGCTGGTGCCAACATCAGAGCTCTTCAGAGGCCACTGACACAGCAGAAGTCATCTCAGCACAATGACACTCACCTCAACAGTGTCCCCAAGCGTTGCTCCGATCCTCTTATGGAAAAGGGATAACTGGTCCTGCTGCAGAGGTTTGTAAATGAGTAAAGGCCAGAGGTTGGCATTCCAGGAAGCACCTAAGGCAGCCTGAACCCTGGCACTAATCTTGCCCAAAGAACCACGAGCTGGAACCTGGCAAAACCCAGACCAGTCTTCACACCCTGCTCTGTTCTGCCAGGGACTCATCTCACACCCAGCCTTCACAGGGCACTGGAAGCACTAGGACAACCAGTACAGCCAGCAGAAACAGAGGGCTCATTCTGCTGCCCATTCAGCAACTCAGAGCCCATCTGGGTCCCAGGACACTCAGTCGGGCCAGGGAATGGCTCAGGACCCCCAGGTGAGATGTAAATTTTAGGAGAAGAACCTGAAGCCAGCCCCAGCACCAGGGCAGCGAGGCATGCAGTGCTCCAGCTGCCCCCCAGTTACCAGGTACACAGCTACCTCCTGGCACTGGCAGGTCATTTACATATGCAACACTTTCCTTGCATGTGTATACATATAATTGCTCACACAGTTATCTCCTGACACCAGTATCTGTCAAGAGCCTGCATGCATACAGCAACCCTGCCCAGCTTGCTGCTTGCACGGCCTCCTGCTGCTTTCTACATACAACACTGGGCCAAAGGAGGGTTAAATCTTCCCAGATTTCATTCTCCCCCCACTAAAATAACATGCTTTTTGATTAGGCTAAACGCCAGCATAGTTCATTCCAGTCTGTGGGCAAGTTTGGTCTGTTCCTGGAATCCTGGGTGACCCCAAAAAAGGGGGTTAATTGGAAAGCACAACCTGCAGAGCTCTGACACCTTTAGGGTTAGGAAAGTTCCTCTGCTGCTCCTGAGCTGTAAAGAGGTTGACTGGCAGCTCCATCTTCACCATCACAATGAAGTGCATTGGGTGCTGGGTTGCCCCAGGCTCAGAAGGTCTCTTATTATGAGGAAAGAAAAAAGAAGAGCAAGATTAGATGCTAAACACCAAGAAAATGAGAAGGAAAAATAATTTATCATCTCAGTTTCTTCCCAGGGCTATTAAATACTCTCCATCCCCTTGGCTGGGTGGTAGGAAGCACTGTCCTGTGAGGGCAGATGGCATCGCCTCCAGATTACCCCCAGGTGCTTCACGGTCAATTAGAGGCGAGCTGGGAGTAAGGGAGCAGGGTTAAAGATTACGCAAAGGGCCAGGCTGGTGGCACAGCAGGGAGCTGCTCTGCTCATCTATATTATAGACACTAATTTGGTTTAATTTACTTCAAAGGCTTTCTTGTAGGATGTGGCGTGTGCAGGGTTGGGATCTATTTTTCTCCAAAGAGGTTTGAAAGGGGCTGGGGCCTTTCTCTCGAAAGCATCCCAGGGAGAGTGCTTTGGGTTTGGGATTTTTTTTTTTAATTTATTTTTTATTTTTTACAAGGGCTGTCTCCAAAGGCAGATAAGAGGGAGCCCTGGGAAATGAAAGCCCCCCAAAAAAGTATATATCAAAGGAAACACGATCAACAAAGGCTGAAATGAAGCAGCTGAAGCACTTTAAAATAAAGCTTGTCTCCCCCCTGTGCAATAAAACCATCCTGCAAAGAGCTGGTCAAAGATTCCCCAGGAAAAGTCCTTTGGTGAAAGGGAAATACGTTGAATTATCCCTCAGGAAGTGAATAACCCAGGCACAACTTGGGCACTTTTATCCTTTCATCAGCCCAGGGAGAAGTGGCTTTTAATGCTGGGAGGCTTAGCGGGAATGTAAATCCAAGCAAATAGCCATAGGGCTGCAAGGGCTTTGGGCAGCCCCTGCAGGGAACAACACCGAGGGCTGCAAAACCTCAACAGGAGCAGCCCACAGAGCATCCCACAAGCCATATAATTTCAGCTTGGATCCTACTTGGCTGAAATCAGGATTAGGTCTGCTAACACTTCTGGGTGCTCCCATGGCACCTCAGGCACCTCCTGGTTTCATTGCATGGGGTTTCAGTGTCTGCATGCACAGCATCAGGGCTCAGCACCCCAAACTGTGGTGGAGGAAGTGCTCCATATCACTGCACAAAGAAGCTGAGCTCAGGACGGCATCGATAATGACATTAAATAATTGCAGGAGGAAAAGTTGACTGAGTGAAAATAGGAAGGCTGCAGGGTCAGCACCAGAGGGCAGAGAGGGGAGGAGAGACTGGAGGGCAGCCTGGAGGGATGGCAGGTCTCTGGGGATGGGTAATGGGATGCAAGAAGTCGTGCTATGCTCTGAAAGCAAGCAGTGACTTCTCCAGCCAAGTTCTGAATGGATCCAAAGCTGCAGCCCTAACCACATCACTGCTCAAGCACGTTGGGCAAAAATCCATCCCTGTGCTGGGGGAGGGTTTGGCTGGGGAAGGCTGCGGTGGCAGCTTTTATTTGAGGCTGAACTGTCTTTGGAAGTATTGCTGCTGTTGTTGCTAAAGCATTCATTTTAATTGATCTGGTTACAAAGGAGCTACAAAATTTGCTCAAGCTGCTTGTGATCAGTCTCTTCTTGTACAGGTCCTCAGCAGGGCTGAAGGGGCAGCTTCCCAGCCCTCCCATCCAGAACAGGCCATCAGACATCACTTGTGGCACATACAACCAGTGCAAGAAAGTAATGCCACCCTGAATGGCAGTGAGAGAATTGAAAAGGACGTGGTTCACCTCACTGTCATGGTTTTATGTTTTTTGCTTTCAGTTTGGTTTTATACGAAATGTCTACAAGACAATTGTTACCATCATTTAAAAAACCCAGCGTTACAGGGAGCCGTACTAATTGTGACATTTTATCAGTATTCATTTAACCTCTAGGTTTTTAACGAAGGCAGCAAAACCAACTGTTTTCTGATGATACTGAATGTCTTGTTTCTTGAAGCCTTTCTGTGGTTGACCACTTCTTCATTAGTTACCTGCAGCACGGCACCTTCCATTTTAACTACCAACACCAGGGATGGATTGGTTCTGTCCCTTCTTGACTCGAGGGCATCAGAGTGCACTGAGCTCCAGTATCCACCAGTGCCTTATATTGCTGTGGTTCTGATGTGGAATACTGGAAACCAAAAAACATAAAACCATGACACTTAGTTCATTAGCCACTTTAGCCAAGGTAAAAAAAAAATAGTAATAATAATTAAAAGATGATTTGTATCAGTGCTGATCTGCAGTGCCAGGTTCACTTGCCCACACTGTTTCCTCAATGCAGATTGTGTAGGATAACTAATTGCACATTGCTAACTAACTTGGCCACTTTACCAATTGCCTTGAGTTTGTTTTGAAGCACGTTTCTGCAAGATTCTGGCCACTTGTGGCGCCTGTCTTCTTCACTGGGAGACCACAGCCAAGAGGGTCACCAAGGACCAGAGCATCTTCAGCTGGCTTTGAGCCCTCCCTGCTCAGGGAACCGTGGCTCCGCGGTGCCACCGTCCGGCTTCATCCCTACATTGCAAAGCAGACGGCTGCTCTTAGGCAGCGTGTATTTTTTTTTATTATTCCTACCATAATTTTTTCAATTTACAAGGCAGTCAATGAAGGAGGAAGATGAGATTTGCTCAGCACGTTTTTCAGAAGTATTTACTGCTGAGGGTAGTAGAAAAGCTATTTAAACAATTGCTTTTGTGATACAACACACAATAAAGAAACTTCCCCTGTATTTTTTTCACTCCTCTTTGCCACTTCTCCCATATTGCTGCTGTTCTGTTCAGCTAGCTGTTTTATGGGCTACCTTGATTTTAATGGGGCTGTAGCCCCAGAGCGCACTGAAATTTTGGATTCTCATTTAGCTCAAAGTGTGCACACAGCTGATGGAACAGAAATGCTGGGTCCTGCCTTAATGTCTTTCGTGAGCTGGGAGGGCCTCGTGGGGTGTGTGGAGAGCGTTCAGAGAAGAGATAAGAAGCTGTGAAACTGGAGCACAGGTCTTATGGGGGATGGCAGAGGGAACTGGGATCATTCAGTCTGGAGAAGAGGAGGCTCCCAGCAGAGCTCATCACCCTCTACAGCTCCCTGACAGGAGGTTGTGGTGAGGTGAGGGTGAGCCTCTGCTCCCAGGTAGCAGCAATAGGATGAGAGCTGGTGGCCTCAAGCTGTGTCAGAAGGGATGAGTCAGGTTGGATCCTAAGAAAAAAAGTGCTTCTCCAAAAGAGTGGTGATGCAGTGGCACAGCTGCCCAGAGAAGTGATGGAGTTTCTGTCCCTGGAGGTGTTCCAGAACCATGGAGATGCAGCACTGACATGGGCAGTGGCATGTTGGGTATGGGCTGGGGTTGGGCTTGATGATCTTAGAGCTCTTCTCCACCCTTAATGATTCTATGATTCTGACATAGGCTGGTCTGTTTATCAATAGGGATTAGTACATTAGTTTAGGAAACAATACATTAGTTTGGTGAAAGGAATCTGTGAGTGACAGTTCTAAAACGTCCCATTTCAAATTTAGTGGTTGAGTAGTCTTGTTTTCCTTAATAATCTTGCCCTGGGGACGTAATAGAATACTTTTATCTTTTGTCTCAATGATCTTGCCTCACAAGAAGCACTGCAGTCATAATAGAGCACTTTCATCTTTTGCTTCAAAAGGTGCAAGGATATTTGCCTTGGCTACATGTGGTTTTAAGAAGTTTCTCACTATGGCCTCATGAGCAATGGAAATTTTCCAAAGTGGATGAAAGTGAGCCAAAGGCCTCATTGATGAAGCTGATGTTGAAAAATGGGTAAGAAGTAGATGGGCTCTCGACCACCCTAGATAATACTGAGCATGCCCAAAGGGATATTAGCATATATTTATGAGTCTTGAAAAGAAATGAATATATATCATTATACTGCATATGTATGTCTTAACTGATCAAATGCAGAATGTGAACTCTGACAGGGTGTGCTTGCTTGTCAAGTCACCTGGCATCATGAGGAGTAAAGGACTGCTGTTTTCTAACACCACATTGGAGTTTTCTTCCTGGATTTCTGATGACAATTCTATGAATGGATCATCTGAGGTGAAGGAGGTACCTCCATGTCGGGTACTGGTAGTTCCATGTCCACCATGGAGACAGACACCTGTGCTGGGGATCAGAGAGTGCTCACCAAAGCCAGGGGTGGAACAAGAAGCAGGATGTTGGGATGCTCAGGCTGGCATTGAGGCTTCTCCGGTAGGAGGGGAATATCAATACACGCTTGCATTTCTAAGTTCCAAGGCTCAGCCTGGAACACAGCCCAGCACAGTGTAGGAGAGAGCTCTGTAGCTCCAGCCAGGCAGCAGTGGCAGATCTAGACCCAGACCTAGACCCGGACCCAGACCCGGACCCAGACCCGGACTCAGACCCAGATCCAGACCCAGATCCAGACCCAGACCCAGACCCAGACCCGGACCCAGACCCGGACCCAGACCCAGACCCGGACCCAGACCCGGACCCAGACCCAGACCCAGATCCAGACCCGGACCCAGACCCAGACCCGGACCCAGACCCAGACCCAGATCCAGACCCAGATCCAGACCCAGACCCAGACCCAGACCTAGACCCAGACCCAGACCCAGACCCAGACCCGGACCCAGACCCAGACCCGGACCCAGACCCAGACCCAGACCCGGACCCGGACCCAGACCCAGACCCAGACCCAGACCCGGACCCAGACCCGGACC
>NW_024884989.1:2157411-2166429 GCF_019232065.1 Centrocercus urophasianus | reverse complement strand
CCAGACCCAGACCCAGACCCAGACCCAGACCCAGACCCAGACCCGGACCCAGACCCAGACCCGGACCCCGACCCAGATCCAGACCCAGATCCATACCCAGACCCGGACCAGACCCACACCCTTGGCAGTGCCGCCTGCAGCCGCCGGGTGGCGGCCCCATCCCGCACTGTGTGCCCGCACGGAACCGGCTCCATCTCTCCCCCCTTCCACGCGCCCCGAAGCTCCGGAGAGGCCCGACTTGGCTGAATTAAGGCCAAAAATTTCAAAAGATCCCGCTCGAGACCAGCATTGAGTTCTGCTGCTTTCCTCCCCAACCTGAGAGGCTTTGGTGGGGGTCTTTCTGCCCTTGAACCCTCCCCACATGAACGCCGCTCTGCAGCTGTCCTTTCCAGAGGAGATCCAACCCGTGCGCTGTTTTCCCTTCCAAAAATCATCAGCCATGTCCCTGACTGCTCCACAGATGAGCTGGGAATGGATGTCTGTATCCTTGCTGGAAGCACGGTGCCAGGCATGGTGTGACCTTGGACCTCCACCTGACCAGGGCTGCATCTCAAGGGGGCCCTATGGGCAATCAAGATCTCCTGAGCATCACCAGAGCACCCCAAAATGATCACCCAGGGGAATGGCCTGCGTTGCAAGCCACGGCCAGGGGTCCCTGAGGCCAAGCTGGGCACAGGACTGCCAGGTGAAGCTGAGCAGTGAAGCTGCAGGGCACCTTTTGCTGCTCCCTGGGGACGTGGCTGGGTTTTGAGCCTCAGGACCTTGATGTCAGCAATCAGCCTCAGCACACAGCGCTGCAGGAGCCATTGTGTCTGTGCCAGCAGCGCTTGCTACATCAGCTTGGATATTTAATAGCCAAATGAATGAGCAAGCAGAAGCACCAATGTTCCTGTGCCAGCCATGAAGGTTGCACACGTTGCCTACAATGTGCTGTTTCTCTAGCTTTCATTGCATCTCCAGGCTCTGGGGGTTTCAGTGCACAGGAGTGAAAGGTTTCTGCTGTTTGTGCAGGCTAGTAGAGCCGGCTAGGCCCTTCAGCAGCTGGTGCTGACCTGAGACTGCCTGCTCAGGTGCATTCTGCTGGCTTTGGTGGCCATATCACAGGGACATCTTAATGCAGAACCAGAAGGATGGTAGGAATCAGCACAGTGCTGAGCTCAGGCCATGGTCTCACCACCCATGCCAACGAATCGTCACTCCCCCAGCACAGCACGTCTGCCTGCCAGGCAGCCCAGCGAGCTCACAGCCCATCTCAGCAGGAGGATTGAGCCCAAAATCTGCCGCGTGGCATCACCGAGCCCATTGGAGGGACAGCTGTAGAAGTAGGCCGGTGGAGCACAGCTTGACTGCAACCTGCAAAAATGTCAAAAACAGAAGCAACGGAGTTATTCTGACTTTTATTTCATTGCTTCTTAGTCCACACACAGTCGGTATAAAATCAGAAAAGCAAAGCAATAAAAGTAAAAAAAAAACAAAAAAAAAAGAAAAAGAAAAAAAAAAAAAAAAAAAGAAAGAAAAAAAACAAAAACCCAAATGAAACAAAAACGACGACAGCAACGCAGTGTCTGGAGTCCTCAGGAGGCAGCCTGGGGTCTGCACAGGTGCCCGTTCATTGCCAGACACGTCTCTGACACACAGACAGAGGACAGACATCGCGCTCTGGCATTGGGCCAGCGGGGCTCCAGCCAGAGCTGCTTCTGTTCCTCTTGATCATGGGGGGAAAAGGAACCTTGGTTATAAATGCTTTATTAAAAACAATAGTAAGTCGTCTAAGTACAAAAGCAGTTGTAAGCTCATTTATATTACACAGAATTATTTCTCATTTCTAGCTTTGTTGTTTACCTCAAGATTGTTAGCTGAATTTCCAGTGAATAAGGTTAAATTGCTAGCAATATAAGGAATGGTAAATAGATAGCACCATTTCATATATCTGGCATTTGATTTCATAGATATACTGGGTCTGCTTCCTGCTCATCAGCGCTCTACCTCCACACAAAGATCATGTGCATTTCATGATGGGAGTACCCAAGCTTGGGCTGCACCCAGCACACACGGGGAGGGAGCACAGCCCCTGCTTGATTGCATTCAACCTAAGTGATTTAAAAGCCCAAAATCTCAGTGGGTGTGGTGGCAAGGCAGTGGGATTTGGGCAGTAAGTCATTTAGGCACTTTTGGCAATCCCTTGCTTCAAAACCCTTCGAACCTTTTGGAAGTGCCTCCGCCAACCCTGGCACCCCAGCTGCCAAATCACAGCAGGCAGGAGGAGCAGGGACCAAGCCTCCAGCTGACAGCAGCAGGCGAAACTCCAGTGGAGAAGCACTGCTTTGTGCCAGTGTAAGAGCAGCCAGAGCTGCGGGTCCCAGGGCTCGACTGAGGCTGGGATGGAGAAGGACAGATCAGATCAAAGAGGGTTCTGCATGAGAGAGAAATCACCGCGCTCTTGTTACACTGTTAGGAGTAATAATTCCTTAGGCACTTTCTTTAGGCTTTAAAACATAGCGTATGGTCAACAAAAGCGAACAATACTATGTACATATATGTAAAAAGTGTTATAAATAGGTTTTTTAAACCATAGATACTATATACATCTTCAATTAACAAGTAACCCTTTGAGTGTTTCCTTTTGGGGTCGGTTGGGTTTGGTTTGGTTTTTGGTGGGAGGGTTTAATTCCTTTTTTTTTTGGTGTTTTTTTTTTTTTTTTTTTTTTTGGTTAATTTTCTTTTCCGTTTTCTCGTCTATTTTCCCCCGCCTCCATCTCCTCCATGCATGTCAGCGGTGCCCTGGCTGCACTTCCTGCAGCATCACTCCCGTTTCCGTAGGATGACATAGATGATGCCACTGGCGAGGGCCAGGGGGAAGGCCAGCCATGCCAGGATATAGGCGAAGCCGTAGGAGATGTTTTCCGAGGCTTCGTGCCAGTCCGTGTGCCTCACTGTGAAGATGGCTGCACCACTCATCACGCAGAGCCCTGCGAGGAAGCACACAGGGAATGGGGTGAGTAGCAGCTCCCAGATGGGAACCCACAGCTGCACACGCTGGAGAGAATAATGCCAAACACCAGCATGGAAAATGGCTTTTTGTGCTGCGTGCTTGCAAACTGGGATGTGGAAGGTGGTAAGGCTGTGGTCCCTGGCTGCAGGTGAGTGGGGATATCATTGCCAGGCTCTGAGCAACAAGGCAGCAGCCCCTGGAGCAAGCAAGGTATGAGTATCCCCAGGGTTAACCCACCCCTTGGGCTGCTGCTCCAGACCAACCTGGACACCCTGAGTGTCCCATTGAAAACCCTAACTGTAGCCTAAGCCATCCAACCAGAGCTGCTGCAGACACAAGCCATGTTATCATTTTGGGTTAACGTGCTGTGCAAGTGCAAGTCCCTGCCATGGCTCTGCACAAGCAGAACGTGCTCCTCTCCTCCCCCTCCCGCAGACCCTACTCAGCAACACAAAGTTTGCCCCTGCCCCCCATACCCTCAGCCGGCCACAGGCCATCAGCCTCAGTGGGCAGTGTTTTAGCTTTGTTGCAAAAACAACTCATCAGCACTGAGGACTGCCCAGTGCCGACACAAAGCCACCACTATTTCTCCCCAAAAACAAGCTCTTTCAGTCCATCCCAGCAGTTCTATTATACAGTCGCTGGGCTGTTGTCAGCACCACATCCCCTGCACAGATCTCAGGACCACCTACATCGAACCACAGTGATATTTGAGCAGTAATTCCACTTGACACTGCTCCTTTGTTCTGGGAAAGTGCAGAAGTGGGAATACGTTTCATTAACGCGCCACTGGGGCACTTTCCATTCTCTGAGCACGAGAGCAAACTCCCACTGCCCAGCCCATGCAAAGAGAACATAACAATTGTCTGCAAATGCTGGTGGGACTGAGAGCAGGCATGCAGCCACGCCGGTCACCTACAGACTGCAGAACATACAGTGACAATTGTCTGCAGGAGGAATTCAGCAAAATTGGAGGTGATGGCTGCATTTGCATATCTGCAGCATCTGCATTGAGTTTGGCCTGGCGCATATGTTGAGGAAGTGAAGGCCAGCTGCAGTCAGCTGTTGCATTGATGGATGGCAAATGCAGCACCACTTTGGAGCCTGACTTTAAGAATACGCTCCAGTCTTGCCTTGACACACCAGGAGGGCAAACAATCTCTGAAACTTGTTCTGCAGGGCAGTGCTGGCTGCCCAAGTGATGCTGGGGCTGGGGAGAGGGATGGAGAAGCTGGGCCAAGCCCTGGATTTCCACTGTTGTAAGTTGCTGTAGATGAGTACACCATGATGGATCCACTAGACAGAAGCAGCAAGAGTGGGAGAGCTGTCCAGGACCTTTTGGTGCCTCTTATTGCTGAAATCCCAGCAGGGAAAACCCAGCCAGAGTTCTCATGGACCCAAGCAGTGTGAACAAAGTGCTGGGGATGCATCCTGCTCTGCCCAACACACCCAGCTGACCTTATGCATCTTTTCTTGCCCCTATCTACCCAGCTCTGCTCAGTTGGAGCAGCCACCAATCCTTGCCCTCTGCTCCTGCTCTTAGGGCACTGCTGGCTTGGCTTTGCCACCTGAGAGCACCCCGCAGTCCCACCCTCATCACCCACCCACTGGTTGAAACCAAGCAGTGCTGCTAGCCAGATGCTTGGCTTTGCCGAGCTGCAACCCCCAGGAAGGAGGCTGCAGCCTCCTGGAAGGCTCCAGAAGTGGCTTTCTCATCCCTTCCCAGGCATAGGAAGTCCTCTGGGTTTTTCCAGCAAACTGTGAGAAGACCACACCAAGCTCAGCTCCTTCACCAGCTCTGTCTGCTCCACCTCCTGCAAGGTGAGCACAGCCTACAGACCTCAAATTCAGCATCACAGCAAGAATGGACACCAGTTCCCACCTCTGTGTGGTTCATCTAAACCTCTGCTTACTGCTCTCCAGTCCATGGGAAATCTGTGTGGAGATCAACTCTAACTTTTCCTGACCTCTGCACTGGACTGGAGAAAGATTTGACCCAAGGAAGGAGGCAGCAGATCTGCATCCCGATGCTGCTTCCCCTAGGACACCAAGCAGAGCACAGACAGGAGGGTAAGCTCCCAATTTCGCCTCTGCCAATGAGGATGCATCAGCAGTCACTTAGGAGAGAGCAGACTTCTGCTCCCAGTTCGGCTAGACAAGTTCCCAGGCAGATAATTGCTTTATTAATGCCCATTTCCTCTCCTTGTCTCCATGGCTGTAATGTATTTCATCACATCTATCTTCCCAGAGATGAACTGATATGAACTCATTTTTTGCTTTATGGCCAAGCAGAAATTCTCATAATAGAATTCATGTTGTGTTTGCTAAAAGAGGCTAACTCTAAGCTGTTCCTGAATTGCAGTGGCTAGTCCCTTAGAGGATGCTCCATCAGAAGTTCAGTGGGTGAGTTTTTCCCCGATTCAGTAGCAGAACACACATACAGTGGTTTCCAGATGCACCTCTAAAGCTCTCCTAGACAGCGAGTCTCCTCACCAGACAGCTGGGTGTTAGGCTCATACGTTAGCCAGAACCTCCTTGAGCAATTTACTTTTTCTAGCCTGAACACTTGAAAATCCTCTTCACTGGTTTCATACGTGGAAACACAAACAGAGCCAGTGCTTTTGCAGCATCTATATTTGGAGAATTGCAACGTAGTACACGAACTGTGGCTCGTTTCCAGCACTGACTTCTTAAGAGTTAAAAATAGCAGCTGACAGTTCAAAGGCAGCTGGCTCACCCTGTGTGCTCGAGCAGCTCCTCGCCGAGGGGGAAATCACCAGCCCCTTATGGCAAGTTTATAAATAAGCCTAGGGTCCTCTTTGGCCAAAACAGGATCGTCACTACATCCCCAAACACCAGCAGCTGCAGTAAATTTGCAATTTGCCCAGCCCAGCGAAGGTGGAACCCAACACTGGCACTGGCAGTGCACACCCCAAGCCATGGAAACCCGAGTGCACCTCTCTTGGCCCCCCAGCATCTCCCCAGCTGGAGCAGCAGCCATCCAGGAAGCACAGCCAGAAATTTGGGTGCACAATGTGCCCTGGCAGCTGGACACCAGTGTAGAGGTAGAAGAGCTCTATGGATCCACATTATGCATAGCCTCTTCCCTTCAAGGAGCCAGCTTGACTGCCCACCTGCTTCTGTACTCAAGAAAGCGCTCGCTTTCCCTCTGCTCTGCTTGAAATCCCATCCCCAGTGCATCTCCACACCCAGACCCACTGATCAGCTCCCACTTACCAGCGAGGATTTGGAAGATCCCAGTAAGGTAAAACCGTCCACCTTTAGTGAGTGTGAAGAGCTGACAGAAGAACAGGAAGAGGGACAAGACGCTGAAGATGACGGAGAGGATCATCATTGCTTGGACAGATTGCAACCATTCTGGGGGAAAAACAGACAGAGACATCAGTGTCAGCAAGTCCCAAGCACAGCATCATTCCTGTGTCACCGTCCTGCCACCCCACGTGGCTCCTTGGTCCCAGTGATGCTTCAGCATGGCCACACTCAGTGTGAAGTTGCCTGGGGATTTTGGACAACATCTGCACAGATCAGCATGCTGGAAAAAGAAACGATGGGGCCACACTCTTGCTGAAATGCACTTATGATAGAAGTGCGTTTCAGCTGTACTAGGAACACCAAAGCCACGTGCAGCAATGTGGGAGACAGCGAGCCAGCCACGCTCAGAAGCAGAGTAAACAGAGCGAGTGCAAACCTCCCTGCCCTTGTGTGGCAAACCTGCTGGAAGGAGCCAGCAGCAGCTGCCAAGTGCAGCTCTGTCCCAGAGCCGACCAGTTGAACCAGCCCCTGTGTGAGTCACTGCCCAGCTATTTCCAGGCCTCGTGGGTGTGTAACTCCAGTATAAAAAATATATATATATAAATAAACAAGCAAAATGCTTCTCTACCCCATGAACTGCCACAGTCAGACAGAAAGAGGCGGTGCTGTTCACTGCCCAGATGCTGACATATATCACTGCCTTTCTTTACAAACGTTGAGCTCATAATGGATATCTGTAGCGTACCTGCTCATCTTGAGTGATCTTTAATGATATTACACCAATTCATTCAGCAGGAAAATCAGACCCATGCTCCTGCCACAGTTTGACTCCCACCCGCTACACTGCCCAGGCTGCACTCTGCCAGGAACAGCGTACTACAGCAAAGAGCATTTCTGTAAAAAAGATGCAAGACTTCCAAAAACAGCTACACTTTGGCTTAGCAACCTTCAGCATTCAGTGCAGCAAATGAGGCAGTGTACACAGCAAAGGTGAGCACGCTCTCCCCCCATGTCCCCACCGGCAGCACTGGGAGCTGAATTTGCACCAGGGAGTGCAGTGCAGACTCGTGCCAGGATGGCGATGACGACGCACGTCTGAGCCCTTCCAGCAGGCTCCACCAGAGAATAGCAAATCCATGCCCGCAGGGAACATCCTGTGCAATTTAGTAATGTCTGTCTTGTTTGACTTCAGCCCATAAATCCTACCTCTTGTCTCTCCGTTTGGCCTCCTGCTGTTCGTACAATAGAACAAATGCAGTTCCTGCTCACGAAAGCAGACAGAAACCACCCAGCACAGCCCCTGCTCATGGCAGACAGCCTTTCTCCTTCCCTCCTTCCCATACTCCCCATGCCAAATTACTCCGTAGCATCAATGTGCCGTGCTGAAGAGCTGCTGCATTCCACTTGTTTCCGTGCTGCTGGGTTTATCTCCACATGCAGCAGCTGCTGCAATTCGTTAGGACAGAACTATCAATTCTATCACTTCAGGAAATGCCCGTGCACTTTTCACATGAACGTGCACACCAAACATCCTATATATTTTATCCATCTTATGCTGGCTTGGCAGGAAAGCCCCTGCCTCATGCTTCCATGGGCACCAGAGGGGATGCTCACATCCAGTCCTAACTCACTGCGCAGATTGGGCATCCAGCTGCTGACTGCCATCCTATTGCCATGATCCAGATGAATGGCTCCCACACAGGTTCTTCTGTCATTTCAAGGGCCACGGGACCAGGCTAGCAGAGGAGCCCTGTCTGCTCGGAGGTGGATGTCCAACTGCAGGTTATTTTAGGCAGAGGCTGTCTAGACAGAAAGCTGAGCTGCCCTTTTAATTACATCCGCCTCCCCAGGCCTCATTTTTGGTTCTGAATGCAAATGATTTTATGGGCTTTGCAAAACCCCTTTGTCAAAGACAGCCATGCCAGGATGCTCAGTTCATTACTCAGAGCTGCAGGTGCGAGCAGCAAGTCCAAGCCTACAGACGTCAGCAGTATTAGCACAGCTAATTGCCTTTAATTCCTTAGAAAGCACTGCTGTAACTGCAGCTAGCAGTGCTGCCTCCTCACCCTCAAATATTTTCAACTCCTTCGCTATTAGCACTGTGCCCCACCTGGTGGACTGAATTGGGGCAGGTTCCCTCGGAGGTCTGGGTGCCACAGGCTGCACAAGGGGCTGTCAGCACTGGGCACTGCCAGGCTGCTATTTGTGGTTTCCCCAGGCACCACCCGCTTGTTCCTTGTTCCATTTTTCTCCTGTGTCTGTTCAGCTGCTTGTTTATATCTTTGCTCTTCAGGAGGAGGAAGAAAAGGGAGCAGAGTGGAAAGGACAGATAATGCCCTGCCCAGAGCTTCCTGAGAGCGCATCATGGGCAGCCCTACAGCCCTTCAGACAGCCAGGAATTACGCAAGAAGCTTTTAAAAAGGAAAGTCTAAAATTTCCCTAAGCTCTTCAAACCCCCATGCGCTCACACCGCCACTGATAGCCTAACAGCAGGGAAAAGACTTCACCCTGAGATGCTGAAGAATGCATTTATCTATCCTGAAGGGAAAGATGAAAGAAAGAAAGGAAAGGAAGAAAGAAAGGAAAGGAAGAAAGGAAGGAAGGAAGAAAGAGAGAAAGAGAGAAAGAGAAGAAAGAGAAGGAAGAAAGGAAGGAAGGAAGAAAGGAAGAAAGGAAGAAAGGAAGAAAGGAAGAAAGGAAGAAAGGAAGAAAGAAAGAAAGAAAGAAAGAAAGAAAGAAAGAAAGAAAGAAAG
>NW_024884989.1:2104182-2157401 GCF_019232065.1 Centrocercus urophasianus | reverse complement strand
GAAAGAAAGAAAGAAAGAAAGAAAGAAAGAAAGAAAGAAAGAAAGAAGAGTAGAAATTACAGTTGAAACCCCCCGCAGAACAGCAGCTCGCCCACACCCCATCTCAGCAAATCCCCACGCTCCTTGAAGGAAGGTTTCATACCCAATGAAGGTGCAGGATTGATGGGATGGGACAGGATGGGATGGACAGAAAGGTGCCCCTGGCTGAAAGCAGAAGGCTGTAAAGGATGGGTGTTGCCCAGAGTTGAATGTCAGAGACATGCAGTCCTCTTGGGACCCGTCCAAGGAGAAAGAATAAAGTGCACATGGAAGAGTATTAATCTGAGCAACCAGCTCATGCACTTGATGCAAGGCATGGCTAAATTTAGTGCTGTGCATTAAAACATGCTGAGACCTGCAGCTTGTCTTGCCTCTTACAAGCTGTACATGTGTCACACCCTTGAAATGCAGCCACTTCTGGGGAAGGAAACAACCACTAAGGAGGTCACTGTAGAGTATAATAGCTCCAAAACTAAAATGAATAATCACGTGTACAAGGCAAACCTGCTCCTTCAGTGCTGGGAGCTGAAGATCAGCAGGGTCAGGAACGACATGAATATCCATCAGCACGAAGATGCCAGCTGAGAGCTGGCAGCAAAAACTGTGTCCAAAGCAGACACTCAGGTTTCCAGGTGTGATCAAGACCGTGAACTGACCCCACATCCTTGGCTAGGAGGAGGACAGGATACATCACAAGTGATGGGGTTTGCAATGGTTTTGAGCTCCAAGGAATGGCAGCTCCCTTGGCTCCAGTCCCACCAAGCACAAAGCCGAACCTCCCCAACCATGCTGCAAGCTGCACCAGCTAGGAGAAGCAGGGTATGCACCCAACAGCCACTTCTTTCCTGTCCTCATGTGTCTGCTTCCTAGAAAGAACTGTGGTGTGATGGACTGAGGTATTCCTGGAAATTGTCCTCAAAAACAGGGACTTTATAGCTCTCCCAAGGTATTTGCAAGGGGTGCAGATGAGCAAGTGGGAATCACTGAGGCTGCAGGAAGAACTCAGCACTGCAATTGCCTCCCAACTCTTTCCAGTCCTCTTCTGCCATTCCTTCAGAAGGGGATGAAACACCCAAAGCACTCCATTCTCCTCTTGGCCTCTTTTCCTCTTGTTCACCCTTCCTTTTGGCTTAAAGCTCCATCCAAGAAGTCTCCAAGGCTCTATAGCTCTCCAGAACTGTCCATTTCAAACAGGCATTTTCTCTTTGGCACCGTATCTCCATTGCTTAGCCCCAGGAACGACCACAGCCATCCTGTCAGGCCATTGAAGCTCACATCCTGGAGGCAAAACCCAGTGCTGCCAAGGCAGCAGCAATCTGCTGGCACCATTGCATCCACCTTCCATCAGGTGCTTGACATCCACACTAGCTCCAAGCCCCTTGGGGTGACTCTGACCTCCTCCCAGCTTGTGCTTCAGAGCAAGTGGAGGTGGTAAGCGTGCCATTTTGAGACCTCCAGAGGGTTTGTGTGCTGCTGAGTTGAAGTCCATGCCCCTGGTGTTAACAGGGATGGGCAAACCCATTGAGCAATGTGGACATCCAGAGGTCTCAAGTCCCAAAGCTGTTGGGTTAATGGCCATCCAGCACTGCATGCTGCAGTGGGCTCTGGTTTCACAGCCCTGGTTTCCTCTCACAATGCCATTTTACTTTTGCTCCTCTTCTAGGGAAGAACTGACCTCATGCAGCCGAGAGCGGGGAAATCAGCACTGCTCCCCAGCCAGATGTACCAGATGTGCTTTGTGAGGCAACAACAGAAGCCTGGTTTTAAGCAGAGGAAATCCCTTTCATATCATAGGCAACACATTTATGGCAGAAATCAATACATTGCTGAAAGAAAAGAGCTTCCCATTGATGGGAACATCTCTGCTCTGGGTGACTCACACATGCTTTGCTTGCAGCTGTCACATCAGCAGATGCAGGAGTGCACCACAGGCTCTCCGTCATCACGTGGATTGGCAGGCTGCTCCTCTGCCAATGTTTGGGGTTTTCTTTTCCCATTGAAAAAGCCCCAAACCACCAGCCTGCATTTGACAAAGCCACAGAGCAGCAACACGAGAAACTGGGCGGAGGCAACAGGAGAATCATCCCATGATGTTACAGAAGGATGTCCCTGCTGGTCCCCATCGCTTCCCTGCATGTGACATTCCCAAAAGCAGAGAAAGAGTAGTAGAGAACAGTAAAACAATTTCACCCACGTTAAAAAAAAAACCTTCAGATATAGGGAGAAAAGGCCACTTTGGGGAGGAAAAGGGGGGGAAAGGAAGAATATTGCTGGTGCAAATTGGGGGTGGGATCTGTTAAATAGCACTTGAGCAGCTCGCTCCTGTGCTGCATTGGGATGAAGCAACCGGGGGCTGGAGCTCAGCACAATTCTGGGATTCAGAGCTGAATTCCTGAGATAAGTCTTTTCCAGGAATGCCTGACAGTGCAAACGAAGCAAAGATTGCAACATTTTTTCCATAGTTCTTGGCCTCTTGGAAAGAAAAAAAAAAAAAAAAAAAAAAAAAAAAAAGTCATTATCTAACAAAATGGACGCAGCGTGCGGGCGGTGGTGGAGCGGAGCAGGGGGCAGCAGCCCCCACCCACATTCCCACCTCCTTATTCCCATCAGGATATGCACAGAGGAGGAATTTGGGAGGTGGGGGCTCAGCGCAGTGACCCTCCCCAGACATCCCCGTCTGTGTTGAACGCGCCGGCCCAGCCCCGCCTCACCAAACCTATTCCAGCTCTATGCTCAGACCGCTCCTTCCCCAGAAAACAGCAGGAGAAATACCGCGCAGCAGCGGCCACTCTGCTGGCCGCAGGAAAAACAGCTGCGTTCACACACGGAGCGATCTCTGCCAAAGCCCCGAGCGATGGCTCCTCGCTCCTTTGGCACGCAGCGTTAACCGTTGAGCGCCGTCCTTGGCACCGGCACAGGCACCAATTCTTGGGGCTTTCTGCAGCCTGCAAGGCGCACAGCCTGCGCTTTGAGAGGCTGAGACGAGAGAGGTCTGTGGCAGCTGCTATAGGGTAGTTTATATTTTTGAAAGTAAGCAGATTCCTCGTAAAGAGAGCGCGAGGAGCGCAGTGTAACCAAGAGCTGGGGCGGAGAGCTGTAAATGAAGGCCTGAGCACGGTGCAGCTCCGTGCAAAGAGCAGCTCACCGTGGCACCTTGTCAACCAAACCCCAACTGCTCCAACCCGTTTGGCCTATCTTGCCTACAGGCCCTTTAATGATAAGAGCTTTAATGATAAGAGATCACTGGGAAGGACCCAGAAGGTCCCTGAGGGGCACGCAACACAGCCTCCCCCACCCAGGATATTTAGAGGTGGGGGACCCCATCCCAGCCCCATTTTGGAGAAACCCCTCTCACCACTGCCATCTCCCAACACACGTGATCCCACAAACACCCGGAGCAAGCAGTGGAGGTAGCTAGAGCAGAATATCTGGGGAAGGTCTTTATGAACCGGGGTAAAAATCCCCACCTTTTCCAAGCAGAAATTCAGCAGTTTTTGAGCAAGTGTGCCCAGCAGTGAAGCAGCCAAGTGCTGGGGAAGGCTGGGGCTCCATTGGGAGCCAGCAGGATCCAGTGGGATTGCTCCCAGCCTGGGCCTGGCTCCAGCTTTCCTTGCTGGCCCTGATACCAGCAGGCGTCAGCAGAGCCCCACGGTGCGTTCCTCTCTCCCAGAGCATCAGCCCCCACCCCTGGGTACCAGCAGGCTGCAGGTGGGGTGAACCATAAGCCCCCAAAGCCGCAGCCATCTCCCCTCACTGCCAAACCCTTTTGTATGCCCACACCAGGACCACGGTGCATTGGTTGGCTCCTGCACCAGAGCACCCTTTGGGCAGTGGCAGTGTGACTGCGCTCCCAGCAACACCAGTACGGTCCACGGATTGCTGCAATGGTTTCACTGAAGAATCTATTCCCAGGGAAAGTGAAACCAGGCTAACTGAAAACAAACACCACTGACACCATCCCTGTTTCCTGTGAAAACTAAAGCATGGACTGATCTGTATCCCTGCACACAGGATGTGCCTACAAACCACCTGCAAAGGCCAATCCCCCTCAATTTTGAGCCCGGGGGCAGTGACAACAGCAACAGCCAGGGAGGCACTCACCATTCGGGGATGATGTCAGGCACTGGAAGATGGCACCGGTCCCAGAGGTGCAGTTCTGCCACAGGTCCGCCGTCTGCCCGCCGTTCACGAGCCATTGCTGCAATGAGATGCAGCCCCGTGAGCAGGAGCCGTGTGCACCCCTTGCCCCAGTCCAACCATGGGCTTTTCTTTAGAAAAAGGTTTGCAGAGCAAATACTCATATTCGATTTTTGCTGCTTTGGCCTCAATGGCAGAAAAAGAAAAAGAAAAAAAAAAAACAACAACCAAAACCCAAAAACAAAAACAGAAGCTCTTTATTCCCTTTAAACACGGGCCAGGTCCCATGGGGGACGCACGCTCCCCTCCCCGCTGCGTCCCGCTGCCTGGCCGGGCAATTTGAATGTTGCCACGTGATTCCTAATGACTCGGAAGGTTTTTGTAAGTTCTTCCACTGCTGCTACTACCAAAAAAGAATTTTAAAAGGAAAGGAAAGGACGTCGTGAAGCAAAATTGCAGCTCCGCAAAACTGCTGTGTTCTAAACCAGAGTCAAAACTCTTTTTAACCTGACTGGGCTCCGTGCTGAGAAAAATGCTTGGAGACCCATGCAGCACCCAGCTCTCATTATTCTAGTGTTTGCTACGCTCATAGCTGGACATCCTGAGTGGGAGATGCTGTCCCTATGCCATGGCTCTAAAAGAGCACATCTGGAGAGCAAAACTGGTGGTGTTGAGGCTATAGTACCCGAGCAGTCCCACTCTGCTCCGTTTTGCTCTGACTGGCTGTACTGGTCCCACAGGCTGAGCCCGTTAGCAGCACGGTTTCGCCCACATGGATGTGGTTTGGGTGATGTGAGCTCAAACACAGCGTGGATGCGCTGAGCACCCCTGGCCGCACCCAGCTTCCACCCATGGGACAACAAGAAGAAGAGTTTTCAATGCAACATACTCAAAATCCCACCGATAGCAAGGCAGTCATCAGGAAATAAACTTTTCCTGCAAAAAGCTGGGCTGGAAAAGGAACCGCAAATAAAACGAACAGCTTCCGTCCTTCCCGATGCCTCGGTGCCGTACTTACGCTGACGACAGTGGAGACGAAGAGGAGCACCAGCACGGTGACGTGGAGCACGATGATCCCCAGCAGCAAGAGCAGCATCCTGGCGGTGGTCTCGGGTACAACTAGACGAGGAGAGGGAGATGCTGCCGAGCATGCGGACGTCTGTGTATGTGTGTGCGTATGTGTGTGTGTGTGTGTGTGTGTGTGCGGATCGCAGCTCTGAGGGCAGCAGGAGGCGCTCCGCAGGCAGCAGAGCCCGCCCGTCCCGCCGGGAGCCCCGGCCCGGGGCGGGGATGCTGGGGCACAGCTTCGGGGCTTCTCCAGAGCCCTGCGGCGGGGCGGGCACCCGAGATCCGGTGCTTCGGGGTCCTCCGGCCCTCTTCCTCTCGAGGAGTGTTCCTCGACTTCACCTCCCACAAAAACTCCCGGGGCTCCTACGAGTGCTCTCACCGGGGGCATCCATCGGCCCCCTCCCCTGAGGAGTGCCGGGAGGCTCCCCCAGCCCCCCTCCGCTGGGGGGGCTCCGATTGCTTTGCCGCAGATGGGTGGGGGTGCTTCCCCGCTCCATCTCCCCTCCGTGCTCCCCGAGAGGGCTCTCTCCTTGCCCCTCTCCACCGGGTGGAGAGGTCCCAGCCCACCTCCACATGAGACCACCGGGCAGCCCCCACCGGCTCCGCTTCTCCGGGGAAGCATTCCCTCGCCCATCTCCCCCGCGGATCCCCGGAGCGGGGACGCGTCCATCTCCCCACAGAGCTGCCTCGGACCCTTTCCCTCGGAACTGGTCTGCCCCGAATCATCTACCCCGGTTACCCTCAGTGCCCCGAGGTCCCCCCGTGTCCCCGTCCCGGGTCGTGGCCGTACTCACGTCGCGGAGCCGGGAGCGGCGGAGCGGAGCGGGCAGCGCGCAGCGGAGCGGGCGCAGCGCTGTCAAGTTTCCCCTTTAACCGGGGCCACCGCCCAGCTTGCGTCTGCGGGACAGGGAGGGTCCTGCGGCCGCTCCTCCTATAAGTGCGACGGCAGCTCCCGGCAGTCGGCCGGTGTCCCGTTCTCACTGCTCCCAGTCCGCCCCTGTGCGCTGACCCGGGACACAGCCCCGGCTTCAGCCGGCATCCCGCGGCGCTCCGCTAAGGGAGGGGCTGGAGATGCGGCGCTCGGAGTGGGGCTCTGCTGTGTGCCCTCACCCCAGTGGGAGCACAGGGATGCGCGGGACAGGACTTGGGGAATGTTGGAAGCTGGCTGTGCCGGAGTCGAGGGGAATTCCATCTCTGGTTTGTACAGCGGGGATGTGTTTGGCAAAGGGACACCTTTGTGACTTGCTGTGCTTTGATGGCCGTTGTTTCTGGCTGTCTGGCAGGGAGCCTTGGCCCCTGGAAGCCTCCTCCTGGGGAGCTGGTTACAGGAGAGTGTAAGACCTCAGAGAGGAAGGGGTGCTTCACTCAGGTTCTGCAGATCTGCACAGACCCAGAGGGAGCACCACCACCAGCCTCCCCATCACCTCTCCCCTCTGCACACATCAGCTCCAGACTGGTCCTGCCTCATTGCAGAGGCAGATGAGTCTGACATCCAGCTGCCAAAACTGTAAATCTTGGGAGAAAGAGGGAGAGAAGCGTGCTTGGCTCCTTCCTGCTGGCAAGCAGGCATGTTCCCTGCAGCACAGGCTTGGCTGTGCTGTGTGTGAGGGGTCCCAACACACGCATCAGTCAGAGGGAGTTTGGAGCACTCTGGGGAGGTGCACAGGGGAGATGGGTCAGTGGCCCCAGGCTTCACACCGTGCTCCAGCCCCTGCTTTGCCACCACCTGCACAATGCCACCGAGCCGTGCTCCAGCAGTGCCAGCTCACAGCTGTGCGGAGAGAGTTTAGTCTGAGATCTCCACTCCTGTGTGCCTGCAGCTTTCTGAGCATGTGAGAAATAGCTGAAACTCAGCTCTGGCTGGACCAGGCTCTGAGCACCTGCTGGAGTGTGCTGGTGTCCCTGCTCATTGCAGGGAGTTGGACTAGGTGGCCTTTAGTGGTCTCTTCCAACTCAACAATTCTATGGATCAATGAAAGGAGCCACTTGAGAGAAATGAAGCCTGTTTTGGCTGTGAGTTGCAGATCAGAATCCGTGGAGGGAGCCCAAAGAGAAGTGCCCATTGATCCAGTGCCCCCTCATGCTCTTGGAAAGGTGCATCATCCAAATGGATTGGGGCTCTGCGAAGCCATCACGAAAGATCAGAACATTTTCTATGGGATCATTTAAAAGTGCTAGGATGCTTCAGCTTCTAGAGTATGGTAATAAGATGTTGGGAAGGAAATTGTCATATAACATTAGGAGGCTCAGATGCAAGCAAGGGGCTGTGAGGCTGGGCACGGTGCAAGCCTCAGCGGGCTGCATCCATGGCATCACCAGGACCACACAACACAAGATCTGCCATCTGCCCAGCAAATATGTAAACCTCATTCACTGCCTCAGTCAGGTGGATGGGAATCTTTTCCAGCGACACAAAAAGGGCAGACTTTCTCTGGATGTCTTCTCTTGGGTGGAGGTCTCCAATCCCAGGACTTTGCTCCATCATCACAATTTCAGGGAGTGGCTTCCTGCTCCCTGCCCTTCTGATTAAGACCACAAGCAATGGAGGATTCGAAAGGCAAAGGGGAAAGGGCAGAAATCTGCACTGCCCTCAGCAAGCCCTGGGATGAGGAAAGGCATCCTGCTATCAAGCAACTAGATGAATAAGGAGAGCAGTAGGCACAGATGCACACTGGCAGGCAAACACAGGTAAGGAGAGTGCCAAGAAATGGTGGTTTTTACTTTTTCTAACAAAGCCATTTCAAGCAAGAAAAAATGTGAGGGAAGACAGGCATTTACATTTAGCAATCTTCTAAAACAGGAGATATAATACATCTTGGAGACGTTTTCTTACTCTTCCTGATGTTTGTTTTCCACCAAACCAAGAGGAATTTGTAAAATATTTCAGTCCTGCCAATTGTGCATTCGTGCCCCAAAACCAATTTTGTCCAACTCTTTTATTCAGCTCCAAGCCAGTTGTCATCACTGATAGAGGCACTGGAGAAATTCCCATTGGCCTCAACGAAACCCAAATTCACTCACTGACTCCAAAAGAAAGAAACACATCCATGCTCCCCAGCTGGGACATGCCTGTGTGCCAGAACATACTCAGACACTTTTAGAAGTTGTGATACGTGCTTGTCTGTTGCATGCTGACAACATGCAAAAGGAGCTAGCCCCCTTGAGCTCCTCTTGAGCCTGCAGAGGATATCACTGAATGCTTTGTGCTGGAAGGGACTCAAAAGATCACGTAGTTCCAATAGAGGTCTGAACCAAGCCACCTTTTTGCCGAGGTTATTGAGCTTGACTCCTGTCCCCAGCAGTGCTGGGGCTGCTGATCCCTTTTCCCAGGCTGTCCATTGCATTGACTGCCAATGCTTGGAGTGATGCTCCCTGCCCTGCAGTTCCCTGCTGGGACTGGCAGATGCCGAGAGGCTGCACGAGCCCAAGGAATGGCTGGAACGAGATCACATGAAACAAGTCCATTGGGGGCTATTGGATTCAAGGACAGCACTGGCAGCTCAGGAAGTCCTTGACACACGGGTGGCTGGAAGCTGGGAAAGTGGACTGGGAAAGTATTATGGGATGCTTCTGTGCTTCTGTCCGAGCAGTTTCTGTTGGATCTGGCAGAGGCTGAATCTGGGCTTTTGGACTTTGGTCTGAGCCAGCACAGCCATTCCTGTGCTCCTACACTTCCCGAATCTTTAAAAGTTTAGCTCAAATTTTCTTTTTTTTTCTTTCCCCACAATAGGGATGAGCTGTTTTATCATAATGCTGAAGCTGTTTTGGGAATTCTTTCCCTAGAGCATTTCTTCATTTGTTGTGCAATATACTACTAACCACTTTTGGCAAGCTTTCCTCTCACCTTAATTCATCTCAGGCCATTCACTGAGTCTCATTTTCCTAGGCAGCAGAAGCACCCAAGCCTCCTTTCTGAGAATCTTGATAGCCTTGGCCATTCCCTGGGTCTGGGAAGGGCACGAAACTTGGCTTGCATGGAGCAAAGCTCCCTCGGTTTTATTCTTTTATTTTCTTTGCTCCAGACAGTAGACAATTAGTTTACAAACCCATCTCTGTGGGGTTTATCAGGATGATAGGAGAGAGGGTGGGAATATGTCTGTGGGATGCAAAGGAATTTCTACAAATCAAATTCTTCAGCAACTTGGCTGATAAAAGCAAGCAATAAAAGGGTAATAAGCAGCAATAAAAGCAGGCGTGTCGCCCTGCAGATTGAAGGCATTTGCAGAAAGGAAGCATCCAATCAATGCAGAAAGGCAGCAGAGGCAGACAGGAAGGGCAGTGTTATCTAAATGTGAATTGTGGAAGCAAATCATTTGATTTTACAAATGTAAAGGCACTGAGACTTTGGATGCAGGAGGGCAGGGCAGTGATTTAACGCACTTGATGTGCACCAACTGGAGAGACTGCAGCCCCAAAAGCAACTGCTCACAAGGAGGAAAGGAGGAAAATCCATCCGTGTGTACACAGGGAATGCACAAGAATGTAACTCCATTGGAATTTCACCCCAAAAAATTCACCCTACAGATCCATTCGACAGGAGTTTTGGGGCAGAACTGGCTCCTGGCATGGGATGTGCATAGAACATGCTGGCCCTGTGCTGTGAGATGGAGCCATCTGGGAGATGTGAGTTGAGAAAAAGTGTCCTCAGCTCCCAAAGGCCTCCTTGCTGAACCAGGAGATTCATGGTTGTGACTCCTGAGGCAGGAGAATGGACTTGAACTGATTTTCTTTTGGGCTTTTTGGTCCCTAATGGGCTGAATTTAGCTCTGCTTAAGTTATCCAAGAGGGATGCCAGTGACTTCCGAAATTTCAGAATAATGGCAGATCTCTATAGGCACCATCCAGCAGAAGGACCCATGGTAAGTTAGGCAGGAAAAGACACAACCTGAAAACAATTGGTCATTATCAACTTTCCAACAGATCTTAAAACAACTCCAGAATGCAAAGGTATCATTTAGTTCTACTGGGTCCTTCATGATGATTATAGAATCATAGAGTCATTAGGGTTGGAAAGATCATCAAGATCATCCAGCTGAACCATCAGCCCTTGCCTGATGGTTCTCTAGACTACATTCCTCAAAGCTACACCTTCATGTTTCTTACACACCTCCAGGGATGGTGACTCCCCCACCTCTGTAGGCAACCTGTGCCAATTCCTCCCCAGGGCCATCGTGTAGTTACATCATACCAGGTACATCATACAACGGTTGGATTTTTGCCTTGAAAATCATTTGTAAGAGTAGGACAAAAAGTGCCAAGGAGCATCCCCGCTTCATCACCTCTGAGTCCACCTGAGCCAAATAACCAAACTCCCATGCAGAAAGCAGCACCACCTCTGAACACAAGCACTCAGGTCACCTGCAAAGGGCCGAGCACATACAGACACAGCAGGTGCCCACAGACCCCAGCGATGGGCTTTGAAGCTCTCGGGTCATGGCTAGGGCAATGAGGCAGCCCAGCACGAGCACCACCTCTGGTCTTGATTTGTGGCCACTGTTTTCTTTCTACTACTTACAATAAAGCCCCAAAGCCGACAGTGCTGTGTGAGCACTGTGCCAAGGGACTTCCCTGGGGTGCTTGTGCTCCAGCGAGGCTGGAAGAAAATCCTTTCCCCTGGCCAAGCTGCCAAACGTGCCGATGAAGAAACTCTTGGCCGGCAAACTTGCTGCTGCTGATGTTTGATGATCACTCAGCACTTGGGGGAGATGTGGTTTGTTTCCTGTCCGGCTGACACCAGCTGTGCACAAACCTAGATCCTCTCTCCTGTCTGCCCAGGACGCGTTTCCTTACGGACACAGACAGCATCAGGGCTGGGACTGGAGAGAAACCTTTATTTCTACCTGATCACCTGAGTTTTTTTTTTGAAGGAAATGAAGAGCTGAGACTCAATGGTTTTTATGGAGTCAAAGGTGCCACGTGCAGAACTTCGAATTTTGGTGAGCCTATCAACAATCCAAAAGCAAAATCTTAAATTAGGAACCAATTCGTACTCACCAAAATGAAAACTGACACATTTTCCTCAATTAGCTGGTCATAGCTAATCATAGAATGGCCTGGGTTGAAAAGGACCACAGTGCTCATCCAGTTCCAACCCCCTGCTATGTGCAGGTCACCAACCAGCAGACCAGGCTGCCTGGAGCCACATCCAGCCTGGCCTTGAATGCCTGCAGGGATGGGGCATCCACAGCCTCCTTGGGCAACCTGTTCCAGTGCCTCACCACCCTCTGGGTGAAAAACTTCCTTCTTTTAAAATCCCAGTGCTGATATTTTAGACAACAGTTAGATATTTCCAAAAGCAAGAATAAATTATCATTAGAAAACAGCACAAAGCACAACTTTTCCTGTTTATGAAGAGAACATACTGCAGTGCTTCTCAGGATGGTTTGTGCTTCTGATGCACTGTTAAAAATACTTTATGGGTGTCAACACCTGATTGACAGCGTCACTTCCCCCTGTGCTTTTCCACAAACAGACTCAGAAGGAGGAAGACCTGAGTTTGTTTCTCCGAAAATCCGAGAATGAAAGGAGGGGAGAAAAATAATCCAGCGGACCAGATAAGACACGAAGCAAACATTTAATTTCTATTCAGGACTTTCATCAGGAAGATTTGTCATGGATTTTTGAGTCATCCTATGAAAGCTGAGAACATCTCCTCGGATGTTCTGGGGCAGCTCCCAGCCTAGACGTAGCCCACCAGCCGTGCAGTGCAGGGGAAGGTCCTGCGCATCCCCATGCACTTCTCCTGGTCGATGAAGAGAGAGTTGGCTTTGACAGCCAGGTCGTGCTCCAGGACAGCCTTGGCCCGCACCAGTGTCTGCAGCGTGTCCTCAGCATCCCTCAGCCGCTGCTGCAGGCTCTGGATGGTCTCATCAAGATCATGGACCTCGTTGACGAGGCTGGGAAACAGCAAGGAACCCCGTCAAGTACAGAAGCGGAAGGATTTCCCCTTTGGTCTGGTTTACTGAGCTCCCAGTTTCTGGCAGCTGTGAATGGAAGCTGAGGGTGGGAGCTCAGTCTCTCCTTGCTGCATTGGAGCAGCTTCTGGGGACACTCTAATCCTGGCTTCTCCTCCTGCGGGTGATACTAACAAGAGGAGAGTGAAGCTGACACCAAGACATTAGGAAGCAGCCGAGGTTTCCCATTTTCTGTTGAAAAAAAGGCAAGACCTCTCCATATTCACAAACCTCCCACCCAACAAATTGGCCAGTTTTGGTTTGCTGTTCCATTCACGCCTACTACAGCAGCAAGGTCACCTCCAAGAGTCAGGGAGGCAGTTCCATTATCTGAGACACATCCCCACTGCTGCCTCTCTGGAAGCTGCTGGTTTTGCCTTTCCTTCCTGCCAAAGCACTCGGTACCATGAGAAGGCTGACGGGTGGAAGCCCTGGCCAAGGCTCTTCTGCTGATGAGGCAGATAAGGTCTTGAAGGAATGCCAAGGAGCAGCCCAGCCAACTGCCCCAGCCTGCCAGAGGTCTCCCCTGCTCCTGCAGTTGAGGGGTTTGTGTTTCCCCGTGTCCTCAGGGCGAGTGAAGACAGCCTATCCAGCTACCTGCTGCAAGGGTGCCCTTCTTCTCTTGAAGGGAAGAAGCTCTCAGGGTGATGCTATGGGAGATCAAAGGGTTCATCCTTCCACAATGGGCACATCCAGCCACTGGGAGAGTGTCAGGCATCATTGGGCTGTGGGTGCAGAGCTTTCCCAGCACGCTGCTAGGATGCATGCTCAGTGCTTTCCAACATACCGATGCACTCAAGGAAGGGCTATCTAGCAAAAAGGGCCACCATCAGTTTTGTCACCCAGTAGTGCTCTGAGTGCCCACGCAGTGACTGCACTCCTGCTCACCGCAGCTGGGCACTGTCCCGGCACAGCTCCACGTTGGGTCTCCGCGTGCGTTCATCCAGCCGGGTCTGAGCCACTTTCAGTGGAGGCACTTTGTCCCTGATGGCTTTACGGATGCTTTCTATGCTCACCTCGATCTGGAAGATTTCCTGCAGTGTCTGCAATAGAAGCGAGTTCGTAAATTAAAAATTATATTCATCAATAACAGCATCATGCCCCGTTTGTTCAGCCCTGGGCGAGCTCTGCAGGGAGGCTCTCTCTTTGCTGGGAGTCATCATTCAGTTTAGCACCAAAAGGGAAGGGCTGGGGCTACCTTGGCCAGGTGTGTCTGGATCTTGCTCTTGGCATCAGCAGTCTCAGCAATGCGGTTGGTGAAGGCGACGTTGACGGCGTTGAACTGGTTCCACATCTCATTGGCAGTCACCACCAGCAGGTTCTCGATGTCCTCCCGCAGCTTGGCTGAGGCTGCCCGCTCGCTCTGGGAGCGCAGGATGTTGTCATCCGTGAACTTGGCCCACGAGTCTGGCACTGAGATGCTGCCGTAGAGAAGACAGGCAGAGATAGCCACACACTGCCATGGGCAGACATGGATCCGACCAGGTTGGCTTAAACACAGCCTTCCTGGCATCCACACTCTTTGACCACTTGAAAGCAAAACATCTGGACACCATTTATGCAGTACAACTTATCAGATGCTGACACATCCACGGCAACAATTGCGACAATTATGAAGGCTCACACAAACAATAGATTCCCACGGAAAAATCGAGATTCTAATCAGACCTCATATTTACGTGTTAACAGCATGCAAGTGCAGAGTCATTCACAGCTCTATGACAACATGCAGACTGCAGCCAATGCATTTTGCTTGTAACTTATCCCAATTTCACACAAAAGCCAACATTACATAACACTGATTCTCTGTCTGTGCGCTCAGGATGGAGTTCACCCCATGCAGCGTCCAGAACAAGGTCAACAAAAGCCTCAAATACCACATAAGCTTCACGTAAAACATGCTGATCCTCTACACATTTTGCTCCCTCTGAATTTCAGCATCAATCCGTTGCCACTCATTTGCCTGTTGAAATGTCTGAGCTTCATTTTGAAGAATGACTCAAACACAAGAAAAACTGAATCACTCCATGCCCTCTATGAACCACATGGGTCTGTGTGTGGAGCAGATTTATTCCCCATGCCCTTTGCTGCTTGCAGCATATCTCTGCTTTCGGTCATCGTCCATTTATTGCAGAGCCAAAGCCGAATTCCTGGCACCCAAGAGCAGCTGAACTCTATCCCAGCACCATGCTCTCTTCTTTTATCTTCAAGGCCATCCGGGCTCCCTGCCAGCACTCTGCAGGCAGGGTGAGCCCCCAGACCTTACGTCAATGTGGAGCGCTCGGGCAAGCACTGACACATCTCCCAAAATATGCATGGACCTAATGGGCTGTGCCGAGGTGCTGAGCTGAACCGTCAGGCTAATCTCTGAACCCTGATATGACGTTTAATTAGGCAGAACCCACTGTATTATGCTTTTGCCCCCTTTGTTGTCCCACTGAATGTGCTGCTTGGGGTGGGATGGATGTGCCATGCCATGGCCATCAGGATGGGGACAGGCAGTGCTGTGCCACCTCTCCCCAGGCACTCACGTGGCATCCACCCGCTCCACGCCGCGGTAGTAGCTGATGCCATCGGAGGTGTTCCGCAGGTGGTGGCACTTGCCGTCGATGCGGTGGGCTGTCTGCTTGTCTGCCAGGTCCCTTTCCACCTCGTGCTGGGCTGCTCTGTTGGACCTGCAGCACGGCACGGCAGCTGTCAGTGGGACTGTTGGGGAGGCATGCCTTCCCTGGGGATGCGCCCTGGGAGCCTAGGTGATTTTCATAGCTGGAGGGTAGGCAGAGGACAGAGGTCTGCTGTGAGTTCATGTTACAAAGTGACTCATGTTGGATATGAGGAAAAATTTAGTCTCTGGAAGAGTGGTGATGCATTGGCACAGGCTGCACAGGGAGGTGGGGGGAGTCACTGTCCCTGGAGGTGTTCAAGAACTGTGGAGATGTAGGAGATGTAGCACTGAGGGATGTGTTGATGGGCAGAGTGGGGGTAGGTTGGGGCTGGACTTGATGACTTTAGAAGGACTTGATGACCGTAGATCTTTTCCAGCCCTAATGATTTTATGATTCTATGACTTCAGCCCTATGGTTGGGCTGGGGGCTCCTTACGCAAGCTGAGCTTTGGCTCTGTCCAGGTAGCGCTGCATCCTCTCCTGGCACGATCTGATCACATCCACCTCCTGGACAGGGACAAAGCATGACTCCATCAGTACCTCACCCATTGGTCCCAGTCACACGCATCCCCTTGGGCCTCCAATCTGAGTGCAGTGACCCAGAGCAGAGACAGGACCACGCCATGGCCATAGGCACAGCCTGTGCACAGACTTGCACGGAGTGACCAAGCATTTTTTCATCTTGACACCTATGCCAAGTGATGGTTAGTGCCACTGTATGGCAGCAAGGCCAGATCCTGACGTGCTCTGAGTGGTGACTTGGATGAACCACACACCTCCACCCCCAATTAGGTCCTGACATTTTTGTTCCCTAAATATTTTCTTCCCCAGGAGAAATCCCATACAAACAGGGTAGGAAGACAGAGACTTTGCTTGAGTGAATTCCCAGCCATTCCTAAGAATGAGGCTGGAGGAAGACACGTATTGACCTCAGCACACCTCCACCACATTTGTGCAGCCCTAATTACTGTAAGCAGTGATCAGTGCTTCCAAACCACTCATGTTTACACCTTCTCTCTCCAATAACCATCTGAAAATCATGGCCTAAACTTATCCTCACAACACTTGCAATCCAGTCTGCCATTATGAAGATACCAACTCTGAATTTTTTTCCTTAAAATCTCATGACCTTTAAGGCAGTCTGCTTTTTTAGGGCCTGACTCATAAGAAAAAATCTTCTAATTGGGCTTCACAGTCCCAGGGGCTGCCACTTCCTTCCCAGCTTCACAAGGCCCTTGCAGTGATTGCATTTTGCTGTACCCTGGGTTAGAATCCTGTCTTCTGGGCCAGCTCTCGTCTTGTTTGCTTTCTATTCATAATTGCAATCAGACTATGTAAAGGCAGGGAGGAGGGCACGTTTTTATGATTTCTATAAAATGCACTGCCTAAGTACACAGAGTGGCAGTCCAACTGCAGTCAAGCAAAGCAAAGCTGAGGGTAGATGTAATCTCTTTTCTTAAACTGACTGATGGGTTGGGAAAAGCAAACAAGATGCTGGGCACACACTGCTGCTTGAAGGGGCAAGGGCCCTGCTATATGCCACACAGGGTCTTCAGATAAAAGGGAAAATCTTGCCCCAAAATGTGGTTGTGCTGCTGATGGAAATGCCATCTCCTAGCCTGGGGTTTGAAGCATTTTGTGCCCAAGATCCGGATATGGGACAGGGCTGGAAAACCTGCTTCGGGCAGTTTAGGCAGAAGGAGCTTTAGCCAGACTCACTGTGAAGAGCTGTTTCTCCACGTTGTCATGGACTAGGTCAATGCCCATCCTCTTCTCCCGGTGAAGCAAGCACTCCTGAGCAACCTGTTGGGGACACAGCAAACTGCGTGAGTGGGGCTCCCTAGAGGGGTGGCCCCCACCTTAAGTCATATAAGAGAAGAGAAATTAAAGGTGAGGACAGAGAAGAAAAATGTGTCCAAGGCAGGGCTTGGCTGGCAATGAGTGGCCAAGCTGCAACGTCAGCAATGAATCCTATGAGGGAGCACGCATGGCCCTGCGTACCCACAGCTGGATATGGGGATCTCTGTCGAGCTGAATGCCGACCTCACCCGATTCTCATAGCAAGACATGGGCTTTCCCATCCCAATGTGAGATTTTGGATATACAGCTTATAAAAATATTTGGGTTAGCAAATAGTGTTCTGATGTGCTCAGCATGCGCTGATAGGAGCTGTAAGCAGATGGCGAGGGGCTTGTTTATTGCTGACTTAACTAATGGTCTCTTAGTAAAAGCTTTCTAGACGTTACAGAGCTCCAATGAAACTTAATGAGACGTTTGAATGGCTGCAGATGTTCCAGCAGCTCAGGGCTCACCTGCAGAGGGGCCTCTGTCTCTGCCAAGGCTCTTTCCAGTCTCTTCTTCATGTCTGTGAGCGCGTTGGTCTCCCCAATCATCTCATCCAGCTCATGGCAGAGCTCCGACTTCCAGAACTCAATGTCATTGACACGTTCTCCCAGATTCTTGGTGCTCTCCATTTGGGTTTTCTTCGTCTGCTGGTGCTTGTCCTGGATCAGGCGGGAGGTGTCGACCCTGAGGTTCTCCGAGTTGTGCCGTGAGGTCTCCGACTCCCTATAGTTGGTCAGGTTGGAGCGGTACCAGTCGTCTGGGGTGTAACGGGTGAAGAGGGACGTCCTGTTGGACACGAATGGGAGCATCTTGCTGGGAGTCAGCCCCTGGGAGCCGCTGGAGAAAGGAGCCAACATGGGGTGGTTGGTAGCCGTCCTGTAGTAGGAGCTGGGCAGCCAGGGCAGGCTGAGTGTCTGGGGCAAGGGATAATAGGGGAAACGGTTCTTGTAGCTGGAAGTCATGGTGCTGATGGCAGGCAGGAGGTTGGTGGGGGTCGATCGCACGTGGGCACGGACCGCCGGTAAGGATGAGCCAACGAGCTCCATGGGCACCACAATTCGGGTCCTGCACAGCAAGGAGGCAGAGGAAAAGAATCTCACTTCTTGCAGCAAGATGTGCAACTTGTAATACAAACAGCCACACACACAGCACCCACACACTGCCCACACAGGCTTCGACTTCTCCAAAGCAAATCCCTTCAGACAGCGTCCCAAGCATTTGTATATACTGGGATTTGGCTTTGTTGTTAATATTGAGTGTCAGGACTTGAGAAGGAGAGAGAAACAAATCATGGCACTAAGGAGAATGACAGATACTATGCCTTCATTTTCATTCAGCCTGTCATTCCAATGAAATTGGATTCTCTTCTGTTCCTTTGTTTCTTTTGGCCAGCAGATCTTACAGTGCTCCAGATGTGATTTTCTCTTTAAAAGTTCCATTGCCAGCCCAATATCTGCATCCCTATGGACATACAACTGTAGCAACACCAACCCAGTGTGATCTATGGGCAAGGGGCTACATTCTCATCCCTGCGCCTTCACTGGCATGAAATGCTTAAGCAAGGACCTGCAGGTGAGCTGAGCTGTGCAGGACTACACCTAACAAAAAAACACCTATTTCACCCTAAAAGAAGAGCTATCTCCTTTGACTTGCAAAGGAAGAAAGGGTACAGTTATTGTGGAATGAACTTGCTTTTATCCTAGAACAAAGCATTGATGCAAGAGGTCATCTGAAGGGTTAGTCGTTCCTCTTGGGCTGCCCTAAGCAGTTTGGTTCTGTAGGCAAGCTGAGAGGCTGCTTGTATTTGAAATCATAACATCTCTAGGAAATAGTTTTTCACTTTTAGTCACCTTTGCAACAAAGAGCACCTCTACAAAGGGCAGTGCCAGCAACAACTCATGGTTTCCTACCCAAAAGCTTAAAAAGAGGAGGATAGGAGACATAGGGACATCAGATCCTGTTCTCCCACCACCTGAGCACGTCCTTTTGAGTACAAGAGATATCATCCATATCGTGAGGGGTTATGAGAAGTATCTGCCCTCTAGCACCCCACCCCTCTGAGTTAAAGCGTATGCTCACCCTCAGCAGCCTGGGTGGGTGCTCAGGAGGTGCCTGTGAGCTGTGCCTCCCTGCTGTGCTGTCAGACTCAGTGGCAGCAGCACTGGGTGTGCAGGACCCCCAGCACCCAGCTGCACCAGTGGCACAGCACCAGGAGAACGTTGCTATGGGAACTGGGATCCCCACAACTAAATTCTGCCTCGGCAACCTCATGCAGTTGCTATGGCGACCCGGTGATGACACTGGGCAACCCAGTGCTCTGGAGGGGCACTGTAATGCCTGCCCGGGGCAACGCACTGTCATCACTGGGCCGTTTGGTAACTGGCCAAATAACCATTGGGCAACCCAGTGCTCTGGATGGGCAACCTAGTGCCTGCCTTGGGCAACCTACTGCTGTCACTGGGCAGCTGGCAGCTTGGTACTGGACTTGAAACACTTACTACTGGCTCTGGGCTACTTGGTGCTGGCCATGAGCAGATCAGAACAGCCACTGGACAAGCCAAGTGCCCTTGATGGACACCCAGTGTCAGCCCTGGGCAATGTAGTAACTTTGCTGGGCAACTTGATCCCACCACTGGGCAACAATTGCTCACAATTTATAACCCAGTGCTGTGTTTGGCATCCTAGTGCCACCCCAGGATTGCTCAGTGTCACTCCCGGGCAACCCGGTGCCCTCACTGGACAACACAGTGCCAGTGCTGGTGCTCCTGGGCCAGCCCTGTGTCATGCTTTTATCAGAGGAATCATTTTCTGCTGCTCCACATCACTGCTTTGACAAACTGTCAGCAAGGTGGATGGTTCACCAAATATTCAGGCTGAAGCTTTTGTCCTTTCTTCTCCTTTTTTTTCATTTTCCCACCAATCTCAGCATCAGACAGGAACTATACCAGAATGCTTTATGACTTCTCGTGAGCTGAAAGCTTTGCCAAAGACCTGACGTCATAAATAATTCCATCCAAATGCTTTGTGTATACAAAGTTCAGCACGCTTTGATTTCACTTTAAACACACGTCTTGCTTTAGCCGAGTGAAGAATCATCTTCATCAAACTGAAATAAAAGCTGAGCACAAAAGCTGCTTTTCTACATCTACACCAGATTGAGTAACCCCAAGCAAGGCTCCTTTGGCTCAGCAGGGACACACACAGCTCAGAACAGCCCCACATCCATCCCCACTGCACGCCCTGCAGTGAATCACTGCAGGATGCCATTCGTTTCTGTGGGCCTCTGCACTGCCTCTGGGGCATTTACTGAAACTGAGCAGTAATAATTAGATGGTGTTGTAATTAGATGGTGAAGCAGGCAGGGCTCTCTTCCTCTCTTCCTAGAGAACAACAAATTGGTGAAAATCACTGAGCCACCGTTGCAGGTTCTCATGGGGCACCCCCAGTTTTGATGGACATATGAGAGCATCGTTTGTCCCAAAGCTGTGACCATTTTAGCTCAGAACCAAAACAGAAAACAAAGGTGGAAATGTGAGGCTGGTGCTGAGCAGTGGTCCCAGCACAGTATCAACCTGAGTGAGCTGGAATTACAGGGAACACATTTATAATAATAAGAAAGTGGAATGGCTTAGATTGGAAGGGAGCTTGAAGATCTTTGAGCACCAACTCCCTGCTGTGAGCTGGGTTGAGATGCCCAAGTACAAAAACCTACTGCCAAAAGCTGGCAATCTTTCTGCCAGAGTTCTACATTCTGAATGCAAATCAATATAGCACTAGGCTGGGATCAGAAGCCACCCTTCTGAGAATATCCACATCCAGATTTCTTATAGCATCTGTCAGAGGCTACATAGCATTGCCCAATGTTTTACATTGCTTTGGGTGTTCCTCTCTCTCCTTCCCCGTGTCTGCCTGAAAGAGACCTACAGTGTACGAATACTTTATCAAAGACACATCAATTCACGAAGAATTAAGAAATAAATAGAGCAGGTGTGGTGTGTGCTGTGCTGTCATGCTGAAGGGATGCTCCACCTGGCCCAGGGCTATTTCAGGATCCCAACAGGTTTCAAGATCTGATCTATTTGTGAAAGCAAGGCTGGCTCCTAAGGACAAGCAGCAGCCCACAGCTCCTGCTCTTGCCTCCATCTGGCTGGGAAATAGGAGACACTTCCCAGGATTCTGCTGGGATTCAGCTCCAGTGACAAGTGTGGCTGAGCCAAGATGGAGGGCCAAGGGCTCTTGAGATGAGACCTGGAATTCTTTGCTCTCTGCACATGGCTGTTGGGAAATTAGGGTTCTGGTCATTGCCAAACCTCTCACTGCTGTGCCAGAGGTGGGACCTGCAGGAGGAGGGCTGCAGGTTGGACACCTGAAGGATATAGAAGGGAGGCTGAGCAGCTGAGCAGGGAGAAAGACGGCTCTGGACTTGCACAGCCACTGGAGAACATCTGGGGCTCACTGCCCTTCTTCTACCAGGGAAGCTCGTGTCCTTCCCCCACACATGGAAAAACATCTCTGCTCTCTGCAGGTGGAGGGTGAGCCCCAGTAAGGCAAATTTCCTCCCCTAAATAAGGGGTGATGCCAAATTCAAATTTGTGGCTAACTGCAGCTCCTTTTAGTCACTTCCTTGGTTTCCTTAAACAGCTACAAAAATGTGGTCCCAACAGGACCAGAGTCCTCTCCCTTGGTCTATTTTAAAGTGAGATGAACTCTGCAATAATAGCAAACCTGTTAATGCTGCAGTGCAGGTGACCCTCATAGGGAAGCCTTGAGAAAACATGTGTACGTGCAGACCCATCCCACGTTCTCACACAGGAGCTATTCATAGAAAAACTTCTAAAAACGTGTGTTGTGAAATCTTTTCTCGCTCTGAGGTGGAAGCCTGCAGCACATACCTTGCTGCTTTGACAGAGGCGTGAGCAATAAACCAAATATTTTGCACAAATCAGTGGCAATGATGTGAGAGAATCATTTATCTATGCACTGTGTGTGCACTTTGTCACATTTCAGAAGGGTACCTACATTTTCTGCCAGAGTTCCTGTCTGCTTTTCCACCCCGACTTTCAGCTTAGCAAAGCCCTGACATTCCTCTCAAGAAACTCAAGCTGTACCTCTGCACCAACCACAACTGAACAAGGGCAGGCTGTGTTGAGGGCCCAAAACAAAACCTCCGGTCCTGCCCTGCCTTGCTGATTGTCCTCCAGTTGTCCTGTTGCAAAGGCTGGAGCATCCATGCCCACCTCCTCGTGCCCTCGTCCCATTGGGGTGACCATGTCCCATCTGCAGCCTTGCCCCAGTGCTGTTGGATCAGCCCTCCTGGGAGACAAGTCATTTGTCAAAGGCACAAGAAATGAATGAGTTAAATCAGCAAGACACACTCTGTAGAGATCCTAATGCCACTGGGGATGAAGTGACACGTACAACAACAGCTCCTTTCTCCCAGCTTGACCCATGGGGGCATGCTGAGCAGGAGGCATCTCACCTAAGTGTTGCAACATTTTCCTGTATGCTTGGTGGGAAGAAAGAGACATCTTCAGAGCCACCATTTGAACTGCCTTGGTGCTTATTAAGGGTTAGAGGAGCAAGGAAGGCGCATTTCTCCCACATCCCCAAAGTGGTACGAGAATCAGACAGCTGGCTGAGGCAGGGCAGATGAACACCACTCTCCCAGATGAACGCCATTTCTATCCTTAGGCCTTCAACAAGGCCAGGCCTGCTGGAAGCTAACCTCCAAGTTCTGCTTTCTGAAGCTATCAAGCATAGAAAATTGCCTCTTTTGTGATCTTCACCTCGAGGCTTTTCATAAAGAGAGCAGCCAATCAAGATTAGTAAGTAGACTGGTCAATGAATTATTTAGTTTAACCGTAGCAGCACAAGTGAGCTTCCCAAACAATAACAGTGGCATGAATAAATCATTACAGATCCCTCTCTGAGCTCTTGGGATGAGTCACAACCACTGAACTGCAACTCCTTTCCCGCAAGGTTGGGGTGCAGATAATTCATGTCCTCGCAGCCTTTCCTCTCGTAAAACCTAACAGTTCCATTTACTGGGGATGCTCTCAGCAGTTGCTGTAGGAAATAAAAGGGGAATATTTGCAGAAGGTCACTTTTTAAGTTGGCCATTCGGCCACCTCCTTGGCACACAGGGAGTGACATACCACACAGATTCCCTTCGTGCATCCCGTGCCAATGGGCAGCCCTGGATTTGCCCAGGTTGCATCTCCCAGCACCCCAGGGCTGGTTTGTTTCGAAGAAACCAGGCAGAAACCATTGAGCACCAACCTCACCAAGGCTGTGCAACTGATGGAGGGTGAGGAACTGAGAAGAGTTCTCCTTCTCTGCATTTGCCTTGAAGCATCCCACCCATTTACCATGTGCTGTTCATTAAAATTGCCGGCAGCCCCAACATTTCAGCACGATTTAAACACAAACCTAAAATTAAGCCTGAGCATCTGAGATCTGCTGAGTGGAAATAGATGGTTGGTGTGATTAATGCTAGGCACATGCTTTTGTGCTTAGCTGCAGTGAATTATTGGTGGCCTCTCCATGCTCATACACACTCTTCATTTCTGAGCCAGATGTGAAAGCAATTAGCACAATGGGAAGGCTATCTTTAAGCCTGCGGGGCTTTTTATAGGTTCGTGTTTATTTTCGGACCTACTTTCTTAAGGTGAACCTTGGCAGGCTGTTCAAGGACTGGCTCATGTCATTGGCTATTGTTTAAAGCTTTTTATTGCTTTGGCAAGGCTTTGGGTTGGAAAGGGGAGGGAGAATTTTTGTATTTCTTTTTCTGTCGTCATATTCAGGCTCCTGTTTAACAGGGAAAGGATCACAGAGTCTCCGGAGCTGATGGGAGCAACCTTGGGTTCTGTCTACTCAGGAAATGGCAAGAGCTGAAGGCAATCCCACTATGGAAGTGGCCAGGAAGCTCTACTCCTCCAGCAGCAATACCCAGTGCTGGGGCTGTGTGCAGGCAGCAAAGAAAGGTTCTGCCAACCCACACCGCATCCCTCATCCCATGCACTCTGCCTCACTGGGCTCTGGGTGCACTTGGCTGCAGAGGTGACAAATTCACAGGGGCTGCCTGCCCTTTGCCATCTGCACACCCCACCCTGGAACCTCCCATGGCTGCAGACAGAGCTCAGCAATGCAGACACGAGTTGCTGTTACTTGGATTTTCCACCCACCCTGCAGCCTGTGCCTGAGCAGGGCTGATTTTAGCACTTCCGCAGAGCTCACCTGTAGTGAGTTCTGCTGCAACGAAGCAGTGATTCCACACAGCTGTTATTGTGCAGTATCTCCTGCTAGGTGAAGGGATTGCCTATCTCCAGAGGAAATTTCCTTTTATCAGATTTGGGCACTGAAAGCTCTGATAAGCATTAAGCATGGGTACCTCAAAGCCATTCCGATGTGTGATGTGTGATAGGAGCTGGTCTAGCTGGCTGGTGTTACCCAGTCTAGCTGCTGGGTAAGGGCACCAGTGCAGCCAAACTCCAGCACTGGGCTGGAACTGGAGCTGGAATCTTTAATTCCTAATAGAAACACCGTTTTCTCTGTGGCTTTATTACCTATCTCTGTAGTTTTATTACCTATCTGCTCCTACATGCAGCAAGAGGAGCATTCCCTTGCTGCCTGCCCCACCGCAGACCTTCAGCACCATCATTCAGATTTCATTATGTAAATATTTTGCCTGATGCCTCATCTCACGTTACATGCAATTTTTATCCTTGGGACATCGACGTCCACTCACAGTGTTCACTATCTGCTGCAGGGCTGAACCGATGGGCTCTAAATCCCAAAGGTTCTTCCTGAACCCTGAGGATGTTTCACCCAATGTGCATTGGCATAGAACACATAAATGCTTTCTGACTGCAGATGCAGAGCACTAACAGGAACACATCTACCTCCAAGCACTGCTATGGCCAAGCACACAGACATTCTCCTGCCAGCCCTGCAAAGTGCTCAGGTTCCACCATAGAACAATGCAAATAGATAAAACCAGATGCAGGATGCCAAAGGAAAAAATGCCCAGAAAATATCTGCAGCACATCATGAAATACACACCAGTGGATTAAGGGATTTAGCAGTCGCCTTGCTCACAGCTCTGCTTTGTGCAGGGCTGGCAAGAGAGTACAGTGGGACATGGCACTTCCACATCCTTCTTTTCCCAAGCACACTGTGCAGCTGAGGCTGAAAATAAGGGCAGGAGCACCGCAGGCTGAAACCCTTTGACTGCTCCAATTCCCCCAGTATCTCCTTGCTCCACAAGTGCCAGCAGTGCATGTAGGAGGCAGCCTGTTTGGACCAAATCTTCCAGGGCTGAAATTTTGGCACCACCTTGACTATCCAGCCTGATTATCCCACCCTCAGCTCCAAAGGGTCTCAGGTTTGCAGCCTGGTGGAGCTCATATCTTTCCACATTATCATTTTTCCCTCTTTCCAATGCATGCAGTTCAACTCCTGGGGGCCTTCCATGTTACGTGCAAGCCGTCCTTCAGATGTGGGGCTGTGTGGTTTTGCTACACCCACCCTGGGTTTTACTTGAGGAAAGCCCAAAGTACAGAATGAGCGATGGCCAAACCCAGGGAGTTTTGCATGGTGTTGGGCCAACATTTTTCAAACCTGACTGAATGCATAAATCTCCACCGTTGTGACATTGGACTGCAAAAGGAGAGGCTGCTCATTCGCTCATTTGGGCATTTCATGGCAGGGATTGATTCTGCCGACCTGCTCTATGCCTTTACCCTTGGGTGAGCCAGGCTGTGCCCCACAGGGGCTTGTCCATGAACTTGGCCCGGAGATGCAGAGCTCGTGGCTTTTTGGGGTGTGTATGACTTGTGACAACTGCACTCCTTTGCCAGTGTTGAAAGAAAGGAAACGAGGGCGGAAGGACCTGCATGAGCTGTCAGATTTATTGCTTTATTAAGAGTTCTGTGAAAGTATTTCGTGGCTTTAGGAGAAATACTTAAAGCCACAATTGCTGGGGTCATAAGGCTACACCAGGAACACATTTCCCACTCCAAGATTGCTTTTTAAACCTCCTATTCGCTTACAAAAGCACGACAAGGCGACCACAAAAGGGGATTGACAAGACCCAAAGTGCTCAGGTGATGCCACCTCACAGCACAAGGTCCTCCCACAGCCCCGAGCCCACCAACATCACCACGGATGCTGCAGGGTTGGCAGCCTGATGTCAGAGCTAAACCCATCACATAGCAGAGAGCTCTGACCATTTGGGGCCAGTACCTCGCATCTCCCCAGCCCTTTTCCCTCCCCACACATCCTGCCCCAACGCAGCAGGGAAGGGCTATTCTTAGAGCTATCTATTTTGGGACCCGGGCTGGAATGCTGGAATTAAGATCTTTCCTTCCTTTGAGGAAAACAAGCCAAGGGATATTCAGAAAGACTCAGTCTGAAGGCCCTACGCTCCAGCTGCTGAGCGAAGCAGATTTAGTTGGTGACACCCACTGGGGACGTGCTGTGCCCACCCCCAGGCACAGCCACCCCGGGGCTCTGCGTGATATTTCTCCTTCCACACACCGCTGTTCTGTGTTTATTCGTTCCCTCCTTCTTGGCAACATTTTGTATCGGCCTCACTTCAATTTAGTAAGATATTTTCCATCAAAACTTTTTTTTTTTTAAAAAAAAAGAAAACCACTTTGGGACACAATGATGCCTTTTATGGAGAAGAAAAAAAAATAAAGCAAAACCTGTTCTGCTAACTCAGGAGGCTGTTATCAGAAACCCAAAGGTGTTTTCTTCCTCTAAATGTTTCTGGGATGGTGCAGATGGTGGGAGAGCACCCACAGCTGCTTTGTGCTGCCCTGGGGTTTCATCTCACAGCCTTGCAGCCCTCGTCCTTCTCAGAACCGTGCTTAGGATGCTGAGAGCAAAGCACACTTTTCTTCTCAAGGCTTCCTAGGGCTGCAGGCAGCCCCGGGGCTGCATGGTAGATACTCAAAGGTGTCCCAAAAGCTTAAGTGGTTTTCCCAGATGACAGTGCTATAGGATTACAGGGCAAGAGGACTTGTGAAAAACTGCCCCAAACCATGTGTGTTCACCTTGCCTTGTTGGTAAATGCTGGCCGAGCCACCAAACCCTGTGGTCCCGTGGACCTGGATGGAATAATCACCATCAAATCCAATCAGCTGGTGGTGAAGCCGTTGTTTGGTGCTGGGCACTCTCCTTGCTCAGTGCCATGGCCTTAAAGCCACCACAAAAAGCCACCCTCTTCCATGCTGGCAATCCCATACCATCCCTTTCTCTTCCATGTGACTCTTCATCATCCCTTTCCTTCCTGTATATCTCGTGAATTATGTGCTATGTACACATGGAATTATACAAACTATAAAGACAATGTATTACAATTTGAAGCCTACGTTACAGAAAATTAATTTAAGTTACAGAACAGAAATGAAATATTCTCCCTCTGCTGAAGTTTTAATACCATCCAAGCAAAACATTGCAACTTCCTTTTTTGCTGCTGGAAAATGTTGTTGGAGTCAGCACATTCAACTTCAATTAAACTGATTCTTCTTAGGGAAAATTGGAAACACAGAATGGTTGGAGTTGGAAGGGGCCCCCAAAATCCACCTGGTCCCACCCCCTGCACTGAGCAGGGACACCCACAGCTCCTGCAGTGCTCACAGCCCATCCCCTGACCTTGGCTGTCTGCAGGGATGGGGCACCACATCCTCTCTGGTCAACTTGTGCCACTGCTTCACTGCCCTTAATGTAAAAAGTTTCTTCCTTATACCTGATCTAAACCTCCCCTCTTTTAGTTTGAAATTATTTCCCCTTGTCCCATCACAACTGACCCAGCTAAAGAGTCTGTCTCTATTCTGAGCACAATTATTCAGGGGTCTGATGTCAAAACGCTGTGCCCACAGATATGCTGCAAGGACAGGAGCAGAGACTTTGTTTCCCCAGCTTTGTATTCCTGTTCTGAACATTGGCATGATAAGGCTGAAGGAAGGCTCGGAGGATCTCCATCCTCACTCCCTTCTACACAGAGTATGATTGATTAAGTACCAATCCTCTGCCAGGCTCATTGTGCAAATCTTCTGCTTTTCTATCCTTTCCTGTCAGGCTGTGTTTGTCAGGATGAGTTTGAGTGAAGCCAGGCCACGCTGGTGCCTTCCTGCCATCCATCCAACACATCTGCTCTACCTCAGCCACTGAGCATCTTCCTCCTCATCCTGCAGCTAAATCTTTATCTTTTGCAGGAGTTATGCACAGGTTTGATTTCCTCCAGCTGCTGGCAGACATTTCTGTATTAATCCCAGGGAGAAAAGACCCATTCTCTACAGAAGTCAGGGCTGATTTGACACAGTGCTGCAGTGCTGCAGGATGCATCGCACTTGGGTTTGATCTGCCACCAGCCAGCCAGAAATTGTTCTGCACCCTTTCCCTGCATTTCCCATCCCTGCCTGGCAATGAGCTTAAAAGGAGACATGGTCAGATGTAAGAGGGGCTCAACCCATCCCTGGAAATCTTCCAGAACAGAAAAGGGAGATGGCACACGGCATGGAAAATGTAAACTCTAATGGCCGTGCTTCATCAAGATTATAATCAAATAAAAATTTGATGGACGTTGTTAGGCGGCCTCGCCTGCAATAAAAGCTGTCCTCAGGGCCAGAGACAGCTTGCTTGGACGGCTCATAAAGTGCCAAGTACATAAAGACGCACCGTGAGGACTCCGGAGCAGTGCCAGCATCGGTGCCACTTGTGTCTCCTGCACAGTCTGCTGTTCTCTCTCTGCTCTTCAGAAATGACAGTGAGCATTTCCAGCACTGCTCACACTGCACTGCCTCACCCTTGCTTTGGCTCAACTTTATTTAAATGCAGGAACAAACGATCCCATCGCTCCGTCCGTCCACCCCTGCTGCCGGGACACTGGTAACAGGGCTGGGGTGAGAGGTTGGCACCCAGAGCCCTGCAGCACATCTCTGTGCAGGGGATGCTTGCAGTAAAGCAGGGAGCAGCTCTGGGTGCCCTGGGAGCACGGCAGCCCGGCATCACACAGAGGATGCTCTCAGGCGCCAGCACTGTGCCTGCCCGTTGGACCAGGGCTGATAAGGACCATAATGCCACCTCAGCAGAAAGTGCTGCAGGAATCAAAGAGCAGCTGAGTCACCATCCACCGAGGAGTTGGGTAAACATGACAGCAGGCATCAGCTGGGGACTTCTTGTTAAGAAATACCAGGCACCAGGGGAGCACTCCTTTTGGCAGCTGCCAAAGGCTTCCAAAGCGAGCTCTGCAGCTGAGCGCTGCCTGGTAGCACCACTCCAGGTTGATCACAGCGAGCAGCTCTCTGCCTGAAAAGGAGAGGGAAAAATTATTTCTCCTTATTTCTCACCAGGGTGAGTTCTTGTTGTGGTCAGAATATGCCATTTAATAGAAAAGCACAAGAAAAGATAAATCAAAGTCCTTTGCCAGTACATCAGGAGTGTGTGCAAAACCCAAACAGAAAACACTGGGAGCGTTCACGCAGGGCTGGCCAAGGCTCAAGCACAGAAGCAGCTTTTGTTCAGCAGCAATTAGTGCATTCCTGCAGAGCCAAGGGCTTTCCTTGTTGCTGCCCCTGCCCAACTGCTCCCACCGGGATGCCTGGACAGGGGGAGTGATGATGTATGGCATCACAAAAACAGGCTGGGGATGCTTGGGATGCTGTCCCACCAGCCAAACAATGCCGGGAATGGGAGGATGTGGTGCCAAAAGTCTGGAGAGCAACTCTGGGGATGAAGCAGCCCCAAGGACAGAGCAAACCACTGGGGATGGATGTGTCTAAGAGCTGGATGGAGATGCCTGTCTCTTTCCAGGAACTACACTGCAAGTCCAGAAGGGGAGAGTGGGTGAAACATGCAGCTCTGTGACTGATAAATCAGAAGTAATTCATCTCTCTGTGCATTAAAGCAGCATCTTCCCATGGGTACAGTGCACAGATTTACCCAGTGAGTGTCCCCATGGCTGGGGGCCCTGATCGTGCTGTGACCCCACACAGTCGTTGACCCCCGTGTGCCCAGCAGGACCAGCCTCAGGGGGCTAAAGAGAGATCTTTGCAAAGCACCAAAGAATCCCAAATGGAAATAATGTAGAAATTCACATCAGAGTTGAAAATATTACGAAGTTTGAATTCGTTATGTAATCGGAGAGGCTCTGGTTAAAAAGATGTGCATTTGGGTTCTGTTCATCTGGAGCATTACTGCAAAAAAGTGATTTTGTTTCCCTGTGAGGTGCAAACTGTGTGCTGCTCTCCCCTGACCTGCATGTAATCAGACACGCACACACCTCCACCCATCAAAAATGCAGACCCTGGTTAGGTCTGTGCCACTCTGCAGATCCAAACCAGTGGCACAATTACCACTTTATACAGGGAGAAATTTCTGCTTCCCCAGCAGAAGAAGACATATTTTGCAATGAATGGCATCTCCAAGGTGCAGGGGCAGGGCCAGCAGATGAAGCCCAGGGAGGAGCCCCCAGCCCCACCCCGATGTCACCTTGACTCACAGCCACATCACCCTGTGTGTGACACATCCCTGTGGTGTGTCATGGGGAAAGAGAAAGCCAGGAGATGTCACAGCAAGTGCAGGGCCCTCGGCGATGCTCAGAGGCACATGCCCTGGCTGTGATTCACGTGGCTCAGAGATGGGCAATGAGCCTCTAAAGGTCTCTGCCACCTGAGGGAGTGGTGGCCCCGAGTTCAGCCAAATGTACGAGGACATCACCTGGGGTGTGCCAGCTCATCCTCAGTGCTGGGCAGGAAGAAACCATCCCAGGCATTGCCTATCCTACATGAGAAGCCCTCTCCTGCTTGCTCCTTGCAGGCACGGGTGCTGCCCTGAATCCTCACCCACAGGTTGACCAGCTGCATGGGCACAGTGCCAGACACACTGCTGTTATCTCCAACACCAGAGCTGAACCACCACGCTCACCACCTGGTGAAGGTGATTTCTAAAGGCTTGGGACCTTCTCAGGCTTTGGGACAGCTGGAGGTCTTGTGCAGAACCGCTGCTGGGGTTGGGGCATCACTCACAACAGCATCCCATCAGCCACAGATTGATTTATGGGAGAGAAGGTTGTCTAATCTCATGTACAGGAAACAGAAGAACGATGCTGTCCCTGCAGACACACCTCAGACAGTGGTACAGCATGGGAAATCCAAAGGGGAGACAGAATCCAAGCATGGAGCTATTCAGTCATGTAACAACAGGATTTCCCTGCTTGAAAGTCAGGTGAAAAAAATGAACAGTCCTTACAGAAAGGTTCCAGAGAAAGCTCTGTGTTCTGCACCAACTGTCATCAGCAACTTTGTGCTGAGCTCCAAGGCTGTCACTGAGTAGCAGTCTGGGTCTCGTGGAAGGGAAAAGGTTCCAATGATGGGATGGGCAGGTCTGCCTTGGGCCCTGCCTTGCACCAAACGTTCCAGCTGGAGCACCAGGGCTTGCTGGAATGGTTTTGTGCAACACAGTGAAAACACCTTCAAAAAACCTCCATGTACACACAGGAAGGAAAAAAAGAAAAAGAAAACACAGAGAAAGAAGGGATTCTGAGCATTCATGTGACTTAAACCTTGTATCTGATCAGACCCATTCTGCTGAAACCTCTGACAGAAGAGTGTTAACCAGCTCTGGTTTGTCTCCAGCTAGCACAGTCTCTTTGAATGGCTGAATGGAGTTCTCTTATCTCAGCACAAAGGCAGCACGATAACAGCACAGCACAGCAGGGTCAGCAGATGATGGAAACATCCAAGCTCCACGCCGGCACCTGCATGGGAGGGACACGTCTCATCAGTATTTTATACCCTTTCATTTGAGTTCATCAGATCCCTTGGCCCTGAAATACCATCCTGAGGTGTGGGCAGTGTTATAAATGTGTTAGTCATGCAGCATCTCGGGGAGACTCCGGGTGAGACAGACCTCACCAATGGACCTTGGTAACAAGTGCAAGGTGCCCCTGGCACCCCACCCCTGGTGCAGGGAGGTGGGGAACCTACCCCAAAAAGTGATGAGCTGTGAGATGGGAACTCTGCAGGTCTGTGAAGATGCTGGGGTGTCTCATTCTGAAGTGCTTGAGGAGAGAGACTCGCAGTGAGGACAGGTGTCCCCTTCCTCTCCCTTTTCTGCATCTCCCAGCTGGCAGGTCACACAAACGCCAGCAAGCTGGTGCCTTTGCTCATTGTTATTTCAACCAGTCTTCTGTTAAGGTGAAAGATCCAGCCTTTTGGATCGAGCAGCTCATATCTGAGTGTGCATTCAGGAAGGCTGCAGGGCCGGCACCCGCATGCATCCGCCAAAACAAACGGTTGTATTACCCAACAGCTTCCTCCCCTGAGACCGCTTCATGAAAGAGACAGTCCAAGCCAAGAAGCCTTAGGTGTGAAGCAGCAACCCTACAGTGGAAAGAGCCTGTGAATTAGACTGCAACACATAACGAGAGTATCTTTGGTTGTTTTCTTCTTCCTGTGCATGAGATTAAAATCTCTGCGTGTCGAAATCGGGGGTTCTGGAGGAAAGTGAGGTTTGCTAGGAGGGCAAAAGGAAACAGCGATAAAATAATGAGTTGGAGGGGTCCTCACATGAATGCAGATGGAGTTCTACCCTTGAGGGCTGCCACCATGACCTGGGTGGCTCCCATCCCACATTGCCACATGGTTGGCACCTCTGCCATCACTCCTACATGCAGCAGCAGTGCTCCAGCCCAAAGCCTCATAGACTTTCTCCAAATATCCATCGTATACAGAGGTGCAGGAGTCCCTGCACCTCTGCTAACCAGTCCTTCACCTTCAGCCCCAGCACTCTGCTCACCAGGAAGGATTGCCCAGAACTGCACATTCCCCATATTGCCATCCTTGTGCAGAAACTCCCCCATATCAAAGCCAGTACCTTGCAGGAGACCTGGTGAGACTAGCTGAGGTCCAGCTGTTATGAGAGCAGTACAGCTCCAGCTGGGAGATGCTTCCATTTCAACTGGATTAAGTGTTGATTCTTCTACAGCTCGTTGTGACATGGGTGGGCAACACCAAAGGGAACTCCTCAGTGAATCATTGCTCTTGTCTCTGGAAAGCTCCCACTAAGGTCATGCCTGCAATTAATATCTCTCATCCCAGATGCTGAAGTATTCTGGATCTGGTATCTCTTCTGCAGCAAAGCTCAGAGAAAGCACAGACATCTCTGGAGAGGTAGATGTCCTGACACTACAGGATGCCCAGAGCTGGGAGACAGATTGCTGGGAAGCTACACATACATTTAGCCATGCAAATGGCGTAACATCTCTGTTCTTGCTAAAAGCATCTTAGAATCTTTTAGGGTCCCAAGGATCCTGATTTTATCTCATGTGAAAGACGGTACCTCCCCCTAGCTCCACATCAAGGAACTGGTGCTGCAACATCTCCCAAGACTGTGGCAAATGAAGCTCCCCTGAAGCATTCTTCAGTCTCCACATCCTGCCAGGATATTTTCAGCTGACACTTCAAGATGTTTTGTAAGAAGAAAGAAGGAGGATCTAGATGAAAAGGTTTAGTGGGGTGTAGCAGCAGAACAGGCCATTGGGTACCACGAATGAGAAAAGATGAGTAGAAAAGGCAGATCTCAACCTTGGAGGGTCTGTCCTTCAGATCCTTCCTGCATACTCTTTCCCATGTTCAGCCACATCATAGACAAAAGCAGAGATTTGAAGTGATGGGAGAGAAAAAGCAGATCTCAGAGGAGGTTGTAGTTCTCCAGCAACAGAATGGGCTCAGGAGCACAAGCAACCTATGGAAATCCACAAAGCAGGAGACAGCTGTCCTTTCTGTTAGATTACTGAAAAAGAAATCTTCAAAATTTAAATTGTAGCTGAAAAGCACTGGTGTTTGAATAAAGAAAATTTGAATAAAGAAAATGAATGTCCCATCTTTGGACATGCAAGGCCAGGCTGGACAGGACTCTGAGCACTGATGGAGCTGTGGGTATCCCAGTTCAGTGCAGGGAGTGGGACCAGAAGGCCTTTAAGGGTCCTTTCTGACTCAAATCATTCCATGATTCTATGGAAAAAAGTTTTTTTTCTTTCACTTCCACCCCAAAATTTGCTAAGGGTTGTGTCCACGCCAATTTTCCCTTGAGATCAAGAACTGCTCGTTGGTATTCACACGCATCTTCTACTCTCTCCATCCTCAGCAAATGTCATGAACTTTCTTTGTGCTTTGTCCTTCTCCTCCCCTTTTTCATAGGCTGAAAAAACAAAGATGTTGACTTGAGTGTGGGTGTGCTCCTTCCTGGGGCTCAGGGTTTGCAATGATGATGGTACAGAAGAACATCAGTACTTGTCCTACACTTGACCAATGCAGTGTTGGTACTCCAATGGTGCTCAGAGGGTGCAACCAATGCAAACTACCAGTGCAACCTAAGGCAAATTACAGCCACAAGATATCTCCCATGGCTTCCCAGCATCCTGCCTTTGCTCCAGAGCTCTGGGAAAGAGATTTGCACTGTGCTGAGCCTGGGAAAAGCAGTTATTTTGGAGTAAAATCCTGCACCAAGCTCTACAAGACACACAATGTTCTGCTTTACCCAGAAGACAATTTCTGCTGTAATCTCCCTCCCCAGCTTGCCCTGTCCCTGCACGTGATGCACAGATAACCCTGCTGCTGGGTGCTGCTGGGTGTGTGGTTTTTCTCTCTGTGCTGCAGGAGCAGCGAGGGCTCCTGGAAGTGTTGGGGGCTGCAGCCAGGATGTCTGGGGTGAAATGGGCCACCACAGGCCCCCTGAAAGGATCCTGTGTGACAGATGGTGGCAGGGAAATGCACTCTGTGCGACAGGGTGGTGAGGCATGAAGCTGTGACACGGCTGGAAGAGCTGAAGGCAAAGCAGTGCACACTCCAGGCAGTGGGCAAACAGAGGGACGTGTGCCACCACAGAGGGATCACAGCTGGGTGAAGGAGAAGTGAGAAGATGTCTCAGCACAGCACTGCCATGTTCTGCCAGCCCGAGGAGGAACAGGAGGTAACAAGGAGATGAGAGGATGTCAGCAACTCCAAGCCTGGCTTGTTTTCTGGTGTCACAGCTCCAGCGTCTTGAGAAACAGTCCGGAGGAGCCAGCTGGGGATCCTGAGCTTGGTTTTCTTCTTAGTTCTTAGGGCTTTTTTCTAGTGAAATCTGGAACTTCTGCATTTTGTCTTTTTCAGACCTTCTTGCTGTCCCTCCCTAAAGGCAGTGTGTGTAATTCACAGCAGTGGGCATAGTGGAGCATGGCTTACACACAGCCAGACATCCACCTCCCTCCCTCTGATGGCCTCCTCTGAATCCTGATCTGTATTCAGGTCAGAAGGAGTTCAAGAAAGTGACATTTCCCAAGCTGAGGAGCCCCGGCAAACCTCTTTAATAATTCAGTTCCAGTTTCTTTGTCTTGTTTCCAAGAGATGCCATCAATTCCAAGCCATGGGAACTCACAAGACTCAGCACGGCATCCCACCATTCTTTGGAAGACACGATACATATTCCTGTGTTTTCCATTGCTATTTCCACCAACCGACCCCACTCTGCATCTCCCTCTTCCTCACATGCTCTGCTCTACCAGCAGCGCTCCTGCTGTACCCACGGTGGCCAACAACGGCCATCTGGTGGTGGCCACAGGCTCTCAGTGGACAGACATGGGAGCCCTGAGGGTCTGCATCACCCCACACAGCTAATCAACAGCACAACCAGCAAACATCAGGAGGGGATGGGAAAGAGAAAGAGGCAGCAGAAGCTGCGCAGAAATGGTGGCAACCCTCCCACGGGGCAGAAGACAGGGCTGCCCATGAATATCTGCAGACGTAGGCAAATCTGGACCAGCAGAGCGTGGCTGGGGAGCACACGCCCAGCAGCACCTCCGAGGGCCTCTGCTTATGCAATGCTGGAAGTTTGCTCTTAGGTGACTCATGCGTCCAGATTTGTCTCGCCTAACGTTTTGCTAAGGAAGGGGAGCAGGAGGGGAGCGTGGGCACGCAGCCCCGCAGCTGCCTGTCCCTACTGCAAACCTGCCCTCCGTGTCGAAAGAAATGGCCCCTCCAGTGAAGGCAGAGCTACTCTGCGGTTTTAAGGTCACGACAGGCTTTTTATAGTTTGCAGCAAAGAAAAAGCTGCGTAATGTGAGAAGGTCGGGGTAATGCACCCGCCCTGCGGTGCTCTCTGTGAATGCTGCACAAACACGGAGCTGCCATCAGCGTGGCCCTGAGCAGCCCCTGTCCCTGTGCTGAGCACCACTCAGCCTGGCTCAGCACCGAGCCCTGCTGAGCCCTCCTGGCACCCCAGGGCTGTGCACTTTTGCAGCCGAAGTGGGACCGTGTAAGACATGATCCTTCAGCTCAGCACTGTGAAACGCTGTGGAGGAGCTGCTGGCTCCACAGGACTTTACATTGGATTGCAAAGAGCATTTTTGTGCTCGTTAAGTCAATATGTAACTAATTGTTGGGAAAAGCAAAGAATTCAGGCCCCGGATTTTGTTTCCCTTAGTACAGGGAAACTTTGGACTTTGGGGAAAAAAGAAAGAAAGAAAAAAAGATGTGTACCCAAGTCGATTGGAATTTGCAATTAAAACCATGGAGGCAAACAGCCTCCCATGCACCAGGGCAGCTCCCATGGGGCAGCACCTGTCTGTACCATAGGAGCACTCACCCGGGCAGCCCTTCCCTCCCAAACCAAAGTGCTCATTCACAAACTGCAAGCAGCACTGCCCCGCTGCCACAGCAACGAGAGCTTCAGGAAGTCTAAAACAGTAACAGGAAAAACAGCCAACGCTGCACGGAGCAGCCCCATGCTGACAGCACCACCCACCAGCACGCCTGCTCCCGTGTTTATAAGCATCATGAAATCCTATATAACCCAACGGGGCTCTTCTGGTTTGTGAAATGTGTGTGTCGTAACAGAGCCTCATTCAAAGATGTTGCTAATGAATTTTCCGTTGAGCAAAAGCAGGGATGCTCTTAGAGACAGTTCCTGAAGCACAGACTGTTTCTAGGCCCAAGTGCTGGGTGCTGAGTTTCTCACCGGCTTCATAGGATTTGTCCACGTGGGGCATTCACCCTCCAAGAGTGGTCAGTTTTACCCATGGCAGGGCACCCAAGACCTGTGGACTGCCAAAGACAAGGGAGAAGCTGCTCGATCGTGGACACAAGGAGCCCAGACCCATTTATGGAAGGGATTTAGCCAACAACTGAACAGGTTGCCCAAGGAGGTTGTGATTCACTATCCCTGAAGGCACTGAAGCCCAGGCTGGATTTCCCTCTGGGCAGCCTGGTCTGGTGGCTGTCTGGCACATAAGCAGATTGAAATGAGATGATCATTGTGGTCCTTTTCAACCCAGGCCATTCTATGAACAAGTCAAGCTTTAAGATTGAGACACATATTTTCTTTCAGACTGATGCAAAGTGAAAGTCCAAACTCTCAGAGCAACTGTAGAAATCTCCCACAGGGCAAGGCAGGAACAGGGGGAGGACTCTTGGCCAGGACGTGCAGCCCATGCCACCCGCCCCTCTTCCTCTGGAGCTCCCAACCTCCTGAACCCGCAGTATGGATCAAAACCTGCAGCTTGGCAGAAGGCAGCAGGAAAACCAACCCCCATCGTGCAAACCGTGCTTCAGAAGGAGATTGTGTTTCATAGAGCAAACCTCTGGCATTTGGCTGCGTGACCCCATAGCGAATGCCCGGGGTGGGCTGGGTGCTCCGGGAGCTGCATCCAGCAGAGAGAGGCCACGGCCGTGCCCCAGGAGCAGGCAGTTCAGTGGGACTTGCAAATATCTGGTGTCTGGGGAGAGCGAGTGCCTGCCAGCAGTTCTCAAGAGGAATATGGCATGTGGGATTTGTTCCCAGTTCTCAGTCCAAAATATCCCTTAGCATTAATGCTTAAGGCATGCTGCAAGAAAACAGTGATCTGCTGGGACTCAGGGCAGGGAGTGATTTTCTGTGAGTGTTTTCCTGCCAAATTTTAGCCTCGGTACAATCAGAGCTGTGTGTTCTATGGACATTCTGCTTTACTCTGTCTCTTAATGCCCATGGCTCGGTGTTCAATCACCTCCAGTTCTGGTGGACGCTGCATGTAGATGCTTAATGACTGCTTTTTCTAAAGGTCTGAATTCTGTCATGTCTTTGCAATCTTTCCTCGGCTGCAAGTCATCCTCTTGGTTCTCATTAGCAAAAAATGGGACAAAATGAATGGGCAAAAGTTGGGGAAAAGCAGAGAGATGGACGGTGGAAAATGCAGGAAGCACCGAAAGCCTTGGAGAACTACCTGCCCTAGCAAAGTCTGTGCAAGTACCTTGGTGTAACTCATGGATGACAGCAGGGTGGGGTGATGCATGCAGAGAGCATCCTCTAACACATCTCTTCAGTGGCCTGAGTGGCACATGAGTGAGATATTCGGGTGTCCTGGGTCAGGGAAGGCTCTGGATGCTGCTGGGATCCGCAGCAGCATTCCAGCTTTGGCTGGAAGCATGCAGGGGGTTCTCCTCCCCAGGGCAATGCACACAGTGCTCTCCAGGGGACATTTATCCCTCAGAAAAGCCACCAGTCATTAGACACGGGGAAGACAGGGTGACTCTCCTGGAATTTGGGCAATGTTGCCAATTTGCTGTGAAGGGCCACGTGGCACGATGGGAGGGAGAGGAGGAGTTTTCCAGGGTGAAAGTGCTTATTCATCACCAGAGCTCATTTGGAAATATTCCAACTGCTGCTGTTTGAACAAGTGAAACTTCTCCTAAGCCAGTCCCTGTTCTGACATAATTTGTAGGAAGTTTTCTCGTCTCTTCATGGCCCAGTCCTCACTGTCATTGCACTGTTGGGCAGCATTGGCCAAAGGCAAGAGCAGGCTGCACCTCTCATCTTGGTGAACCTGGACTGCACCCTGCAGGATACAAGCTTTGTTCCAGAGCTCCAAAAAACATCCCCAAAGCTGCAGACACTGTATGTTTTGGGAGATAAACAGATATGAGGCACAGAGAGATGTGCTGACTGTTGGAAACCAGCACTTCCTGCACGCATTGACTTAGTGCTTCTTGGGGCATCAAAAAGGAACCTGGCTCTTGTTGGTGCCTCTTAATAGCGCAGTCTGGGCACATTTTGGGATGGTGTTCATTTCTATGTGAAAATTCACAGCCCACCTACTGAGCTGAGCACAGCCTGACCAGGAATCCCCCCACGGCCGCCTGCACTGGAGAGCTTCCCAATGAGCTTTGCCTTAAACTATTTTTTCTCCCTTTCTAAAACAGAACTTTAGGTCAAAAATCACATGCTGGACACTGTGAGAGAAAACAGTCCTCCAAACATGCTTTGAAACATGCTCTGTGGCAGTGAAGCAGTGTTGGAAATGACTCCAGGTGTGTTTCTGGCTTTGGGAAGGTTCCTGATTTCCCATCCAGCCCCAAACCAACAGCCCTTCTCTGTTCTGGCCCTGAGCATTCCCCAAGAGACACCGAGCTGCTGCCTCTGCCCACGTCCCAGCAATGACCTCTGCACAGACATGAGCTGAATGCCAACCACCTCTGCCAAGCCCAGGTTTGTTTCTGCCCAGCCACGCTGACACCAGTTGAGGAACCACCAAGGCAGGAACCAACTCAGCTCCTCAACCCACCACTGTCACCACAAAACTTCTTTAATGGGTGGAAATCAGTTCCAAAAGGGGAAAGCATGCCTCTCACCTGCCCTATTGCATCACCATGGGGAAAGTAGAATTTGCATGCTGCAAGCTTCCACCTCTGCATTTCCAGAGGCCATTTGGAGCAGCCTGCACAAGATGGATGCATTCCCCCATGCTAACCTACAATGTGAGAGTGTCAGATAGGTGTGCTGACAGATCCACATGGCCCCTCCACGATCCACAGCAGCACCTTTCCCTGCACTCATCATTTCAAATAGACATGGGAGCATCCCTGTTTATCCATCAGGGAGTGAATCAGCAAGTCTAGAGCTCTGCTCACTGTGGATTAGCTCTCCATTGGAAAGGATAGCTCTCATTATCATCATTGTACTTTCCATTAATCCCCCTGAAGGAGTCTGGCCAGCAGCCCAGATCAGCTTGGGCGGCCACAGAGAGTTTCTGTTCTCTAAGCATACATTCAGCTCCACCATGCTGAGCTCCCCATGGCCCTGCTAACAGCACCAGCTAATAGCAGACACTGCTTCCAGCTCCGAGACATCAACGGTAATTTAATGTGTGGAGAGAGCCAGAGCATCTTCCAGGAAATGTGCTGCTGGGTCTGGGCTCGGTTAGAAGGAAAACAGAGGAGTGATGCGATGAGTATCACAGTAGATCTGCAGCAACGCAGACCCACAGGGCTCAGTGGTGCAGAGGTGCTGCAGAGGTGCACACGGGTCCTGGTCTATGCGCAGGGCTGGTAGCTCCCAGTGCAGTTCATGCTGTGTTGTGATGAGGTAACCAAGCTTGTGGGGCAGGGCTGCAGGTGGAGAGCAGCAGGACCTGTTCCCTTTGCCCTCCTTTGTGCCTCCGGATGGTACCTTCTGATGAGCACCCACATGGCTTGCTACCTGCTGCATTTTGCAAGAAAGACTAGCAGTGTCATTTTCAAGCACTTAATGCACTCTTCAAGGGCCTGTAGAGTCAAGTAATCTTTGCAGGAAGAACATAAAGGAATAAAGCAGACATAACAGATGAGGAGCTCCTTTCTGCTCTGCAGCAACAAGCGTAGGATGCGATGGCAGGCAGGCACATGCGCTTTCATAAACTCCTCAGCCTTCTGGCTGCCTTCAGCTGACAATTCCTGTGGGCAGCTGGAATGCCATCCATCTCCTGAGGCTGCAAAAAGGGAACCAGCACGAGGGGAAAAACCTTTTCACAACGGAGGATGTGCAGCCCCGTGTGCTCCCAGGAGCTCTGCATGCAACCCCACCAAGCAGGAGTCCTGCAGGGACTGCCAAGGCTTGCCACAGGTGACCAGTACTTTCTCGAGCAGGCATTGCTTATTGGCAGTGCTATCCTGCCTGAGGAAGGCAGCCTCATGCCAGTACAGCAAAGGTCCTATGAGACAGCATAGCTCACCTTCCCTGGGAGAGCTGACTGGAGAGATCTTTTATCTTATGTATTTAAAAACTGAAAATCTGTGGTCAGAACCAAACCAAAATCAGTTTGTGGTTTTCGGATTTCTAACAAGGAACTGTTGGGTCTTTAAGAAAGCACCTACTGTGCACCAAGAAAACTTTAGGAAAACACCTTCTGTTTTCACTTGGCCAGTAAGGAATTTCCATGACGAGGAAAGTGCCTAAATCCTTTGTTCAGCTCTGGCTTTTGCACAGTAAGTTCCCATTGCAGGACCAAGGGGAGGCTCAGGGAAGTCAGTGCTTCCCTCTGAAGACAGCACCCAAAGGCAGCAATCCCTGAACTGAGAGTGTGAGGTGCAGGGATTTGCCTTCAGCTGTGAGCTGGGGAACCTCCAGCAGTGTCTCAGCCTGGCTCCTGCCCTTGCTGTGCTAGCAAGCAGCTCAACTGTATAAGGAAAATTAGGGGGACAAGGAGTGAGAGGAAACAGATGAAAGATCGACTTAGGAAGACAGAAATTATGGCATCTGGGTTCTCCTTCCTACAGTCTCCACCGTTGTCATGTGCAAAAGGTCCTGAGCTTCAGTGCAGATGGGAACACAGCAAAAGCGACTGTTTCCTTCCCTTGAGCAGGTCAGTTTTGGGGGTAGAACTGCATTTCCAACCTTGAAACTGATTTAACAGCATTACCAACTTGCACAGAGAGGGCCATGAAGCAAAACGCAGTGATTCGTCCCTTCAGCACCCAGCAGTGGGTGAGCTGGGGAAAACACTGCAGCCCTCATTAGGCTTCAGAGTTAACAGCAAATTCACAGCTCACAATGCAGATTGCTGCAGGTGATCCATCCTCAAGCACCCTGGGGTGCCCTGAGCAGATCCACAGGGCAGCACGCAGGCTGAGCACTGCGGCGCGATGGGTGGCGGGTTCACAAAGCTCCTGTGTTTGTGTGCCGAGCTATAAATACTCCTTTTCAAAAAAGGCATAAGTGGAAAAATGTCTAAATGTCTATTTTTGCCTCCTCTGCTTCACCCACTCGAAACATTGACATCATACCAGGCTCCTACTGACACCGAGCCATTGCTGAGCCCCAGAGCGGCACAACTGCACCATGCAGCAGTGCCAGGGGAGGGAGAAAAGCAGTTTTGTAGCCCTGAAGGATGGGTGGAGGGGTCCCAAAGCCATACAGCCACCATTCCCCACAGCTCTCTCCTCCTGCTCCTGGATGACACCACATACACACAATGCTGCTCCTGCAGGAAATCACTCTGTGTTTGGCTTAAGCGAGGCAGTCGGCACCTGGTTTGTTTCTATTCAACGATCTCAGCATCTGGTTTCAATACAGCAGGCGAGCAGCAGCCGCAGCATAATAGAAGTCATTTAGAGCTGCGATTAGCTCTGGGCCCCCACTTGTATATTATCCTAACAGTGTGGGTGCTGCTGGGTCTGTCTACAGCAGCAGGGGGGTCGATTCCACCCCTCCTCTCCACATTGCCCCATTGCTCCTCCCATCTCAGACCCCCGATGTTCCCTTGGGCTGCATCCAATGCTGTGCTGCTGGCCTATGATCTCATGTGTGGTCGTCCCCAGAGGACCCCAGGGAAGTGATGGGTGTGGGGCACTGCTGCTACACCCTTCGTGCAGCCAGTCCCTGCCCACCCAGGTGACATCACTTGTTGGGTTTCAGCATGGCAGACATCACGGCTGGATCGTGCTGCTCACCACCTGCATGCTGCCACCTGCACACTGCAGCCCAGGGCTCTCTGACACCACGCAGTGGGCTCCAAAATAGCACCCATGGGTTTCATCCAGAGCTAAATAAAGCCCTCAGAGAACTTTTCTAAAGGGGGTGGGCAGAACAAGCTGAAATCTAGAATTACCATTCTGACAAAACACAGCTCTGGAGTGGTCCCACAGCAACAACAGAAAAGCCAGGATTTCCCATGAAGAGAAGTTACTGAAAAACTCACATTAAGAATTGCCCAAGCAGCGCGGTTTCTGTTTTCATTTTCTTCCTTACGAGTGCTTTTCACGACTTGTTTATTCACCTGTTTCCAGTTTGCCCTAACTCCTTCGCTGATAGAGAGTGAGCACTTCTACTTTTGCTGAAGATACAATGCATTTCCAACTATTGCTTTTGGTAAAACCATTAAGTCCCTCGATGCTTTTCTAAATCCAGCCATAGTGTTGCAGGAAGCTGCTCCCTCAGAGCATTTTTCCAGCAGCTTTGACATGCCTGGTACTGAAGCATCAGTCATGCTGTAGAGATGGAGCTGTTGAAGCATGAATACAGAAAGATCTGGACAGCAACACACAGCACATCTCACATTGCATTTCTGACCTTAGCAATCTCTGTCATCAGAGACAACATCAGCTGTGAGGGAGAAAGGAAAGCAGCTCGTCCACCTGCTGCACACTCAGCTTTGCAGCGGCTTTGCTTTTGATTCATTTGTGCATGAAGGTACCTACATGTGTGTGCATGAAAGCATATACATACTTACATTTAAGTGCAAAGACAAGCCCTCACTGTCAGCAGTCAGCCCTGCTCCCTTCTGTTCTGTGCTCCAAGAAGAGACTGGGGCACAGATTTGCTCGGTGCATCTTCTGCACAGCAGCCCCACATCTCACTGGGATGCAGACAGGGATGCACAGAAGCCCTCAGGGCTGTTACCCCCATCCCAGCCCCTACCAGAGGCATGCAAAGCTGCAGTGCCAGCAGGGGGATGAGCTGTAGTGGAGCAGAGAACGGGGCTCTGTGTTCCAGGCTGCGTGGGCACACAGGCATCCGCGTCTCCATCCTGACCTGCCCTGCCCTGCCTGGCTGTAGGGCTGAGTTTTCTCCAGACAATTGCAAAATGCAGCATCACCCCCTTCTGTGCTTATCTTTTGTTCCCATGGGGCTTTGAGGGAAAGGCTCCGAAAGCTGAGAGTGCTGTTTTCATTTGTAGTTTAATGCACTCAGGAAACCAGTGGAGATTCTCCTTGTTCTGTTTGTTCCCAGCTACACAGGTCTCATTTCTTCTTGCTGCACGGTGCCACACGCAGCGGAGCCTTTCTGGCAAAGATAACCCTGCTGCAAACACTTGGTGGTGGCAAGCTGCTCTTGGGCACTGCCTTCCCTGCAGAGCCCTCCACACCTTCACAGCTGCTGCCTCCACTCGCTGTGGATGTCAATGAGGGCGTCCCTGCAGTGGCAGCTCCTGGTGATGCTGTGCTCTGCTCAGCGGCCATGGGACGGGTGGCTGTGTGCCTTCTCCTCCCATCCTGCTCCACGAGCATCTTCACCACCGGGGCCGTGTATGTGGTGTAGGCAGGGTATGAGCGGTGGCACTGGGGCAGGTGGCACTGGAGCAGGTGGCCAGGCAGGCCCACGTTGGCTGAGGGCTGGGTGTGCTCTGGAAGCCAAAAAAAAGAGACATGGTGAGAGCATGGCCACAGATGGGACCTCCTGGCTTCCTCCCTCCTGTGGAAGGTGCATGAGGAAGGGTGCCTCCATGAAGGATGCCTCCAGTGGAGGATGCTTTCAGTGAAGGATGCCTCCAGTGGAGGATGTCTCAGTAGTGAATGATGCCTCTAGTTAGAGGATGCCTCCAATGAAAGGTGCCTCCACTGCCATCAAGGAGATGGATCAGCAAGGGCCGTGCTATGGCTGTCGCACTGTCAGAAATGGCTGGGGGATCAGAGCAGGTCTTCCCTGGAAGATTTTTTCACATGGTCTGACAGTGATAGGACACGGGGAAACAGCTTTCAACTAGAAGAGGGCAGATTTAGGTTAGATGTTAGGAAAAAAATCTTTACTTAGAGAATGGTGAGTCATTAGAAGAGGTTGTCCAAAAAATCTCTGGGTGCCCCGTCGTTGGAGGTGTTCAAGATGAGGTTGGATTGGGCCATGGGCAGCCTAATCTAGCATCATAGAATCGTTTGAGTTGGAAGGAACCTTTAAAAGCCCTTTAGTGGTTGGAAGTTCTGCTCATGGCAGGGGGTTGGAACTGCATGATCTTTGAAGTCCATTGCAATGCAAGCCTCACTATGGTCCTATGGAGATGCCCACCCAAGGGAAAACACATCACAGAAAATCCCAAGGGAATGAGGAAGGGAGCTATAGATCATGACCTATCAGATCATTGGTGTCAATATTTTTACACAGATCTTTCATAAAACCAGCTTGTTCTCCCTCAGATTCCATCAATCATTTAAAAATCACATCAGCCGAGAGCAGAACTTCCTGCCTGACTCTAACACCTCACCTTGGCCTAGGGCAGCACTCAGTGTGTGTGTAACTGAGTCATCCAGCCATAAACATGAGTGGGCTGAGCACAAGCAGTCATTATGAGATGGACATCAGGAACCCTGCTGACCAGGACTGCCCTGGAGAGCCAGATCTGCCAAGGGACAAACCCTGTGCCGTGGTTCTGCTGTGAGCTCTGAGCAGCAAGCTCAGATACAAAGGACGAACAGAGGTGGTCACTCCACTGACCTCAGACCATGCAGGGACAAGCGGTGACTGCGGGTGGTTGTGGTCCTGGTCCTGGTGCAGAGCAAGGCCGCCTTTTTATTTTCTATAACTGGGGCAGATTCTGCCTCCCCCCTCCTGCTAGGGGTCAGTTTTAATAAGCAAGCTGCACCCAATAAAAAAAAGATAAACTTGGGCATGTTTGGGCTCTGACGCTGTGCTGCAATACCCCAGTCCTCGTCTGAACAACAGCAGGGTGCTCAGGAATGGGGATGGTAGGGAACAGAGCTGCATGCACTTCCCCAAGCCCTGCCACGCACTGCTGGTACAAATTAAAGCAGCTTGGAGCTCTGAGAAGTGAGAGCATTTAAAGTGAACCGCTTTGGATTATCCTCTGCCAAAACCATAGGGACAGGAAGGGGGGAAAGTGTATTTTTAGTGGTCCTGCCCCAAGCCGCATCCTGCAGCACTCTGTACGGTGGGGATGAGCCCCACACCCCCAGCCGGGCCCCGAGCAGCCCCACAGGCTCTTATAAATAGGAGAAGCCTGACGTGGCAGCAGGAAAAAGTTTCCATCGCCAAAAAAAAACTAAAATAGTCTCACTGAAATGCTGTTGTTATAATGTTCTGCTGTTCCGTACCTATGCTGCGCACACTCCGCTCCACAGCTGGGGAATGCCGTGCCAAACCCAGCCCGGTTCTGAGTTATGGGCTGTTGGAGGGTGGCATGCTCTGTGCCAGTATGATGTGTTTGTTCTGATAAGCTAGGATGGTTCGTGTCCCTCCAATGTCCATGGTGATGCAGTTCTCAGAGGTTGTAACCCTTTGCTCCAGGCTCGGAGCGTTTCCAGTGGGGGGCAGCCAGCACAGATCATGGGCTCACAGAAGGAGGTTGGAGAGGTGAAGCCAAAGGAGAGCCTAGAGCTGAACCTCACAGCAAAACGAGATGGGATTGTCCTCAGCCACTGTTGGTTATTTACAGCTCGTAATTGGCTACCAGCCTGGGAGAGATTGTGGAACGTGGGGAGAAAAGCTCACAACATCCCTGGAAGCCCTCTGGGAAGAGCAGCTCCTTTGCTTCATAGCGAGACCCACCTGCAGGGCTGTGCTGGCACAGCTGGCTGACCCTGCTGCCAAAGGAGGGTCAGTGTGGGCATCGTAGGCTGGGATTTATCAGAAGCCGAGAAATCCATTGTGAGTTGCTCCAGGGGAAGAGCTCCAGCTCTCCTCTCTGCCCCAGTGCCAGCCTAGCTCCACAGCAGCATGCAGCCAAAGCAGTGAGCTTTCCATCCCACAGGCTTTCCATCACATCCCATCCTGTCTCCAGCTGTGCCCCACCAACCACAAACGCATCCAAACTCACCAGCTCCCAGCACCCAACCAGTAGATAGATAGACATAACCTGAACAAAGAAGCAAGGTCATAAAATGACTAAAAAGGCCAATTATGGGACCAAAGGGTCAGGGGCACCAGGCACCTCTCCTGCACCTCCTGCCAGCTGGACGCTTCCCTGTGCTTGTGCCAGCACTCACCCTGGAAGCATTAAACTTTATGCACTTTTGCTGAAAGTCTCAACTCCAGAACAGAAAGCTAAAATATCCCCCACTTGAATGGCTTCCAAAGAGGGCCCCAAAGGATGTAATACCTAGAACAGGACTGGAAAAACACCCTGTGTTAGTTTAACTTTTTCCCCTTGAAGTGTAATTCTCTCCTCATTGGTGGGAGCAAATGTTTTGGAAAAACCCACCCTCAAAAGCAGGATTCAATGAGGAATTTTTAAAAATTAATTAATGTTTTTAATCATCCCTATCTAACCAGAGCTGGAGTTCTTTTCGTACCCTTCAAGCTACTGCAGAGGACATTCACTGCAGTGTCCTCCAGAGACTGGGACTGAAGCGATGAGAATCGGGATACATGGCCAATTTTAAACAGGGAACAATCTCTTGGCCGTGGGGGTGCTCAGAGCACACCTTGCCTTCATCAACCAGAGCATCAAACACATGCTAGGTGTTGCTCAGTCCGTCCATTCAGACCCTCAGATACCACCAGTAAGGCACATAAAGCCAACAAGGTTGAGATGTTCAGTGCAATAAGAGCACAGATTTCCTAACTGGAAGGAGGGAGGGCTGCTCTTGTTGAAAGCCGTGCCACAAAGCATCCAACGCTGCTCCACGCTGCAGCTCGTGCAAGAACTGCTGGCAGTGGGACAGCTTTCACACCATTATATTTAGAGGGACCCGCGTGAGCAACAGCCAGAGTTGTGGTGTAAATCAGGCTGTTCTGACAGCACCCGCAGCACGCCGTGAAAGCAGACAGGGAAATGAAATTACATGCTGCAAAGGGAATTCTCTGAAATAAAAAGCGGCTATTTTGTGTTTTTTAGAAGCTCGCAGTAATTCATTATTTTTTCCCTTCTCTTCTTTCATTTGCTTCCAAGCCAGCCCCTGCTGACAGGCCCCAGGCTCTGGTTCCCATTCATTTGTCTTTGGCCGTGTGGTTCCCACATTCGGAGCCAGGGTATGGTAACCCCCATTCCCCCATGGTGACCCCCCCCCCAGAGTGGGTGGGGAAGGGAGCAGATGCCACAGGGGGGTCACTGTGCACATGGGGACCCACACACAGGTCTCCCTGCAGCAACCAACGTTGGTGGTAAGGGTCTCACCTGCACAGCATGTGGGGCGGAGGTCACGTTGTCTTTGAAGTATAGCACTAAATGCTTATCTGAATTGGGAAGACATCAGCAGCTGATTTCCCTAACGGGATGAGAATCTTGTTTTCATCTGACTGTGCTCGGCCTCTGTTGCCAGCAAGTGTTAAACCAAAGCTTACTGTAACTGCAAAGCTTTCCTATTTATCGCTATGTGGGATTGGGAAGACATCCCCTTCGTATTAGATTTCCCCCTGGAAGAAGTCACTGATGGACTGGTAAATGCCCAGGATCTGAGCAAGCCTCAATCTCTGCAGACTGCTCAGTGCCATCATTTCAATGCTGTGCCGATCCCTTCCAGTTTCCTAGGTCCCAGGGTGGGGGACCTCCACCCCTTCAGGAACACCAACAGACCCCATCAGGCACATTGTCCTGCTGTGTTTTACAGTCCCTTAGCTCAGCCTGCATCACTGGGGGACAGGAATTTCCTGCCTTATGGGTTCCTCGCCAAAGATATTTCGGCTCTCTGTTTAAGCAACGCAGAGAGAAATGAGTTCTACCTTGCCAGACATCAGCTTCAGCCCTCAGCAACTCACTCATCTTCAGCAAGATCTTAATGTGACCCCTCCGTGAGGAGCCAGATGGAGCAGCAGCCGCAGAAAGAACTGCTGGAACCCAAACAAAGCTGATGAAAGGATAAGAGCAACAAAACCACCCTTTATTCATTCATCTGACTTCACTCTTTGAAATTCACCATGAAGTCCTTCCAACCCAAACTCCTCCCCAAAGCATCAGAAGGGGGAAGCTGTGCAACTGAGATGGAAAGAGATGATCACGGGCTCTGATAGGTCTGGGGGAGGAAGGAAGCAACAGGATGGGGATTGGAAACACAGGACACCCCAGGAAGACCGAACTGCAGCACAGGAGTTCTGTTTCTCTGTTCTGGGAGCTGGTGAGCGCCCAACCATGGCCTCCAATGGGCATTGGGTGCAAGGCTGAACCATGGGGCAAATTGATTGTCCAGAAGCAAATAGCAGCAAGCTCTGAAGAACTGTCAGTGGAATATAAGAACCAGAAAGCAGAGTTGCTTCAGCCAGCAGGCACTGCATCCTCCCAGCCTCCTGCCCATGTTTCCAGCATGCCCAAGCACACCGAGCTGTGAGCAGCCAGAATGCACAGGCAGGAGAATGCTTGTTGATGTGCAAGCACAAGGAGGCAAATAGTTGACATTAAGGCTTTGGGAACGTTGTGGGATTGGGCTATTTCTTTCAGCCTTTGCACAAAGGGAGCTTTTTTGTCTCACTGCAGAACAGAAACGACATTGAAGGGTCTGTGGAATTTCTGGACATTTTTTCCCCTTGGAGACGCAATGGGCCGTGCTCCACAGTGCAGGACAAAGCGGGACACAGAGGACAAGATGTTCACATGTGGATCCACTGTCCGACTCTCCGATGTTTTCTGTCCCCAGGCTGCCACCATTTGTCCCCAAGAGGCCCTCATGGCAGAGGAGCAGAGCCTTGAGATGCACCGGGTTCACACCTGGCCCTGGACCAGCCCTGAAACAGCCAGGCATACGAGCACTGCAGACACAGCACGTGAAGATCTCCTCCATTTCATCGTGGCAAAGACACAGAGATCTCCCCAGGTTTGCTAAGGATGAGCCTGCTATCTGACCCCCCCACAACCCCAGCAGGATGCTCATCCCAAAGTTGCTCCCACCCTGCACTGGAGAACAGCCTGTCCTCCTCAGGCAGCTGATCTGCTGCTGCACAACTGCCAGGATGGGGAGGAAAGCTGACGTCTGCTCTGTGCAGTGCCCAGCAGGACCAGCCCTGACACAGCAGCTCAAGGTTCCCATCAGCACCCTCACATGGTGCAGCCCGCAGGCAATTCCCCACCTCACCCAACCGGCACCAAGGGGAAAACAGCCCTTCCAAGTGTGCTTGGAGTCACCACGTCTCCCTAAAGAGGCACAGCCCTAAGGTCACTTCAGGACAGGCTTTGCACAAAGGACTGAAGTCAAATAGAAAATAAATGCCCTGTTCTCATGCCCTCCATAGCAGCAGCAGCAAGCCCTGGGACAAAGCAGGGATGGACCTTAAAACCTGACTGCCTCCAAAAACCCAACCCAAATGAATGCGAAACCTCTGTCTCTCCAATCAATAAGAGCTCCAGCAGAGTAGCCCTCCCCACTCCCCAGCACCCAGCCATAAGCCATCGCTTTGGCAGATTTTGTGCTCTGGGGCACTGAGCATTTTCAGGGGGGGGGCTTCAGATCTGCAGCCACGAGGAGGGCGGTGACAAGAAATGGGCGCTGCCACTTCCAGGGCTGCAGAAGAGGAAGCAGTGCTGGGAACAATGGGAGCTCTGTGAGCCCTGTGCTTGGGGGGCACGCGGCACAGCAATGGGAGCCACGAGGAGCTGTGGGGCGGTTCAAAAGCCCAACCCGCTCTCTTCTTTGTTCCAGAGGCCCCTGAAAGAAATTCTGGCATCGCTGCTTGCAGTCAGTGCTCAGGCTCCAAACCTCTGGGAAAGCTCCCTGGCTGGCTGGAGTCTCCTTCCTAATTCCCAGTCTGACTTTCCGTAATAAAGACAAGATTGCTCAACTTCCACAGCACTACGAGCACGGCAGAGTTAACCCTTTGCAGCCCTAAGCAATAAGCAAATAACTCCCTTTTCTTGCTTGAGCTTCCATCCTTCCCATGCACTTCCATGCACAACCTACCGAGAAGCTCTTGCAGTGCAAAGGGTTGGAAGTGCCCTGCAGAGATCCGTGAGTGCAGTGCCTGGGTGGGAGCGTGACTGCTGCATGCAGAGCATCAGCAACCAAAGCCAGGCAAAGCTTTCATCCACAGAAATCCCTCATCCACAGAAATCTTGTCTATTTTGAAAAGACAAACACATCACACAGACCAGGAGGCAGAGCAGGAATCTGAAGCTGAGCAGCAGCCCAACCATTGCACTCCATTAAGGAGTGCATGCTCATGGTGGGGAAGGAGTGCAGCCAGAACCACATCCCCACATCTTTTGCCTCCCCCTGCACCCTGCGTTGCCCCACCTCACACCTCACACCTCATCTGTGGACCCCAGCACAGCAGGATGGGGTTTGTACACTGCAAGTCTTCAAAACAACTCATTGCAGTTCTGATGTTTGTAAACGCCCTGTCTGTAAGAAGCAAACCCTCTGCAGCCAAGCTGAGCACCTTGAGCAACCTCCACAGGAGCCCTATGGGCTGTTCTACCCTAGGGACTGAAATAAAAGCCACAACACTCCATGTGTTTGTAAATAAATGCAATCCTAAGGACCATAAAGTCTGAGCTACACTGTGACTGTGATTTTGCCTGGCAACGTGCTGCCATGGGGTGTTGTTGTAGTGCAGCTCCTGTGATGGCTCTTGCAAATCTGCTACCCCTCACAACAACAGAGCAGCTCAGCCAGCCTTGCCGTGAGCTGGATCGTGCAAAAAGCAAAGCCAGGCGTGTAGCTTCACCCATCCAAGCATTGCCAGGGAGGTCAGGGAGATGCCGTTCCACGCACAGACCCACATTCATGCTGCAGTCTGCACAGAGGCAGAGTTTTCAGAGCTCTCCAGCACCATGTCATGGCCCAGGCATGGGACACTCCTATGGCAGGTCTGCTGGAAATGCCACCATACATACCAGGGTGTGCAGCTTACAAGCCATGTGGGGTTATGCTTTCTCGTGTTCCTCTGGGTTAATCCCACAGGAATGCTGCAGCTCCCTCCCATGTGCTCTGACTGGCAGTGTCACCCAGCGGTGACAGCATGGGGACGGCACTGGGACACACGGTGACAAGGAGTGAGGCCACCAGAAGTTCACTCGCTGTGACCATGCTCTATTCCTGGCAGTGCAGCTCCTTGCAGACCATCCCCAAACAATCAGGCTGATATTTGGACAGCAAACACTGGACTTCCTGCTGTCACGGTGCCCCTTTTCTGCAGTGAGTTTGCTGTGGGGATGCTGCAACACACTGACCTCCTTTCCCCTCCCAGGCATCGTGCCACAGCTTCCAGTACCTCCAGGCTTTGGCAAGCACTACAAACCCCAAAGGCGGTGGTTAAAGCACACAGCGAGTGCTGGGTTTGCTGGATTTGGGGTCAGATGAACTCACAGAAGTGAAGGGAGAGGAACCAGGCTGGCAGTGCTGTTCAGGAGGGATAGCAGCTCCCAGGATTACTCAGAAGGAGTCAAAAGTTCATCTTCCCACAGCTCTGCAAAGGCACCGCTCTCAGGTTCAGAGCTTCAGCAAAGGGGAACCCTTCAGCCCAGGACATGTCACGGGGATGGAACAATGTCATGGTTCCAGGCTTGAGCCTGGGTCTGCAGACTGAGTTCAGGACTGTACTGAGGGCTGTGCACATCCCTCTGGAGTGCACTCCCACCAGGAGCAGAGCGCAGCCCTCTGCAGACATCAGACCGGTGATCCCCGTGGATGGGATCCTTGTGGATGCCCCATCCCTGCAGGCATTCAAGGCCAGGCTGGATGTGGCTCTGGGCAGCCTGGTCTGGTGGTTGGTGACCCTGCACACAGCAGGGGGTTGGAACTGGATGAGCACTGTGGTCCTTTGCAACCCAGGCTATGGTTCTGTGATTCTATGATCCCACGTTGCACAGCTCTGCCACGAAACCAAAACAACAGCTGCACAGAAGGGAGAAGAATATTTCATCCCTCCTCACTCTCTAAGACCAGTTCCTGGCTGTGCTTAGGCAACGTCGCAGCAAACGCAGCAATGCAGACCATCATACGGGGGGGGACCCAGCCCCTGCCTTGCCCAACAGGAGTTAAAGCATGTTACAAAAGTCCTCTTGGAGGAGGCGATGTTAACTGGAGTGATGCTGGGGAGGAGGATGCTTCTCTCTTTCCTGCCCTTCCCTCCCTTTTTTGTCATCTGCAGCCCCAGCACCATTCCCACAGTGGCAGTGGGTCACACAGGGATGCCATGTGCTTTCCCTTTGCTGAGACACACTATAAGACAACTGTGCAGGCAGCTGCCATGGATCCTGCCATCAAACGGTTGCAGACCTGCAGGTTATTCATCTTCTGGTCCAAGTGTCAGCATACAAATCCATCAGCCACAGGAGGGATCCTCCAGTGTCTGTGAAGTCTCCAGCCAATGAGGACTAAGGGTTTCCTGACAGACTGAATCAGCCTCTCCATACCTCCATGCTGCTGTGCGGGGAGGCAAAGCCTTCATCCATACCTTCTCCTCTCTTTCTTTCCTAACCAGCCTGGAAGCTGTCTGGGGAAAGCCTGCACTGAGTTCAGACGTATGGTCTCTATATTCTGTTATTCTCTAGGACGTGTGGTCTGATTTTTGGGTGGTCCTGTGTCCATCCAGGAGCTGGACTTGATGATCCTTGTGGGTCCCTTCCAACTCTATGAGCTTGC
>NW_024884989.1:1919355-2040793 GCF_019232065.1 Centrocercus urophasianus | reverse complement strand
CCGCCCGGGGCCGCCCCACGCCGCGCTCATGGCCCCGGGCGGCCCCCGCCCCGATCCGGCACCGCAGCGCCGCGCGTAGCGCCGCGCATGGCTCCGGGCGGCCGCCGGGTGCCCGCTGGGTGCCCCCCGCCGGTGCGGGACCGGCGGTTTTGAGAACGCGGGCGGCTCCTCCCCCGGTCGGGCTGGACCCGGGGAAGGGACGGGGAAAGCGGCGAGGAGGAGAAGGAGGAGGAGGAGGGGGAGGAGCGTGGGGCTCCTGTTGGACCTCAATCGGCCTCAGCCCATCGATCAGTCCGTGCGGGGAGGGCCGTACCTGCGTGATCCCCGCCGCTGTGGGCGTGGATGGGAGGGAAGCACGGAGGGAAAGCGAGGGCAGCGGGAGGGGCGGGCGTCGGGGAAAATTCTTCTCCGAAAGAGTGGTGATGCGTTGGCACAGCTGCCCAGGGAGGGTGCAACTTCCTCCTGACACCTCGCTCACTCTCATCCGTCTAATTAAATTATAGATTGCGCACTAAGTTATTTAGAGCCCTCATTAAAGATGGATGGGCGCTGCCTTGTTAGGAACACGCTGGCAGAGCAGCAGCGCTGAGGCAGGTGAGCAAGTGCTGCTGTGCCAGGGAGCACCACGCTGCTCCCTGCTCCATTGGTTCCCAACATGAGAGCTGAGCAGAGAGAGCTTCGTGTTGCTCCCAAGCTGTGCTTTGCTTGCGGCAGTTTTGCTGTGTTCCAGCAAAACCACACACCTGCAGCACCCCGAGGCACCAAGGGATCTCAGTGAATACTACGAGGTTATTTCAGGTGCTGGCGTGCTGAAAACACACACCGAGGAGCTGTTGTGTTGGGGTGGAGTGAGGCAAGAATGATGGGAGCACTTGTGTAGGGCTGAAGGCCGGCTGTGCAGAGGGGATGGCAAAATTCGGGGTGGCACGGGGCTGTGATTGCAGCATCCATCCACCGTTCCCTGCCTTCTGCCCTCCAGGGACAGCACCTTCACTCCATTTTCACATCACAGGGCTCTGTCACAGCACAGCACAGCACAGCACGATAGCTTGCCCACGCATTGCTGCTTCTCTGCCTTGCTGCTGCTGCTGCTCCTGCCAGGAACGCAGCAGTGCAGGGAAGAGATGTCAGCAGCATATGCAGCGTGTGTGCAAACAGAGCTGCTGGCACTGACACCTCTGGGCTTTGCTGATGTGATGGGAGCAGCTCTGCTTGCCTCTGCCACGCTGCTGGGTAACAACAGTGAGCTCACTCTAAGCATCAGAGATCTCTCGCTCACAGGGCCGTCCTTCATCACTGATGATGGGTGGAATAGAATTGCTTTGCTGAAGTGAGAGTGACCTGCGGCTCCTGGGAAGCTGGCATGGCAAGGCCCTGCCCTGCTGGGCTCCCCATCTACTGCTGGAGTGGGCTGGGGCTGGCACAGCAGCAACCCAGGCTGCTCCTGGCTGGGCAGAGAGGACGTGGGTTGCTGGGCTGCCTGCCTGGCTCCACACACAGCTCTGTTTTCATTCTCCTACACAAGCACAAATGTTTTGCCTGTCCATCCCACATTCCAGCGGTTTGATCCTGCCTTCCAAGCCACACTGAGCGCTGCTGCAGAGCTTGTAAAACCTGCTGGAGTGTTTACAGCTGCATAGCAACGAGCCTCCAATCCAGAGAAAAAGAGGAAGGAATGACTTAATTCCTTTGCTCCAGACACTGTTAATAAGAGCAGGGATATTTCAAGCAGAAGGAATAAATGTGGAGGTTGGTGGCCCTGCCTGTGGGAGGGGGGTTGGAGATTCACGATCTTGAGGTCCCTTCCAAACCTGGGCCATTCTGTGGTTCTGTGAGCTGCACGGTGTTTGATGGGCAACATGTGCACAGATACCCCCAGAGCCAGAGCAGAGGGGTGTGCCGTGAGCAGCAAACATTTGTTGTGGCGTAGAAAGAATGACGAGCAATCCTACTTTTCTATCCCCCTCTGCATACCAAAACAGCTAATGAAATCAATCTGGGTATGACAGTACCTAAATGAAATATTAGTTAGCTTAAGTCTCTGTAAGTCTTAACATTAGGAATCCAACATTTTGAACACTTTTCACTTATGACTCGACTCCTGCAGGCCATCAGTGCATGCAAAAGGAAGATTTACTCTATTGGCATCACTTCATAGACCGGCTGCCTGCACTGATCTTCGAGCAAGCTGTACCATCAGAGCTGTCAGTTACAGCACCAGGCATGATACGTGTTTTGTCCCAGCATGAGTATCTGGTATTTCATGCATATTTGGAACCCATTTGGAAAATTAGGGCAGTGACCAGGAATTCACATGCATCCAGCTGGCATTGCTGGAAATAGCTGTGCTCTCACTCTTGGAAATCAGGCCTCTGAACAGAGCTTTAAACTGGGCACTGCAAACGAAGAAGCCCCGAAGACCCCAAATTCCTTTGAGAACACTGATTTAAGAGCTTGACTCAAGAGTTTCATCGTCAAACAGCTGAGCAGGAGCTGAGGGCTTTTTCCTCAATCAGGACAAATTAAAATGAACACAGAAGACTGAATTTACACAACAAGTTATTCATTAAGGAAAGGGACAGAAAGGGATTGGGAGGAGGGAGAGAGCGCACCCAAATGAGCGGCCATATGAACAAGAGCAGACTGGGGGGCTGTCAGGGAAGGTGGCAGTAACCAAACAGCAGTGCTGTAACAGCCTGGGGTTGTCAGGAGTGGTGAAAACTTCCACTCCAAACTAAGTGGAATATGAAATTAGCCTCCCCGCTAAAAACCAGGCCTGTGTGTTCAGTGCTAGAAAGGATATCTGGAAGATCCAGTAAATTCATACCAGAAAGTAGAAAAATAGCATCTCCTCCAATAATAAAAGTGCTTTAAAAACCTCAGCTCTGAGAAGGACGGACTTGCAGGGCTGTCTTAGGAAGCAGCAGCTCCTGCGTTAGGGGCAGGGTACTTCCAGAGCAGGATGGCACCATCGGCACTCACGCTCACGATGTACTTTTTCCCAGGGCAGATCTTGAGTCGGGTGATGTTGCCACTATGGCCCACTCCAATGTGGGTCACCGTCCCCTCGTTGTAGTCCCACATTTTCACCAGGTGGTCGTCACCACCTGCATTGGGCACAAAGGGAGAACGGAGGATTACGCAGAGCCCTGCTGTGCTGCTTTTCGTTCCCGGCTGACAGGCAGAGAATACTTGGGCACTCTTTGACTGAGGAAGGATGGGATGTGCTGTCCTAAGCATTATAGCAAAGCCTACCTCTGTTCAGCTGAAGCAGAGAGGTGGTGGCAATTAGGCCACTCAGGCCCTGCACCAGCAGCCTGCTGTAAGCTCTGAATAGCGATTGCTACCAGTGTGGCAGGTCCTCCAAAGGCCCTTCGCCAGCAGTGTCACCAGGCTCCCTAAAGGAACTGGTGCTGGCATAAAGCCTGCTGGCTTAGCTCAGTGTGCACAGTAGCATGGCCCTGTGCTAGCAGTCAGCTCCCAGAAGAGATGTCACCACAGTTGGGAACGTGTGAGCCTGAGGCTGAATGGAACCTGGAGCCACGTGCACCAGGAAATTAACAGTGCCAGCAGGACACCTGGAAGAAAGCAGTCAGGTGCACTGCAAACACGATGAAAACAAATGAGGAGCCCTGTGCTCCCTTGGGAACATTCGAACCTGTCTTCACCTCTAAATTACATCTTGCAACACTGAACCATAGCATCTTCCATGTCTGGATCACAGCCTCTTCCAAAGTATTTTTCTGCAGCAATTTGTTTTATTCTGTGTTGCAGCTGAATTTTCTTTTATATTTTGTTCTTATTTTACCAAGACTCTTGTTTCATTGCCTTGCTTTTCTTGGTCTTAATACGGCTTCCTCTCTTCTAGTTTCACCCACTCACTCACCTGTGACAAAGTTTGCCCCATCTGATGTGATGTCCATCCCATTGATGGAACCCGATAGCGAGCCTTCCAAATCTCTGATAGCAGAGCCATCATACACTTCCCAGTATCCAATCTAGAGAGCAGACAAGAGACAAGTTCAGCTGTGCATAAACAGCACGAAGATGTCAGTGCTGTCCCACAAACTTCTTCAGAAGTACAGGAGCTTCATCACGAGCCTCTGCTTCCCCAGGAAAGCTTCCCTAGCTGGCACAGCTTGCTCTGATGGCAGCCTGGTGTGATTATGAAATGTCCATAACCAGATGTTCTGCAAGGACTACCAACAGAACTGCTGTAGTTTGGCTTACCCTCCTGTCTGTCCCACTGGTGATCAGCTGGTATTCCTCAGGATGGTAACACACACATTTGAACAATGTGTTGGCCAGAATCATTTGTTTTCTTGTAAAGCGCCTGCAAAACATCCCAAAACAAGAGCAAGCAGTAAGGTCAAAACCCAAACCTTGACTGCCTGAACTCTCTCTACTTGTGCTGTACATCAGGTATCTTTCTACTTGAACGTTAACAGGTTTTAGATGAGTTCAGGGCTTCATGATACCTATCGGGGTCATCAGTTCTGTTCCCCACCATGCTGTGTCACGGGACTTTTGATCTGCTATCACACAAAACAAAGATTTTTATAGATTCCTTGCTAGGTGCTACACAAAAAAAAGTCTTTGTCCCCATCACAGTGCAGAACAAGTAGAGATCTGCAATAGCTTGTCAAGACTCTGAACTGGATCTGATACAGCAGAACAACTCGGGACCAGTGCTTGTCTAAACTGCTCTGAAAAGTTTCCGGTGTTGGAAGTTCCACCTTTCCTGACTGATTGTTCTTTCCCATCTTTCCCCATTTTAGTTCTCTATGGCTCTTTTCCCCCTCCTTCTCACCATATGGTGTCCCAAATAGGACACAGTGACCCAACACGGACACTTCCAGCACTGTAAGCACCTTGCAATACAACCCCCCTCCTTACCCGATATCCCAGATGATGCAGGTTCCATCAAGGCTGGCTGTGACACACTCTTTGTCATTCTTCTTAATCTTAATACAAGACACAGCAGAAATGTGCTCCTTCAGAACTACTTCCAGTTTGTGAGTTTTCTCACCAATTGCCCAGAGCCTCACCTGAAAATCAGCAGCAAACATCAACTCTGTACCATCCAGTTTTGTCTGAGCTCAGGAGAATGCCCACAGCTTCCCCAAGCCCTGCATTTCCCTTACAACCTGTATAGCCACAGAATCTCAACAGGCTGCTCTCTGTTTCTCTAGCTCCAAACGAGAGCCCAACTCACCCACATTTCAGTTCACTCATTTCTCCATCGAGAATAAGCACCTGATCCATGATGCATTTCCAGCTGTGTTTTAAAGATTGAAGAACAGTGCTTCTGAAACTGAGTTTGAAAAGCTACCTGGTACTTGTGGTACATATGTAATGCTAGCAAGTAAATACAAAACAGCTCTTTAAATCTTTCATGTGGAATACATGCCTTGAAAGCATCTCTTTTCCCAGTGGAGGTAAGGGCAGCAATATTTCCACTTGATCCTTCACACCTTGCATTTGCTGTCCCATGAGTGCCAAACTTCGTGATATCAATTTGCTTTTACATTTCTCTAAGGTCAAATGCTAGTGCAAATTTACTATTGCACGCTGAGATCCAAAGCAGAGAACGTTCACCTTCCATGTTTTCAAGTCTGATGCTAAGTTACCTATGGGATCCGAATTGGACACGTCCAATTCCTGCTGCCTAAATGATCAGAGCGTTCAGATACCTCAAGCAACCCCGGCCATCAGAGCTTTCAGATGATTGATTTTGACAGAACCATTAGCATTTCAGAGCACTCCTTTGCCTTTTGAATGAATGCAGCAAATGCCCCCCTGCAGTTCTCATTTCTACTTAACCAACCTTCTAGCTTTAATTCTGTCCCAGCTGTCTTTTTCAATTCAGAGAGCAACTAACCGCAGCCTGTGCCATTCTGTGTGCTCATACAGAATCTAGGTCTTCCATCCCCTGCATCCTCCAGCACTAATCATCCAAGGTACTTCACTGTGCTTTTATTAGTGAAGGGTTGAAGTGGCTCATCATCTCTGATGTCTTTATGCAGTGAGACAAGGCAGTGCTGCTGCTACCACTCTCTATCACTCTGCAGGAGAGCTGAGGCACAAGCTGATTTAGAAAGATGGGGATATTTGCTTGAGATCTGCAAGCCCCACTCTTCAAGATTTCCTGTGCAGTCTTCAGTGTGCACACTGCACATGATGAGCAGGGTACAGAAACAAAGCATTAAGAGCAGTTCTATCCATCAGGATGCACTTAAACGTCTGGTTCTGAGAGCACGCCAGACTGCAGGGAGGAAGTCCAAAGCAAAGCAAGAAACTGAACGCGAGCCTTCCAAATCTATTTTAATATATTTTAAAAAATGCTTGTATGATTTAAAATTTAGGAAAAAACAGCGTCTCTTTTACAGATTGCAAAAGGCCACAATGAAAGGCAGCGTGTGGAGCAGACAGAGAACACGGTGTTATTTTTTAACTGCTGGAATAATATTATTGAAGTGCACAAGTCTGATGCCTTCTGAGTTCTGTGTTGGAATGTTTTCATAACTGTATTGGGAGTCAAGTTATTAGAGCCTTCTATTAACTTTACCACCTCAGTCAGGTAACACCAACCCAAAGCATCAGTTGCTCATAGACGACACAGCCACAGAAGGTGAATGTTGTGCTGTTAACTGAATTCATACAGGTTGTATCTGACTGGACCAGGGCTTCAGGAGAAACGACAGAAAGCAAATCTGTGCTAGAACACAGTGAGACGCAGGCTTGCAAACAATGACTAATGCAGATAAGCCAAACAGGGGGGAGAGACAAACGAGGAAGGATGAAGAGCATGTTCTGCATTAGAATGATTTTCAAGACTAACATGCCAGAAGAAATCGGGGCATTGTTTCATAGGAAACCCTCTGAGAACAAGAGATTTGCACGTATCAAGGGCTAATGCTTTCAAACCCGGTCCTCTGCTCAAGTGTGAGTTCAGAATAGCTCCTTTCTGACTGAGCAGTTTCAGACAATTCCCAGGTCCTGTGATGAGGCACAAAGCTGCTCTGGGCTTTCAAAGCAAGAAATTACCTGCCCTTCTCCTCCTCCACTGAGGATCCGCTTACAGTCGTTAGTAGCAGCGATCGCTGTCACCCCCAGGCTGTGGGCATTGTTAATGACATACTTTTCCCGTCCACTCTCTGGCATGAAGGCACGGATTTTTCCATCGTTCCAAGCTGATGAACAAAAAGAAACAGATCATCCAGGCACAGAGTCTTTCCTCATGCTGTCGTTACTTTCCATTACAAACAAACCCTTTTCTTATTATGTTCCTTTATACTGTGTAGCCTCGCATAAACTATTAAAATTTAATACCTTTTCTTGGTTCTGGCTGAGGGCAAACTGTCAGGTCTCTGGGGAGACCTCATTGCAGCCTTCCAATAATTGAAGGCAGCACATAAGCAGGAGGGGGAACGGCTGTTTACGAGGATGGATGGTGATAGCATAAGGGGGAATGGTTTTAAACTGAGACAGGGGAGGTTTAGGTTGGATATGAGGAAGAAGTTTTTCACCCAGAGGGTGGTGAGGCACTGGCACAGGTTGCCCAAGGAGGCTGTGGATGCCCCATCCCTGCAGACATTCAAGGCCAGGCTGGATGTGGCTCTGGGCAGCCTGGGCTGCTGGTTGGGGACCTGCACACAGCAGGGGGTTGGAACTGGATGAGCACCGTGGTCCTTTTCAACCCAGGCTGTTCTATGACTCTATGATTCAAACTGGTTTGGTAATAGCAGAGGGGCAGCATTGCTACTCTAGAACTGCAGCAGTTCCTGTGTAGACAACTTTCACGTGGCAACAGGCACCAAATTTATGCAAAGTTGCTCTATGTACATTATAGATTAATCTGCTCCATACATCAGTGTTAACATTTTAGAATTCGGCCTTCTGAATAAGACCCAACAGAAGTTCTGGATTGCTGGAGATCACATCTCAAGCAAGGAACCTCCCCTTCCCCATAATCCTGCAACTACGGTGCCAGGATCTGTGCTCTGTGAGCAACATCCATTGGACCAGCAGCTAGCAAAGAGGCCTGTGGTCACAGCAATCACCTGCAACAGCTCCCAGCTCATGCCTGTCTTCATTCTCACGTACTGATGACGTTTATTACACTAGATAACGCTTACAGGTTGGACTCACCCATGGGCTGGGAATGCCCGTTACCTGAAATGATGCTCTTGCCATCCCTCATGAACTCTATGGCATAGCAGGTCATGTTGGGGATGACGATTCGGAGGAGCTCCCTGTTCTCTGGGGTGTGCCATACCCGAATGTCATCTTTGGAGCAGGTTGCAAACAAGTCTGAAGTCCCACTGGGGTGGTCAGAGAGAAGAGCTAATGAGAGGAGAGCACGGCTTCTGCATCAGATCTTAACTCATCCCCTAAAGCTCAGCTGCTGCCGATGTTCAGCTGTGATCCATGCAATAGGGATCATAGTTGTTAACACTGAAAGACCTTTATCACAAAGATTTCCCCTGGTTTGGCACCTGTGTACAGTGAATTTCGAATGGAGCAGAAGGAAATCTCCCTGCTTTAATGAAGTTGGGATGCTGATTTCCCAGACGGAATCCCTACAAAACTTGAAGTGTTGTAGACAGTAGAGAGAAAATGGGGGTAGAGGTGCTGACTGCCCAGGTTTGACATCGACGACCAACAGCAGCCTCACATTGTAAAGATGTCATTTTTTATCTTGCTTACTGGGTGATTCCTATTTAACATTGCTGAAGGCAATAGGGGAAATGGTAAAAGCCTTTCATAGTATAGTTGGTACGTTTGAGTAAAAAAGACCTGCAACATTTCAAAACCTGTGGGGCTGAATTCTTTGAAATGAGCTCTTAAAATAAGCAACAAACAAAAGGAGACATTTGGGCATGGTTTTATGCCACCACTGCTGCTTTCTGCAGGATGAGATTAACTCCAACTGGCATAAGGCAATACATCAGTTATGCACAAAGACGACCAAAGCACGTATCCTCTGGATACGACAGAGAGTGAAATTTAGAGAGCACCGTATGCTTTTGTTCAAAATCACCAGCAAGACAAAGCAGGACAGGGAAAATCGGCCCAGCAAAAGTGCAGCCTCTCTCAGGCCAAGCTTGTGCAGGTGCTTTACAAAGCAGAAGAGCATCAGCAATTTAGGCGTCCTGAAATACACCAGAACAGGGAAATTAAGCCTGTATTTCCTGCTCAGTGACATGTACTGCTCAGGAGCAGCTAACCAATAAGATGTTTAAAACAGGCATGTAAAGATATGGAACCGCAGCCCTCACATTCATCACTGAAGCCTGCTCATCCAAGCACCTCTGTGACACAGATGTGCCAGTTGGGATCATCAGCATCACATTACCTTGAAGCGCCAAATGATTTACTCATTAAATTAGAAGTAAGTGGATTTTTCAGGCCGGTGACAAGGGAGGAGGGCATTTTGCACTTTCCCTGTCTGCTGTGTTACACCTTGACGAGCTCTGATCATCTGTGCTGCGTCAAGAAGCAACGCAGCACCATGCCCCAAATCAACATTCTCTTTGGGATCAAGCTGCCGTTCCCTGTTTGGGAAGGAAACAACCAACTGCTGACCTTACTTGCAGCTCCCTTGGCAGCCCAAAGCATCCCAGCCAGTACTCACGAAGGAAACACGATGTCGTGAACAGCCTCACTGTGGCAGGTGGTGATCAGCTCCTCTGTAAAGGCCGTGTAGTTGACCCGGTAGATCTGGCACGTCTTCGTCCCCACAAAGAACTGGTGGCCCTGACCTCTGCGTGTCAGGGAAGTGACACCACCTTGAACTTGAATGGTCCTGGTAAGAAAAAGCAGGATTTATTTTTGCTCAAGTGCACTTAAATATCCCGCATTGAACAACATCTCCGTTCAGCTTAGAACTCGTGGGGATGGTTACACTTGTACAGAGCTTAGCTGCTTCTGAGCTGTGTGCTGAAGTTGCCTATTCAAACAATGCAGTGACTAGCTGCAAGCCTGATTTTCAAATCACCCACTGAAAAGTGAAGCCTGCAGCTATTTCACATGCAGAAGAAAGCCCTGCGAGCACTCCAGCGTTTTAAGACACTCCTGTGAAATCAGAGAGCACTTTCTCCAGCAAACACTTTCTAAATGGCAAATACTCATCTTCCTCAGGTGGTGTAAGGGAGCATGTAAGTAAATAATGGTTTTACTGACTTCAACAGACCTGTCCCACTTTACATCAGTTCAGGATCTGACTTCTAATGCCTACCAGGAGACAACGGTCATTTAAAATGAGCTACAAGTAGGGCAATGTAATGCAGAAGCACCCAGAAATTTCCAGTTTGCTTCAAATTCCTTATGCTGCAAACATAACATCTAGATTAAGAACACCTGTTTTTGTCTGTAGGACTGAAAAAAACCTGAGGCTTATTTGGATTGTGCCATTCCATAGGAAGGACTGGTCCTTACTGCACAGCCACCATCTCTACCCCTCTGATCCCCCACCTGCAGACTCACTTCATCACTTTGTAGTTTGAGCCTTTACAGAGCGCCACAGTCCCTTCTCCAGTGCCAACTATTACATCTCCTGTCTTCAGCAAAAGCAACGCCGTGACTCCCTAGGAGAGAAGGGGATTAAAACACAACTGGATGGAAGCAGTTGCAAACACAGCCACGCTGAATAACTCAGTGGTGCCTTAATGATGCTCCCCATGGCAGTGTCCACATCGCTCACATATGGCTCTATCAGCATTCTGACTGACTCAGGCTTAAGAATGGTTCTCTGGAGGGAATGGGAAGAAAAGAGTTAATTACAGGCATATATGAACATCTACAGTGGGAGAGTTTAAGGTAAACAGCATCAAAACGAAGCCCTCCATGCAGTCGGGACCACAAAGGAATTTACACATCCTTACCTTGCTCCAGCAAGCAATATACACATTTTATATCAGTACCTCCACTTTGCCTTCCACTGGTTCTTTATAGATGAACGACAGAAGGATGAAAACAACAGAAGATGAAACTCAGCCTAAGCACCCTTTGGCAAAGCTGCTCTTAGGATGCACCCCCTGCATTCCAGGCCCCTCTCGGTGTCTGAAGCATCCCGTGCCACTTCACACACACCACTGATAAAACACACTTGTGGCAGAAAGGCTTTGGAAATCAGACAGCCCATCAGCACAGGCTTCAGCTATTAGCTGAATAAACCCACAGGAGGTCAGCCATTAGGAAAAGCAGAAACGCTTTTCCAGCAGCTGAAGTACCACGCTACAGTTGGAAGGAAATCAATCCCCAGTCCTGCCACAACATTTCCAGCCTCACTAAGTCAGCCTGCTGCTGTTTTGCCCCTCCTCAAGTAGTGTTGGTCTGCCATACACAGACAACAGATCCATTACTGACCATTTCTGACAGTCACAAAGTGGCTGCAAAAGGGGTGAGAGCATTTCTCTGGGGTCAGACCTTGTTGTTTTCACTCAACAAAACATTCTGGGGAGAGAGGGAGGGGAAAAAAAAAGGAAAGAAGACAAGGGAGCCACAAAAACTTGGTCTGAAACCTAAGTTCCATTGCAAAGCCACACATACAGGATGTAATTTCACAGCGTTATGATGTTTGCCTTTGAGTCCGAGCTCATAGAGAACACAGGTTGTGACTGGTGGGGTTTCTTCTGGGCAAAGAATCCCAGAGCTTCGCGTTGTCACAGCAAAAAGACGTGGATTCTCAAAGCAGAGCTGACAAGTAAATCAGAATAATGATTCATCTATACTTTAGGAGGGAATCACTGCCATATACTTGACCTCTGAATTTTGAATATACACAGGAGCCAGCATTTGAAATCTAAGCAGTAGCACCCAGCACTTCTGTTCTCTTCAGCCATTAATCTGGCCCATCCCTGGTGTATTTCAGGATTAAACACTGCAGGGTGTTTAAAAGAATGAAAGCCAGAAAGTGTCCGTTTTCTCTGTGGAAAGGAATGAAGCTCTAAGGAATGTGAGAAAGAAATCAAGACAGAAGAGAACAGACGTGACATTTGAGCTATTTAGAGGTCAATGCTATTAGAAAAGATGCTGTAAAAGCTACAGAGAAAGGCTGCTGAATGTGAAGAAATTACTTTGGCTCTGTTTTCCTAACAAGCAGAAGCAAAGGATGCTTTCTTGCTTCTATTTTTTAATGGAAAGACAAAAAAAAAGACAACAATATGTAGATAGCTGCCTAAAATAGATGAATTCCTTATCCTCCATAGTATCAGCAAGGCTTCTCGGTTGTTTCTGCCTGGTGTTCCATCAATCCTGCGCCTGCACTGCAGGTTAGGGACTGAGCAACCTTGGGATCAACCCTGTGTGGATGGCAGGGAACAAAATCCCGGCCAACTGGCATAAAACCAATCCTGATTTATAATTTACACTCACTGCAATCACTTGTGAGCCTGCCTCCAGCAGCAGCAGCCCACTGCTGTCACGGCCATCGCTGGGAGGCACTGGATGCTGTGCTCCCACATCAGTGCCAGGCAGGGAGCCAGGTTTCATGCAAACATTCTTTGCTTAAGCACGAGAACAAAGGGAGTGTTTTTAATTAAAAATACGATCCTCGAGCAGAGCTGTTTCCAAACTCTGCTTTGCAAAATTTCTGACCAGGCATCAGCAGCGTTTTACCAACCCCTGTTATCTCAGGGTCTTTGGATCCGCTGTTCTGCAGTATTTTCTGTTGCAGGCTGCTTTACCTACCTGTGCCCTGAGGGTGCAGCTCTACGGCTGGTGGCAGCCTTGAAAATCACACCTGTGAGTCCATAGTTGACCCGATTACTGCTTTCTGCTTGTTGCTAATTAGGGTTCTTAGAGCCACTTTGAGACTGAGCAGGTATTCTCTTTGGTTCTCGTAATGTGGGAGGGAAGCAGGTATTATCAAGAGAAAAAAAGGAACACCCGAAAGTGACCGGGATTGGTTGTGAAGCTCTCAAAAACAGTTTGATTTCAGGCTGGGTTTAGTAACTGTGCTTCTTCCTTCTCCTGGCTGCTCTTGGAATCCCCACGAGTACACAGCTCTGGGAGTTGCTCTCGTTATTCATGCAGCTCACATTAACGATGCAGCCAGAGCTCTGCTTTATAACACTGGCAGTCCTTTTGTAGGGGAAATGCAGAGGGTAACCCAGGTTAAAAATATCGCCATTCATTATTTACCTTTTACAAAAGGCAACCGCAGCTTTGAAGTGTGATGATAAACAAAGATGCCAGCACAAGCACAGCCTGTGTGTTCCCTCCCCGCAGGGATGCTCGCTCTTTGTCCCACTCTGATCTCTCGCAGAGTTCTCGGATGCTCTGTGAAATCCAGTCCACCTTGTTAAAATATTTTGTTTATTTGCAAAATATCCGACTATTACTGAAAATCCATTTGCAGTCCTGCATCTCACTCTGTATCTGAGTGGTTACCCTACAGCTCCTCAAGCCTGCAGTGGGAATAAATGGTAAAACTGTGTTTACAGACGTGACAGCAATGCACTGAACTCCACTGAGATGTGAAACAAGTTGCTTCAAACGTGCCACTCCTCTTCAAAACAGAAACAAAGACAACTTCAGATCACATTGAACAGTAAACACGTTCTCAGATCTAAAGGTAACATTTCTCTAAGATCGACCAAAGTTGTTTTCAATACACACCTCCCCCTCACTGGGCAGCAGCTAACCTCCCTCTTTCAAGGCATGCTTGTCGTGGGGTTACTCCAGGATGGAGTTTCAGGGCACGCCACTGTCTTGTAGTTCCCTGGTGATGCTGCTGCCAAGGCTTGCAGGGATGCCCACACACATACAGCTTTGCAGGGGGAACTGCAGCAAAGCGACGAGGGTGGTCCCAAAGGAGGGAGGCAGGGAGCTGGGAATTGCTGGTGCTAAGTGCTACATGCCACAGGTAGAGCTGCATCTCATGGAATGCACACAGCTCTGCAGAAAAAGAAGCCATCACTGCTCCTAGGTTTAGCAATAGGACGTACTACATTTTGTGAAAACAAGGTTGGGAACACTTCTGCTTTGATAAATGCTGCGTTTTCTACTTGAAAAAATACCTGCACAAATACTCTTCTGATATTGAAGGCTGTGCTACAATTGGAAACTTCTGTCATAAGACATTAGAGCTGATTTGTGTACCGAGAGGGCTTGCTGACAGCACAGTGACAACATTCAGTTTGTGTGCAGGGATGTGCACTGGGTGGGCAGAAAGGGGGATCGTGGTATGCAGCCAGGAAGGGAGAGCTGGAAGTATGAGGGTGGGTCTGAGAGCAGCTGGAGATAAAAGTGCACCAGCACGCTCTCACTGATGATACAACACTGCTTTGCACTGGGATCCTGATGAATTTCCCATGATAGACACTGCATTGGTAAGAGTCATGGAAGAGAGCAGAGAGGAAAAGAGCACCTGACAGAAGAGCCTATGAGCAGAAGTGTCCAAACACGCAGCATCATTTTGAGTAACACGATAGAGGAGGATGCTGGATGGAAACCACAAATAGCCCTGCACTGTGAATGTCTTCCTGCCTCTCCCCCTGCCAAAGCACACACACGGTTTCTCTCACCTAGCTGCCACTGCCTACCACCAAAGTAAAAAGATGTAAGTCGGGTTATTGCCTGGTAGCTCGGTTCTCATCCCCAGGGCTGGCTGACAGCTGTGACATCCACTGTGGGATTTTACCTTCTCCCTAGCATCCTGTCAGCCTCTTGAATGTTGAAAGGTCTTGTTTTTCTTCAGCTTTTCACCATTACAAGCAATGCCAGCTGAAGCTAGCGATACTCCAAAGCTCTTCTTCATGTGGATGGGGAGAAGGTCTGGCCTCAGCCTCTGCTTTTCACTAAGAGGCCCTGGGCTGTCCTTCGACTTCCACACTGCACTGCCTCCTGCTAACAACCCCAGCTCATTGCTTCTTCAGTGATGGTCTCAAAGGTGCGTGTACCTTCTGTGAGGGTTTGTTTCAAAGGCTTTTGGCACATTTCCCCCACTCCAGAAGGCAAGGGAGTTCAGAACGCTGTGTGGCTGCAGCCAGGTGTTCCAGGCTGTAATACTACATATAGGACTGAAATCATGCCAGCGTTTAAAAAGGGAAGGGATATTCAATACCAAGACCTCTGCCAGGACATGGGAACACTTGCAGATGGATGCAAAACACTGCAGGATGACTGCTGGAGGGCTGTTGCAACAGCAAACCGCACAGATGTATCCACAAGAGCTCTAATGTGCATCAGAAATCATAAGTGTGATGAATATTTATCAGGAAAACAAAATGCGTACATTCTTGTCACTTAGCATGCACACAGAATTAAACTCCTTACATTCCTACAAAGCAAGTGTGAAAACCAAGTGTGATGACTTCTCCAAGCTTCTGGAATAGATAGACAAACAGTGAGAATATTTAAAGGCCTCATTGGCTGCAAGGAGTCCCAAGCAGGTGGGCATGCACTGGTAATGCAGAAGCACCACGCTGTGACTGGTATCTCTGTAGGTCTGTATGACTGGGTTCATATGTAAGCGTGTTGAAAGCAAAGATCAGAAGGTCTGGATAAACGAGTCCAGAACAGCTTTTTATTTGGGAATTACCGATGATTTTCTCTCAAACTTTTTGTCAGACTCGTGCTTGCCCCAAACAACAAGGCCTGCTTCTTGCTAGGACAATTTCTCCAGCAGTACATTCAGCACTTCCATCTCTATTGCTTCTCTCACTGCTCACTGATTTTCACGGGTTTTAATAGAATCACAAAATACATTCAACCTTGTGAAAGGGAATATTTTGGGAAAGTGTTTGAATTCTTTCTGTATCATCCCCTCCACCAAAAAGCCACAAACACAGCAACAAATAAAGAGAAATCAAGAGCAAGCGTTCTAGCTGTTGCCAATAGTTTCTCATTACAACTTTCTGCCAACAAAAGGCCAAAAGCTCCTCCTCCAGAAGACATTCCTGTCTGTGGATCATTACACAGAGATCTGCAAGTCCCAACTGCAGGCAAACAAAGAAGCTTTGTTGAAGGAACCTCGAGGTTAGGAGGCTGAGCTCTCAGAACTCAAAAAGGAATAGAGCCGATGCACGCTGCACAGCCTTTTCATTTTTGTCCCAGCTGTGCATAAGCACTATGATAAACTCTTTAACTGTGTTATCTACAGTGATATTTTCAGTAAGACCTCTGCCTCGTGAGTGGGGAAGCTGAAGCTACTACAGGGATCGGTCATAAGGGGTATAATAATAATAATAATAATAATAATAATAATAAATAATGTAATAACATGAGATGGGAGAGCACAGATAATAGCAATGAACAAGGAAAGAGCACAGATCATGTTTTAGCTGAGAAACCTTAATGTGGTCCAGAAGCACTGAATTCTAGATAGCAGGCTCTGCCAGAGCTCCTTGCGGTGCTGAGCAAAGTCACTTAAATAGATTCTTCCAAGCAGAATCCAATTGTGTATTCCACAGGTGCCAACACACACAGACTCTGGGGACTGACTTTCAAAAGTATGGAACACTGAAATATGCAAATAACTGGAGTCAGTTGGAGCCCAGCCTGTGAGCACAGACAGCCACATAATGTCAAGTGCTGTGGGAAAAGGATAAAAGACCAAACCTCTCAAAACGGGAGCCAAAAAGAAGCAGTTTTTTACACTTTAATTTCTCAGTAGCACCACAGAAATCCCAGCAAAGCCTTGGAGGACCCACTGAACCTAACTATTCAAACAGGGCTGTGATGGTAGCACTCGGTACAGCAAGCCTGGTGCATGTAGGGCGCACTGCTTTAAATGAAGTACTGGTGAATGATTATCAACAAAGTGTGGTGATGGAGACCAGGCTTCAGAGAGAACCCACAGAGCAGCTGGGGTTGGGAGGAACCTCAGGAGCCCTGATCCAGCCCAGCCCTCCCTGCCTAAAGCAGGGCCAACAAGAGCACTGGGAGCTGGCACTAAAAGGCTGCAGAGGAAACTCTGCCCTATAAATCCTGACACGAGTCACTGACACACTGCAACTCTTAGCACATGGATTTCCATCTCTGAGGTCAGTGGGGGTAACTGATACCAAGCCGCATCTTTAGGTTTAACAAAAAATGAGACATGCTTCACCTGTGAGTTTTTACTGTATTTTCAGCCAGTTGTGCTGGTAACTGACTGTGAGGCCCTCCTGTAAATAACGCGGCTGCAAAAATTGCCCTGCTGCAGGTGCTGTTTTTCAGCTGAATCCATTCTTGACCCACTTAAACCACAGGCAATTCTGCTGCACAGCTACGATCCCAGGACTCTCTGGTTGCACACAGGAAGCACACAGACAGGACAGAGGCTGTTCTTCTCTCCCCTCAGCTTTTCTCTCTTCAGTTTGCCTTTACTCTGGTCCTTGCCCCTCCTCAGCTGTGCTCCCATTCTGTTTGTTTCAGCAGCTCACAGTGCTCCCTTCACCTGAACATCACTGCGTCACACACAGCCACACTGACTCCCATTCCACTCATCCTCTGTGAAGGATGTGAGCTTGTGCACCAGCTTTCTGATGGTTCTCCTGGAGGTTGTCCTAATTTCAGCCACTAATAAGCAGGAGGATAAGGAAAACGATGCAAGTGACAGAGCTTCTACTCACCAACGAAAACTTCTTCTGAGGCCCAAAAGCAGTCATCAGCTTGTTCCTTGTGTTCACTTTCAGGACATCACCAGTTGATGTGCCAACGTAAAAGTAATTATCATCCTCTGCTATCTAGAAGGAAGAGTGAAAAAAGAGATTGTGGTCCAGATACTGAGGCTCCTGTCCCAAGCCTACCTCTGTGCTGCATCAATAGCTTTATTTCAGCACACTGCCAGGATTTACCCTCAGGGCACACAGCCACTGCTCTCACATCAGCACTCACAAGGATCTGTGTAAAATGTTTTCCAACCAAATACTTTGAAGCAAAAGTTGAATTCTCTTGAGCCCCTGACTAAAGTGCATGCTGCTTCCTTTCTGAAGCATTCAAAAGACTTTTCCCAGGATAAAGAAGCTGTGGAAGACCATCTGCCATGAGCCAGCGTGTAGCAACCACAGTGCCACCATGCAGTCATAATTAGCATTCTTAGCATCACTATAAAAGCTCAGAGCCTGTCTCTACCCTGCAGAGAGCTGCTTAGTTCAGCCAAATCGTTGTGGCTGATGCTCACCTTAAGGCTTGTGATCACCCTTCTCAGTTGCCCTATCTGGCATTCAGCTGGTCGGAGTTTTCTGTTTGGTAGATCCAGCTCCCATACTCGAATGGTCTCACTAAAGGAAAGCACAGAGGAAAACCAAATCCGTGCGTGGAATGGATGCCAGAAATATCCCAGCTCAATCATTATTAGAAGAATGAAATGTAACCTTTATGAGGTTACATTATGCTGCAATTTTGATCAGGAGGAAAAAGAACAACACCGGGGAGGCCAGAAGCAATCCTTTGTCTTCTCTGCTGTCTCTTATGGTAACTTTTTTTCCAGATAAGCCAAAAATCTTAAAGGCTCAGCAATAATTCATACTGGAATTATGGGGAAGGCACGTAATAACCTGGATATTAATTCCCCAAAGAGACATGCACGGTGGGAACCCTGCTTCTTAGAACAGCAAATGAGCAGCACCAGGCACTTTCAACTATTTTCTAGCACAGTTGGATTGACAACTAAGAACCAACACAGTACTGCTGTCACCCCTGTATTTCACAGAGTGTTACAACTGCAAAGACCAACACTTCTAAGTGCAACTGCAGCCAAGGGCATCGAAACCTTTCCCTGATTTAAAGGGAAATGCGGGACCTGGGCAGGTTTAAAAGTCAGGGTAGATACATGGGGACTGCCTCAGATCCATGGGAAATGTGACTCCTTGTAACAACTTGTGTTACAGGCCAGGGACCAGCTGTACATTGCCAAGGACAGGAGAAGATCCAACAATTCACAGGATATCATTCTCCTTCCATTAATGGGGTGCTGCCTGGAGCTGTGCATTGACTGCTTTTCTTGTGCAAACACTGGGAACTGAATATTTTAAGGACTGCTGAGATTCCCTCTGAGCAAAAATCCCAGTGTAAAGAACAGAAATTAAGCATGCTGGTTGGTGTGTGCTGCTTTGAAAGCATGCGCTTCTGTGTAGAACAAGGAAAAATGCTTTGAAGAGACAAGCTGCTGGTTATCCATCAGCCCACTGAGAAGCAAAACAAAGCAAAACCACGAGCACAGTGATGTTTAATATTCCTCCTATTTAAGTAAAGGCTCTGAAAAAGGAGACAGGCCTATGGGTTTTTTCTCCTCACAGGGGTTCTTGTAGCAAATACAGCCTTACACTCCAGCAGTGACAAACATCTCGTCCCTGCATGCAGAGCACTGCACGATGGTCACATTGCCCGCGCTCCGGGCCGAGGCAGGGCTCCCACAGACAGCCTCTCTTCTTGGGACATCCCACACAACCACGCTGCAGAAGAAGGAAAGGCTTTAAAATACTTTGCTTTTTAATGCTACTTAAAAACTTAGCAGAAAAAAAACCAAAACTTTTCTTCCTGCAGTCTGTTCCCAAAAGGATAAGCACTAAGGACTGTTTCCCTGCAGTTTGATAAGCACTAAAAGTCACCTTGCAGACAGTTTATCCAAGAAAAGCCTTCGCACAAATACATGGAATCCTCTTGCTAAGGAGGTGGGGATGTGCATCCGGTGGATTCCTCCTCCCGAGCAAGAGTCAAATCATATGGAATATGAATATCAGAATGGCGAGGCCGGACTCTTTTCAGTGGTGAGTGGAGACAGGACAAGGGGACACGGCCAGAAACTGCAGCATAGGAAGTTCTGCACAAATGTGCGAAGGAACTTCTGTACAGTGAGGTGAGGAGCACTGGAACAGGCTGCCCAGGGAGGTGGTGGAGTCTCCTTCTGTGGAGATGTTCAAGACCTGCCTGGATGCCGACCTGTGCGACCTGCTGTAAGGAACTGCTTTGGCAGGGGGTTGGACTCGTTGAGCTCTGGAGGTCCCTTCCAACCCCTACAATTCTGTCATTCTGTGAAATATCTTACATAGAATCTAATTTAAAATGGCCTTTTATTCCACTTGCAGTCCTTCAGGACATTACAACAATGCAGTTGTCATACCATTTCTGGGTGACAAAGCCAATTTCAGAATTAGCTGCTCCCCTCATCTTTCCCTGCCCTACACACCGGCGTGCCAACCCAGCTTCCCTCAAACGGGATGCTCTGAAGAGACGTCAGCAGGGTGCCAGGAGGAGGAGTGAGCATCCCCTCAGCACGTCCCTCAGCACCCTGCAACTTGGCAGGAATCATTCCTCAGGAAGGGGAAACCTTTACCTGCCGTCGTCCCGGCCTCCCAGTGACACGAGATAAAGGTCGTTCGGAGAGAATGCCAGTCCTTCAACTTTGCCCTTATGAAGGGACAGCCGGGCAAGCAACTCCTTCTTCTGAAAATCCCACAGAATGATGTCTGCCTGCAGCCCAAAGCAGAAGTCAGAGCCAGAGCATTAGCTGTGAAATGCTGAAGCGCTCTGACAGGAAGGGAGTTTCTCAGAAGCAGCCCAGCAGAAGGTTAGCTGATTTCAGCCCAGTGCACTGCAATAGGGATATGCTTCACATCAGGTGCTGTACCAAGTATTACTCCAATTTCCAGCTTAGAAGCTCTGATTCATTCCAGAATCAAGGTTTACTACATGAAACCTATTTTGGAAGAGTATTTGACTGAGATTTTAAAGTGCTGAAAAAGCAAATAACTGATTCCTTCCCACTGCCTCAGGCTCTTTTCAAATAAGCATTAAAAAATTAAACCATTAACAACTTTAAGTGTGACAGTGTTTACTAATTAACATCTAATGGGATTTAGGCTGCCACGTGTCCACAACACTTTCAATAAAAAGGACCAGGACGAAGAAATCCCTCCATCTAGTTACCCTGATCCTAGGGAGAGCGTTTAATACTGTGCCAAAACATCAAGGCACATCCAACAGCAGAGCAGCCGCAATCCCCCGTTCTTTGCAGCGCCCTCCCACCACACAGCCATCCGTTTTCCATCAAAATTAAAAACAGGTACAAAGTGCTTTTGCCACTCAGAGAGAACCCCATGTTTCTGGTCGGTGTAATGTGGTTAAAGATCGAGGGTTGCCCACCTTGAAGCCCATGAAGGTGACTTGTCCAGAGGCAACGTAGCTCCCACTGCTTGACACGACGACACAGGAGACGTTGTTGGTGTGGCCGTGCAAGAAGGTTTGCTTCTTGCTGGCCAGGTCCTGGATAACCACGGTGCATCCCAGCGGGTAGAGAAGGTGCTTGTTGTCAGGGTGACAGATGAGGCCTGAGGCAATGTGTCCTGCCGGAGGGACAAAGCACGAGGCTGCCTGTCAGCACCCTGGGATTGCAGGCGGACTTCCCGCTCACGCTTCCCCAAACTCTTAGACTTCACAACGAGGGCAAAACCAAGAAGCTGCCACCCAGAGCAGCACAATCCCATATGTAATTCGAGGTTGCCCTTTACAGAGGTTGAGCCGTGCTTTCTGCTGCTACCAGGAGATCCACCCGGCCCTCAGGACGGAGCCCTTCATCACAGCAGGTCCTGCGTGAGCAGCTGCTGGTCTGTGAAGGCCACCTCACCAGCTCTGCAGCTGCAAATCTCTCAGGACGTTGGGCAGCTGCAAAGCCCAATTATTGACCCCACTGCCAAGCCACAGGGCTGCTCTCGGCTGTGCTTTGTGCAAGAGGATTTGATTTTATTCTGAAACGAAGCTTCTCTCATTCCAGTAAGCTGGGCAATTAGACATAAATGAACAGCGAATCCCTCTATTCAGCCTGAGTTTGCTTGCTCTGAAGCCTGTATCACTTCTCCCTGAGCTCCTGCCCCCAGACAGGGACATTATGCACAGCTCTGCTCCTGGCCAGGCACCCATACAGCCACAGCCCCCCAACCTACCCCCAACCTGCCCCCCGTGACCCCCAGGTGCCCCACAGCCCCTCCACCTGCCCCCACGGTGCCTCATTTCCCCCTCCAGCTGCCCCAAGCTGCTCCATAACCCCATAGCTACCCCACAATCCCTTTCTTTCCTCTCCCCAGGTAATGCAGGTACCATTGAAGCCGATGGCCGCCCGCAGCTCCAGCCTCTCCGCCTCCTTCTCCTCCGGCGTCGCCGTCGCCATCGCCAACGCTTCACGATGGCGTCGCGGGCGCCATGGCAACGGCCAGCAGGGGGCGCTGTGAGGCGGGGCCGCGGGCGGGGCCTGGGCCGGGACTCAGGGCGGTGCTGGGCTCCAAGGCAGTGCTGGGTTCAAGGCGGTGCTGGGCTCCAGGGCGGTGCTGAGCCCCTAGGAAAGCTCTTCATAGCCCATGAGGAGTCCCCCGAGCCACCAAGCCTCGCTGCTATTTTTTTATTCTCCAAGAATTTTGAGCTTTATGCAGTAATGGAATAAAGCATAGGGAGGAAAGTGGCGCAGTGTCTCTTTAGACATGGCAGGGGCTCATCGGGTTACCAGCAAGGTGGCACCAGCAGTCACTGTGATTTACAGCTCTGACCTGACGTACACAGCAGGCAGGGCACTGAAGGGACCTGCAGGCTTCTGCAGCACAGCCAGGGCTCTGCAGAGCAGTCCTTGTGTCTGTGTTTGCTTGCCCTTCCCAAGGCAGCATGCTGGAGCCAGAGGGGAAGGTCAGGCTGGATGGCTGATGGAGGGCTGTGCATTGCCAGGCACACTGCACATCTCTGCGGAAGGGAAACGGCCTTGTGGAAGGAAAGAGGGAGTTCCGAGGGATGTGGAGCTGGACAGAATCTCCAGGAGGTGTCAGACAGCAAGAAACATTGAGGAGTCTGGAGCCAGGTAATCAGGAAATGCTCATTAAGGCTCGTGTATTAACAGCGTACAATTTTACAGCTCTTTGCTGTCATTATGGCAACACGAAAATGAGAAGGCTGCGTGGGCTGCAGAGGTATAAATGCCAGGCAGTGCCTTGCTGCTTTCCAATCAGCAGGTTGGAACAAGAACAAACAAGGAGTCCTTTGCAGCATGATGGATGGGGATCGGTGCCTGGCCCAGGTGAGTCCTGGTAACCTCAGGGGCTGCAGGACCCACACATGGTTGAAGGGGGCACTTGGGCTTGGGGTGAGAATTGAGGTGTGGAAAGCTCTTATGGTGAACTTTGTACCTTGGTGCTGGATTTTGTCTAGGCTCAAGATTCCCACCCCAGGCTGCCTGTGCTGTGGTGTGGCTGCTTTGCTGGCCACAAACAGACCTGGGAAGCATAGAAAACAACGACCTGCCTCCCCTCTAGCATCCTGAATGGGAGCAGAGCAGGTGGAGCTGTGTCGGAGCTGGGAGGAGTCTCGTTCCTGACACTCATGGCCCTCCTCATGCAACCATGGCCGGTGACAGTGGAGGGGAGCACAGCGAGCAGAGGCACACAGAGCTGCTGGCAGGGATTGTAGCAGTCGTGCTGGAGCCATGACTGGTGCCGTGTTGTTCCTGCCTTGGTGAGCAGCACAGTGAGGAGCTGACCCCATGGGACCTAAGTATTTTGGAAGCCCCACACCTCCAGCAGCTGCACCTTGAAGTTCTCCTGGCAGAGCGGAGGGTTGTCAAAGGTCTCGCAGGGTTCCGTGCGTCCCCAGAGCAGGTTGGCATCGAGGGACAATGCTTGGCCTCCCCCTCCACCTGCAAAAGCACACCAGGCATTGGGATCTGTGGTCACCCTTTGCTGCTCCAGCAGGCATTGGCCAGGTCTTGGGATTATACCCATCTCTCAGCAGTATTTCTTACAGCCACGCCACAGAGCTGTCACAGACAGATGGTGCATCTGCCCCAGGGGATCGTGCCTGGCTCTTCTGCAAGCTGTTCCCCACCCGCATCTCCTCTCAGTCACAGAATCACAGAATTGTAGGGGTTGGAAGGGACCTCCAGAGATCATCGAGTCCAACCCCCTGCCAAAGCAGGTTCCTTACAGCAGGTCGCACAGGTCGGCATCCAGGCAGGTCTTGAACATCTCCAGAGCAGGAGACTCCACCACCTCCCTGGGCAGCCTGTTCCAATGCTCCTCACCTCACTGTAAAGAAGTTCTTGCGCACATTGATGCAGAACTTCCTATGCTGCAGTTTCCAGCCGTTTCCCCTTGTCCTGTCTCCATTCACCACTGAAAAGAGTCCGGCCTCGCCATTCTGCCCCCCACACCTCAGATACTGATAGACCTGGATCAGGTCCCCTCTCAGACTTCTTTTCTCAAGGCTGAACAGACCCAGTTCACTCAGCCTTTCTTCATAGGAGAGATGCTCCAGGCCCTTCACCATCTCTGTGGCCCTCCGTCATTCAAGACGCAGAGGAAAGGGCCAGGAAGGGCATGGCTGCCACATGTGGCTGGGAGGTTTAGGATGCAGAGCTCCTGCTCAGCTGGGACCTGCTCTGGAGCTCTCAGAAAGGGCATCTGTGCCCTTGTGCAGCCCTTCATTCTCCTGCTGACCTGAGGAAGAGCGGACTGACTTCATCTCCCCTGACTTAGGACCAGAGGGAATGGCTTCAAGCTACAGCAGGGGAGATTCAGGCTGGACATTAGGAAGTATTACTTTTCAGAAAGGGTGGTCAGGCACTGGAATGGATGCCCAGGGAGGTGGTGGAGTCACCGAGCCTGGGGGTGTTCAAGGAAAGACTGGATGTTGTGTTGAGGGACATGGTTTAGTGGGAGCTATTGGGAATAGGCGAACAGTTGGACTGGATGAGCTTTTAGGTCTTTTCCAACCTTGGTGATTCTATGATTCTATGACTTCAGGGGTCTGACTAAGACAGGAGGTCTTTGCCTTATGGACAGCTTGGATTTTAACCTGGAGGGGAAGCTCTTTTCAAAGCAGCTGCGTGCTGACAGAGGTGCCTGCCATTAGGTAATTACCGATAACGATCCCTTCCCGAGAGCCGGACATGAACATGGAGGCTGTTTTGGAAGGCAGGAGGAAATGCCTGATAGCCAGGAACGGGGACAGGCGGCCCTTCCTCTGCGGTGCAGGCACGGTGAGGAGGTTGGGGCTGGCACTGCGGCTGTCTGGGGAGGAGCTGAGCGGAGGAGTGGGAACGGGTGATGGTGAGCGCTGGCGCGAGCGTGGCATGGCTTTGGCCAGCTCTGGCTTCTTGATGAACACCCACTCGTACCTCTCCATCTCCGGGCGCACCTGGAAAGCAGGAGAAAGCCCTTGGGGCATCACTGCATGGCTGCCTGTGGGCCACCATGTGCAGCAGGGGTGGGACAGCTCAGGATCCCTCCCTGCAGCACACACTGTCTCACTGTCATCCCTTAAGGAGGCTCTGGGAAATAGTTTTCCATTTTTTTTCTAACAGAACATCCTAAAGGATGGTGTGCCACTGTGCCTGGAGTTAGAGGAATAAAGTAGCAATGGAAGACAAGCCCATAAGCATAAATTTGACTTACAGTGAACACGAAGCATTCCCCTGTCCCAAAAAAGCCTGATGTCAGCCCGTTCTTCTTCCTTTCACTCCAATCAGAGGAGAGGAACGCCCCACACACCTTTGGGAGAGAGCACAGGGAGCTGTCAGGGAGCACAGGTGGAAGCCTCCACTGAGGCCAGCTCTTGTGTGCTCAGCACAGCAAAGGCTCTGCCTCTCCCTGGAACTGTGCACAGGAGAATATGAGCTAAAACATGCAGGAAACAAGATTTTATAAGTCACTTTTCCTTGTCTGCACAAGGCCCTGGGGGCAGCAGTGTTTCTCTCTTCACTGCACTTGAATGCTGGGGGTGGGAGGTCAGGACTTGTTGGCCAATAAATCTCTGGGATGGCTGAGTCATTTACAGAGCTTGCCTCTGCTGTTTGATAGAGAGTGCAAACATAAAATGTGAGTTTATGAGCCACTCTCAAAGTCCCTGGGAAGATGCCTGGCTCAGGTAATTCTGCAGTTATTCCACGACTTTCAAATATTTTAAGAGCTGTCCTTACTTCACTCCATTTCCCTTGTGTGGCTGCTCTTGCAATGAAGGAGGGATTGTTGCATTTAATGCACTGAAAGGAAGTCCTCGCTAAGGCAAAGCATTTGCTGACTTCAGAGAAGCCTGCTTAGCAAAGGCTTCGTGGTTTAGTCTCCAAGTGCAACAACGCCTCTCTCATGGCCTCTCTCCATCTCACAGACTCCTCTTTTACCAGCAGCCCCCCCCCTTAGCCACTGTCTGAGCTGCCTTTTGGTGCCCCTGCAGCACAGTGATGGAGCCAGCACTGGTGGCAGGGGGCACCTTCCCCTGTCACACAGCACAGCCCACCTCCCTGCTCAAGAAATACTCACCTCCCCCTCCGTTGTTTTTAGGAGCAGCACCGTCGGTTCGTAACCTTCACAGCACGAGTAAAACCTGCGAGTTTTAAAACACAATGAGGCTGCGTTGGTGCAGGGCTGAGCCCAGGGACGTAGCTTGGGCAGCTCCTCTGTTGGTGCCGGCATTGGGGAGCTGGCTTTGGGACTTCTAAGGCATCAGTTTTGTTCAGCAGCACAGGCAATAACTCACATAAATCCAAACATAAAATCCACCCATGTACTCTCAGCACCATGGGGGGACACTCCATGGAGCCGTTTCCCAAGCAATTTATTTCCTGCATTTATTCTGGATGTGCTTCTCATCCGCCTGGAGCCCAAGCTCCTGCCTGACACCCGCCCTGTGAGCTGCCGCTGTGCTAAGGTGAAACTGCAGGACATGGTGCTGTGTGGCCTTCCCTCATCTCCCCTGTGCTGAGGACCTGCTCATGGTGCGAGCATGGACACTATGCCAAGAATTACAGCAGTCCCAAATAAACCCCATGGAAAACCATGGGCCACTGATGTAGTGGGCAGCGTGCAGCTGCCAGGCAGTCCCTGCACCATCTTCCCATGCAGCAGGGAGCTGTGTGTCATTGACATGACCAGCATGGAGCATTGTGGGGATGTTTCTGCTCTCCCCATGCCCTTTGCTCTGCAGCTGTCACCGGGTCCTTGGCACTTCCCTCACTTCTTGCAGATTTGGGCATTTGGACTCTCTTAGCTTGAGTTTGGAGGGTTTGGTGTCTCCCCCGTTGTGGGCGGTACCTGAGCTTGGCCTGCTCTGTGCAGCCTCAGCACGATGTGCCACTGAAGAAGGCACTCCTTGCTCAAAGGGTCTTCAAGGAGCGTCCCCAGGAGACCTCAGGTATGTCCCACAGATGTTGCAGTTGCTCCTCTCTATACCAGTAACTCTTACCCAATGTTATGTCTGTCCATCTGACCCAGCTTGCCCGGTAGATCACACTCACCTCTGCAGGCTGCACCCATCTTCTGAGGTGGAGAAGAGCAGCAGTGGGGGGAAGAGGGAGAAGCGCTCGGGGATCCAGGACCAGATGATGCGCATCTCCTGAGCTGATACAATGCTGGAGCTGAAGCTCTGCATGTCCACGGCCAGGTGGAAGGACTGCCTGTGAAAGAGAGGAGTGTGTCAGTGCTCAGCTGGTGAACCCATAATGTGCCGTTATGTGCCACAGGGGGTGCACGATCCCAGCAGTGTCTGTGCAGCATAACCACAGCCAAGGGACACGCTGGAGCTCCCCTGTGCTCCATCTCCACTAGAACCCATTTTTCACCCACTTTGCCCCAAGAGCATCATTGGCACTGTGGGCAAACAGGCCGGCTTCCTACCTGCCCTGCACCATGGTGATGCCCCTCTCCATCAGTGCCTTCCTGTTGGCCATTTGCAGCAGCCAGATTTCCTTGCGGGAGAACAGCCGGATGCCAAACGCTCTCTCCAGGAGTTTGTCAACAGTGACGTGCTGGGCAACGTTCTGCACAAAGACCTGCAGTTCTGCCTTGGTGTCAGTCCCCTCCTGCTCAGCAGAGCTCACCGACAGCCGGTACTGCTTCAGCAGGGCCAGGGCGATGCGGTACAGCACCTTCTGCCCCTCCAGCAGGAAGACATCAAACACACGGATGGCGTAGCTGAAGGGGAGGTCGCGGAAGAGCCACGACAGCCACTCAGAGTACACCTCAAAGACGTTCTCAGACGTGCTGGCTATCAGCTTGTGTGCTGCCGGGCAGTGCTTGTTGGCCAGGTCCCCAAACGTCATGCAGGAGGCCTGATGAGCCAGGAAGGACTGGTCGATGTAGCTGGTGTGGGGGGCATTGCTGGCGATGAGGCGGGAGATGTTCTCGAAGCACTGAGCCTCATCCTCACTGTAGTGCAGCAGCAAAGCAACCAACGAAGGCAGCGCCGGGCTGTAGGTGATGTCAGGGAACAGGTTGCCAACGCAGATGAGGATCTTCTTCAGCGCCGTGACCCCGTCCATGTTGAGGCAGTACGTGGGCAGGGAGCAGCCTGCCAGGAAGTCGGGCAGCGGGTGGGAGCTGGCGCCGTGCTTTCCGAAGAGCCGTGCAGCCACGTCCCCATACACCAGGGCATCGGGTGTGACGAGGCGGCAGGCGACGCGCTGGCACAGGTGCTGGTAAGCTGCAGCCCTCAGCGCACGGCTGGCAGCCCAGCAGCCCTCCCTCGCCAGCTTCTTCAGCTCCTTGGGAGGCCGGCTGAGCGTGTCCTCGGGGGGATCTGCCTGCTGCTCCACCTCTGGCATCTGGTCCCAGTCCACGAATGGCCCACCGCCCGCACAGGAGCCGCTGATGTGCCACGTGTCATCCTCCGGTGTGACCACGACGGTGATGGGAGAGGAGCTGAGCACCACTGTGGGACAAAGAGCTTTAATCCCACACGGCACCCCACTAGAAGTGCCACCCTGGCACAGCCCGGTGAGGTCCCGGAGCACCTCCTCCTATAGCAATACCTCTCCCTGCTAAGGGAAAGGGCAGAACAGCCCCCGTCCCTTGGGGGCTCAGCCCCCAGCAGGTCCCTGTTCCCCATGTCCCCGTGAGCCCAGCCAGGCGGCCCGGCACCGTTGTATGCAAAAGCACTGGAAGTGGGAATGGCTGCACTCAGAACAGCGCCGTGAGCAGGGTTTGAGCTCCTCCTAGGGAGAAAGCAGAGGTATTTTCCTTGGTGTTACCGTCGGGCTCAGCCCCACATCCCGCTTTTTTCCATCGGAGTTGTGCCAGGCAGCTAATAGCCAGAAGGATGCAGCCAATTAGCACACACCTTAATTCTCCAGTATATCATGTTAGATGTGCTCACTCAGCCAGGAGAGGGCGGAGAGATTCGGATCCCACCTGTGGATTTGTGCAGAGATAAACCTCTCTGCTCTGAACTCAGGGGGGGCACCCAGGGACAGCACGGCACAGCCACAGTGCCACATGCAGGGGGCCAGGTCCGAATCTGCTCGCACCGTGCTGGCTCAGTTCGGCTCCTGCTTAGGCTCAGCCCAGCCAGCACAGCCAGCTCAGCTCTGCAGAGCATCTCATGCTGCTCTGAGCAGCCAGGCTGGGACTCAGGCAGAGCACCAGGCTGAAAACACAGGGGGTCACACAAGAACACTCAGCACAGCCATGCTTACGGCCATAAAAACCAGGCTAAAACAATGGGGATGCAGCAGGGTTATTTGTACCCCTGGGTGCTGCTATGATTCCCAAATTGCCCCTGTACTTGCAGTAGGAGAGAAGCCATAAGTAGCACCACACTCTGAGCCCACCCGGCTGCAGGCACCTGGCTCAGGACATATCAGCAGCCCAGGCCCCATCCCCAGTATGGTGCTCACCCACCTTGTGCAGTGCTGCTGCCATCGCCGTCCCCAGCATCCCCATCCAGCTGTGCAGGGAAGGCTCTGGCCGCCCCTTCGGGGGCACAGGGCAAGCTGAGCCCCACCTGCAGCATGCACACACTGCACACAGCCCCGGTGCTGCTGCCCCGCTGCAGCTGCTGCCCCGCTTTTAATGCACCTTCTGCACACGGGGCACGTGTTTGGTGTAAATAGCACGAGGGGTGGAGCAGCTCTGCGCCTCGGTCACCCCTTTGTGCCCAGCGGTGCGCCGAGGCTGGGGAGGGGATGAGATAGGTATCAAAACAGCAACACAGCTGTTGAACTGCGTGGTTTGTTTTTCTCCCCAAGGATAACCTTTATTTCATGTTCACTCCCGGGCAGGGAGAGGGTGAGGGGATAAGGGAGGACCGTCCTTGAGCTGAGAAAGCATAAACATGGTAAATGGTTTGGGAACCGCTTCCTGCTGGATGGTGCGGGTCTCAGGGAGTGAGAAATTGGAGCATGTGAACGGTGAGGGCTGGGAGCCAACTGCTGAGAGGGGCTGGGGCTGCGAGGACAAAACGATGCCCTTCTGGCAGCATGCTGCTCTTGGCTGGGCAGTGTCACATGCAGCACTGGGGAGCATCAGTGGGTGAAAGCACTGGGGGCATCTGGAGACAAAGCAAAACCAGAGACTCCACTGCATGGTTGGGTTGGAAGGGTCCTCACGGTCCCCACCTCCTCCGTGGGCTGGTTCTCTCCAGCTCAGGTTGTCCAGGGCCCATCCACAGCCTGGGAAACCTCCATGGATGGGGCACCACTGCACTGTCCTGGGTAAAGGGATGGCAAAGCACATTCAAGCATCCCCTGCCAGACCTCCCAGCTCAGCAGCTGCTCCGTGGAGCCTCAAAATACCACAATTCCAGGCGTGTTTCTATACTTCAGCATTTCCATCCTCTCCCATTTGTTGCTGCTGATTGATTCTGCCTCAAAGTGCTTTGCAGGATTACAACCTGTGTTGCAGGCATGGGCATAAGAGCTGAGTTTGAGGAGGAGCCCCATTGCAGCTGAAAGGAGCACACGGCGAGGAGGATCCATCATTCAGGCAACACTTAACAGCAGGATTCTTTTAAGCACAGAATCTTCTTCCTTCAGAAATCTCAGGATGTGAGATGGGAGCGAGTTGGGCACCACGCGATATGGCTTTGCTGCTCCATGAGTTTTTAATGGAGAAACAAATTAAATATGTAGTGAGTGTGCTGTGCTGCCTCCGGCTGAGCTGCACAGCTGGGGCATCAATGTTTGATGCAGCTGCCTGCACCCAGACTCTGCCAGCCTGGTGCTGGGTGTCAGGTTGGGATGGGGGGGTCAGGGTGCCCATAGCAGGACCTGCTGGGTCTATAGTTGTGATGCAAGTTGTGTCATACTGGGCTAAATGCAGCAATAATCCCATATAACGAGGCCAATAAAACATCACTATCATGCTGTCACTACTTTTAGGGCACCTGCTCATATTGGCAGTGATATGCATCATAAGATGGTGGCAAATGGGACACTGAGCCCCAGTGCCCATGTGCATTGGAAGAGGGCTGCTGTAATTTCTGGAGCCATTGGTTTTACTGCAGGGCCCTCAGGAGCCATCCGCAGCCCAAATATTGACAGCGTCAACAAGGCAGCATCACGGCTTCTCAGCATCACGCCCTGCCTGCTCCTGGGGACATTTCTTTGGAGCAAAATTCAATGACAGCAAATCTCTGCCCACTGGAAGACAGGGAAGAAGCACATGGCCTCACCCCCAGGCCTATGTCACTGTGCACTCCTCCCCATTGCTGTGCCCCAAGGCCTGGGGTCTCACAGCCTGGGATATCCTCACCCCTCCTCTGCCCTGGCTGTTCCTCGCTGCTGTCCCCATGCCTGGCATTGGGCACCCTGGGGCTGTGTGCCTTTAGTTCCAAAGCCATAGTAACACCACTGCAATAGCAATGCCCATGTGCTGCCAACATCCAGCCACAGGGATCCCATGCCACGGGGATGTCGCCCCTGGAAGAGGCAGCCAAGGACAGGGGATGGGGGTTGGTACCACTGCTGTGCACATGGCATTCAGCTGCATTACTGCCAGGGCTGCAAAAGGCCTGTGCTGTGCACCGTGCACAGTGCTGTGCACGTCTGCACCACGTCCCTGTGTACATCCACAGCCTTGCTTTGTGCACGCTGCACCGTGTGCCACACACTCAGCACCTCTAAGCTGTGCACCTGCTCACCCTTAAACCCCTTCAGCTGTGGACCTCTGTGCCCTATATTGTGCATCTCTGTCCTCATGGATCGTTGTGCATTTACAACACACCCCACTGCACAACGCAGTACGCAGTTCTGCAACCTGCAGCTCTGCAGTTCTGTGCTGCGCGCCGCGCGCCCCGCACATCTGTACCCCACATCGCACCCGGCCGCTGTGCAGCTCCGCACCGCATACCGTGCACTTATGTACCTTTGCACTTCTGCACTGCGCCCCAAGTGCCGTGCACCACTGTATCTGTGCACTGCGCATCTTACACCACAAAGCGCTCACCGCTTCGTCGCGCACCTCGGCAGCAGAGCGCTGTACACCTGCACGCACTTTTACCTCCCCGCCCCCTCGCACTGGACGCTCGCGCCGGCGGGGATTGAGCCTCGGCAGCCGCCGTTGTCACATGACACAGAGGGACCGCGGACACTTCCGGGCGGTAGAGGCACTTCCGGGCGGTAGTGGCACTTCCGGTTGGCTGTGATGGCTCCGGACCCCTGGTGAGGGCCGGCTGAGGCGGGGGCTGGGTTGGGCTGGGCTGTGGGGGGCCGGGAGCGGCCTCGGGATTTTGGGCCGAGGCTCCGCGTTCCGTCCGGTGGCGGTTCCGGGCCCCGCCGCGCTGACGCCGTTCCCCGTCCCGTCCCTCAGGCTCTCGCAGTACGACGCCGCCTGCCAGCTGGCCCAGGAGGTGGCCGAGCGGATCCAGGAGCGCAGCCGGCATCGGCGCAACGGGGAGAGCTCGGCCAAGGTACGGCGCGGGGCCCCGCTCGGCCTGGGGGCCCTTCTTTACGGCGCAGCTCTAATAGGACGCGAGATGGCCTCCGTGCTGCCAGCTGTCGTCACAGAGTCGCGTTTTGGAAATGCTTTCTTTGAAGCATTGAAGCATTGCTTTGAGGAACGCTGTGTGGGCTTTGCGCAACGATCGGTGCTTCTGACGAGGGACTCGAATTTGGCACGAATTGAAAAGAGGCTTTGGGAGTGATCGGGGTGTTTTCTCCAGCTGCAGCGCCTGATGGTGGCGATTGAACTCTGCTTTCAAAAGGAAGGCGTTTCTGTGTTTAAACTGCTGTGTTGGAGCAGTAGGAGGCTGGCAGTAAGAGTGCTGCTTAATTGTGCTGTGTTTATAGAGGACAAAGTTCTTTGGTTTGAGTCGTTGGGGTCTGCGATGTTCCAGGAAAACAACAACAAAAAAAAGCACACACGAGTTGTATTGGTGCTGCTTGAAGCCTTTCTGGTAGCGCAGCTCCTCCGGGTTCTGTGTTGTGGAAACATTATGCTTATTTCTTCACAACATCATTCCTTCCATGCCCGGTGTTTTCCGATTGCAGTTTCACTTAATCCATTAGCAGTTAAAGGTGAATATTTGGCCGTGTTTGGTTCAACTGCAAACAAGTGTCCCACAATGAAGAGTTGTTTTCATAACAGAAACGCATGTTGAGAAATTCACGGCTGAGCAGTGCTGCATTCCATGACAGCTGAGTGCTTCTGCAGCGTGAAAGTGTGTGCAGCATTTGCCTGGCAGGGAGAACGTGACCAAGCTCTTATTTTCATCCTGTTTTGCCATTAGCATGGCTAAAAAAAGCCCCGTTGATAATTGCTAAGTAAACTTAGAGCATAAGATTTGAAAAGGGGAAGAGAAACCTGCATGGAATGATTCCAAGGCAGCTCTTACGATCTGTGACCTCTGCTCAATTGAGCTGATCTTAAAACTTCCTTTTTTTCTTTCTTTTTTTTCCTCTTAATGGAAGTGCAACCAGGCTGTGCAGAGAGGCTGTGGATGCCCCGTCCGTCCCTGGAGGTGTGCAAGGCCAGGTTGGATGGGGCCCTGGGCAGCCTGGGCTGGTATTAAATGTGGAGGTTGGTGGCCCTGCGTGTGGCAGGGGGTTTGGAGATTCATGAGCCTTGAGGTCCCTTCCAACCCTGGCTATTCTGTGATTCTGTTTGTAGCACAGTTTCTGGCCAGAGTAGCAGCAATCTGTGTGCTGGATGGCATTCTTGGACGCATATACCTTTGTTCCTTTGTTGTGCTCATTAAGTGCAGCATTCTCCGACTGCATATGAGTGCAGGAAATGAAGATGTGAAATGGAAAGATGTTTCATTACCATACTGCAGAGCTAAAGGGTATGCTGCACGTTGAATTTCCTGAAATCTCTCATGCCCCACTGTGGCTTTGGGAATGCTGCATTAGTGCCTGGCTATGTTTGAGTGTGGGTTTTGTAGCTGTCTGGTTGTGTGCTCTCAAACTGCACCAGTGTGGCTGTGCGTTTTGTCTCTGTTTGGAGGTGGTGGAGAGCAGATCCGAGCCACTGAGTGCTCTGATGGAGTCCAGGCCTTTTGCTCGAACTGCTCTGTTGCTGTGCTGATGCCTTTCTCTGTAGGCATTGCCCAAGACAATGCTGGTTTAATTTGGGATGGAGTGGAGGAAAAAGGAGGAGGCTTCCCAGAAATCTCAGCTTGCTCAGAGCAGGGAAAAATGCAAACAGCTTAACTGCATTTCTAGTAGGAACAGATGCACCCGAGCCATGGGCAGGGAGATGGGCAGGTGTCACAGATGGTGCTGAGAGGTGGCACTGGGGGAAGCTGAATGCCTGTGGGATCCTCAAAGTCTGGAAGAACTCAGTGGAGGGAATGTCTGAACCTGTAGTCAGCTTCCCTCCCTCGTGGGAGCTGGGAAAGAAACCCAGTGGCAGCGGGAGCTGGCGCCTTTATTTGTGTTGGAGATCAGAGGAAAGGACTGGAAAATGAGCTGGAAAATATTAAAATGTGCTGAAATACTTTGCCCATATAAAGGAATCTGTTTAGAAAGACTTGAAAGAAAACTCTCCATATTAAACAGCATCGATGCATTAGAACAGTGTTTGTGAAACTAGTTGTACTTATCTCGTGTTGTAAGCATGTAAAATGATTAACTGTGGTGTTCTCTTTGGGGCTTTGAGGTGGGCTGGTTCAGTATAGGATCCTTCCCACCCGTGTAGCTGAAAGGAAATGCATTGTTACCTGCATGCAATAGCATTTAATGTGATGCAAATACAGTTCAGACAAAGAATCTCTTTCTTTTCCTGCAGCTCAATGTGATCATCAGGTCATCACTGCAGAATCTCAAAGAGAAGATTGATCAGCTGAAGGACTCCCTGCTCCGGGCTGTGTCAACGCACCAGATGTATCTGCACAACAGCATCTCATTGCTCTTGCCCTGTTGTAGGAGAGGGTCTGAAAACGTGCTGTAATTGCAAGGAGGCTCTTTTTTTCTTGTTCAATTTTGGGAAGGTTTTTTTTTTCGCTACAATTTTGTCAGTTAATGGTGGGTAATATTTTTATTGCAGCTGTATTGTGGAAAGGATTGAGAGCCTGGGCACCTCTGGTGCAGTGGGCACAGGGCTGGCTCAGGTGCTCTGAATCATCACATGCAGCTGCTGATGGCACAGCTCTCCCATGAGCCACGTTCACCTACCTAGCAGAAAACCCCCTCTGCTGTTATTTTCTCTTGGCTGTGGTGTTGGCTGACTTTAGTCCTGGAGGGGTGAAGCCATGTTTGGGCTGTGGGCAGGGAAGTGCCAGCCCCAGTGTGCACAAGAAGCAAAGCATCTGCAAAACATTGTCGATATGCCTTAAAATATATCTTATGAATCCCAGGCTTCTTTTATAGGAGCGTTGCCCCATGGCCTGGCTTGGATTCGCTCTTCTTGTTGCATGGTGAGGTGTAGGGATTTGGAAGCACGTCCATCCCCCCCAGAGGTGTGTCTGGTGGTTGAATGGATGGATGTTTAATTTCAAGCTTAGTGTAGAAGAAATCCTTTCACAGCGTGAGGCCTCTGAATGCTGAGCTGTGGCCCTGGGTAAAACTTTCACGTCAAGGGAGTGCTTCAGGGCGAATGAATGCTACTGCTGTGGCAGATAACGTACAGAAACCAGCATGGCTGTTGCACCATCTGTGCAGCAGTGCTTGGAAGACAGGTAGCAGTCCTTTGGAATGTCTCTGAGATGAATTAAAACAAGTGTGTCACCTGTCAGAACTGCAGAACTTTGGGCATCTTCTGTTTCAGACTTGCTGAACAAATTGTTTTCCTTCCGTCCCAGTGGCTCTCAGGGTGTCGCATTGATGAACTGCAAATGGAAACAACTGCTTGAAGGAAACTGTTGGTGTTTTACTGATGACTTAGTGGGGAGCTGCTCAGCTGGGTGGTGTATGAGTCTCAGCTCCTGGCAGATGAGATGTGCTGCACCCTGCTGAACCTCAGAGCTCTGCTCTTTTGGAGCCTGCCCAGGTTCAATCACAACAGGATAGGGCAAACCCTTCCCTGAGCACGCTGCTGTGTGCTGCCGGTGTTACAGAGCCCATCTGCTGCAGAGCACTTCTGAGTAGTAACTGACAGGAGAATGATGGTGCAGGTCGAATTTGTAATGCCTATGCTAACTTGGCAGTAAAGAGCCTCTTGGTTTTGCTGATTGCATTCAGAGGATGAGCAGGAGATCACTGCAGTCACTGCATGCATCTTAGTCTTGGAAATGTATGACCGTTGGAGAAGTGTTCTGAAGGAAAGTAGGTGTCATGAGGGACGTGGCCTGTCCTTCTGTTAGGTGCTACAGCCTTTTCTTACAGCTCCAGTTGCTCTTGTTATTTTTTTGATCAGGATTTATTTTAAGAACGTATAGCAGGTTTGATTTGATACTCAACTTTTAAGATTTTCCATGCTTTGAAATGTGCTCCTTAACCGAGTCGATTAGCACCCAGCTGGAGGGAGACAGGAGGCAGAACTTGGTGGATGACCTTCTCACACGACAGAAACAACTTCAGGCATCTTACAAGAACGAGGGCACAGAACCAGATGTGATCAGGTATGATGCTGCTGTCTTCATGAACGGTGTGACTTGTGCTTTGGGGTTGTCTGAAGTTGATGTTAAATGCATCCATGGAATTAATTTACCTGTATCTAAGTGCACTTTGATTTGCTTGGAAATCATGTACTTGATTTTGATGAGAATGTCATTAATGTTTTCCAGAGCTGGGGGAACAAGGGAGTGGAGAGTTGCTTGGAGATGATAGCTGCCCATGATTTGGCAGAGCCAGTCACAGAGCTGGCCTGATGGGTGCCACAGCCTGTGTGCTATGGTGAATTGTTGGAAGGAAAGCTGTCAGGATGGAGCTTAAACTTCTGAATATCAAAGAGCTTGTCTTTGAGTGGGAAGGGCAGTCTGAGTTATTTTCATACCTCATGTGAGCTCCATCGTGGCTGATAGTTGTCGTCCTTAATGTGTTCCTAGAAATAATCCATCCCTGGCCATCTGTGTCTGATCAGGAAGAAAGGGAGAGCTTTCCCTTGAAGAGTGAGATCTGGGCCTCTTGCCCAAGGTAACTGCTGGCATCCTGCACGTCAGCATAGGTGGGAGCCTTGCAGTGCTGTGTGTGCTACAACATGCCATTTTAGGCACAGACTTGATATGTCCTTAGAGCTGTCCATAAGGCATCTTTTAAGGCAGGCTGCAGGCCTGTAAATGAGTATTTGCTGCCCACAGCTTTACTGCTGAGTCCTTGGGAACTGCAGCCTGTGTATAAGAAGCTGCTTGCAGCTACTGTACATCTAAGAGCTTATGCACCTCACTGAAATACCGAGAAATGCTTGCTGAGCAGCATAGCAGGGAGATGCCTGTGGGGTTGTTACAGTTCCATATCCTTTCACGCTTCAGTTAGCATCACCTGGCCTCCCTCCTCCTGTTCCTCTTTCTGTCCTATGTTTTCAGTGCCATCCCACTGGTCAGCAGGTGTATCCTGGGTTCAGCCTGCAGCTGTTCTGTGTTCACCTCAGCTGTTCTCTGCCTCCCCATCGGCACAAACTGATTTTTCTCTGAGGCTCCTTTTTTTTCTCTGAAATGTGTTTAATTTGCCAGCTGAATTACCTGCTGGCGGAAGAGGAGGAGAAAAGTGGCAATTAATAATCCTGGTTCCTTAGCTGGTGGCTGGGCTAAGGGCAACCAAATGCAGTTGTCATTTCCTTCTTCCTTTGCAGGCTGCTGGGTGCCAGACCTGCTATCTTGACGCAGTGTTAGGGCTCTGGTACATCAGAACGGTGGTGTGTGTCAGGGACAACTTCAGAAGCATCCTTCTGACTCATAGCCTCATGTGCTTTGATCACTATTAGCCTCAAGCTGGCATTCATGGAAAAAAAAAAAATATTAAATGCCTCTACTAAAACAAAACAAAAAAAAGCCTGGCTTGCCATTGTGCTGACACCATGTGTGTGATGCCTTGTGTGCTGCTGTTTTGGCTAGATTTCAGCTCAGAGAGCTGCACTTACCTCCCTAAGTTTTCCTTTGTGAATTCAGGTCATGTCCTGTCCTTCAGGGCAGTGCAGGACAGAAGCAGAGCTGCAGTCTGCGTTTGCAGCACTTGCTGTATTCCCATCATCAGTTAAACTAGTTGAGCATAGCCTGTAAATGGCAGCGCCGTTTCTGAGCATTACTTTTTACAACACGTACTTCTTCGGGAGCTGCTCCTGAAACACAGCTGTTTGGGCCCAGAGCCTTGGTTGCTTTTTAGCCCCGTCCTTCTGAAAAAAGCGGAGATGCTATGATGCTGTTCTAGGGTAAAAATTGGGCTGCCAAGGTGAGTGCCGTGCCTGACTTAAACTGCAAGGAAGACGTTTCTCTAGCTGTTTGCACTCCGGAGCAGGCGTAGGAATTGCTCAATTTCCCTGATCTGTTATTTGTTTCTCTTGCGTGTTGCTGTAGAAGAATGTGTACCTGCACAATCAGTAATGGGGTGCAGGGGCTGCCTTCCACACTGTGTTCTGCCCAGCTGAGATGTTACAGTTTGTCAGCTTTGCGTGGCTGACACCTGCTACAGGGGTGAAACTGTAGGCTTCAGCCTCATCTGCTCCTGGTTCTGTGGCCTTGACTTCCCTGCAGTGTGGCGCCAAGCTGCCTGGTACGTCAGTGATAGCTTTAATGTCCAACGCTGAGTCAACCGGAGCCTTAAAATAGCAGCTAGGCACTGCTTTGTAGGGCCTGGTGATGCCAGGAAGCCGGGGCCTGCTCTGACCGGTATGTGAGTGAGCGTGGCTGCCTGAAAACTGGCCTGGAGTGAGAGGAGCCCATCCGTGCTGTGGCAGAGAGCCAAGGCTGGACCTACAGCTGCCCTCACGTGGGGTACTGAGGCTGACAGGAAGAAAGTATCAAAATCCCATGATGATTTCATGCTCCATTAGGAATGATCAGAGAAACCAGTAATTTCCAGCAGAAGATAACATCAGAGACAGTGCTTGTTTTCTTGTGTTGCAAGGCTTAAAGTTTAATAGTTCTCTTTAATGAAAAAGGGACAAAACCCTGCCAGCTCCTCGCTGGCTGGTGAACTCACACCCCTTCCATGCTCTCCCTTGCAGCTCTTGCTCTCCAAGGCACAGAGGTGCAGCCAGTGCCTGCTTCGACCTTCCTTACTTGGAACTGGCTGCATGCAGGGTGTGCAGAGGAGGTGGGTGCCTTCCTCACCAACCTGCTGTTCCTGGGGCCAGAAGACAGTGCTGCCTGGTGGGGTTAAGCTGCTGTTTATAGCACTGAGTTGCTCTGAAGCTGTTAGACTTGTGGAGCAACCTGCTGTGGGTTTAGTAGGTTGGAAAGGCCACTCTTCAGTGTGTCTGGAGTCTCAAAGTCAGCTTTACCCGCCGCATTAGAAAAATCAGCACACGTTGTTTGATTAATTTCTAGCAGTGACACTTTTCTCTGCTTTTGTATTGGTTTTCTGTATCTAATCCACCTCTGATGTGACAGCACACACTTTCAGAAGTCTTTTTCTTTCCAGCAGTCATTCCTTTCATTAACCTTCTTGCACCACTGATCACATATTTATTGTCCCCACGGCCTGTAATTGTGAAGGTTTCGCTAGAATTAATCTTCGTTTATATTTGGTCACCATTCACTGAGTTTTACATCCTTTGAAAACTGCTGTAAAGCTATTTCTGATTGTGAAGTACAGTGGCCTTAATGCTCTTGGTATTTATCCTAACTGACAACTTGGGCCGGAACACAGGGCAGGACACTACATTACTTTGGTATAACATTAGTTTACCTTCCGGCGTTGTCGGCCTTAATTAAGATGCAACTGGAATTTTCCAGGGGAAAGATTATGCTGTTTACGTGACTCCGCCTGTTTAGGGTTACTTAAATGTTCTATAATTGGCAATTCCAGTATCTTCTCCCCTCCGTTTGCCTAGGAAAGACATCTGTGCAGGATGTTAAAAGGGAGACTTAAATGAAGCAGAAACTGCTGTATTGTTCCTCCCGTCTCCCCCAGTAGTCAGCGTGTAGGAGTGGGTGCAGCTCACTCTGCATCAATGCACTGTGTGCACCTTGTGCTGAGTTATCCAGAAAACTTGAGGTAGCTGTGAGACATGAAGCACCAGGTGTGATTGCCACGTAGGGAACGTTCAGAAGGGCCTGGGTTCTTTTTTGCAATGTGTGTTAGTACTTTTTTTTTATTAAAATCCCTTTCTGACAAATGTATGGTACTGAGAACAGTAATAAGAATAATTTTTTGTTGTTTAATTGTCTCTAAAATTATACCAAGATCACTGATGGCCTCCCAAGCCGCGAGCCGTGCTCAGCACCACAGTGGGTGCCAGCCTAGCGCCGCCTCTTGGGGGATGGGGGCAAATCCGGGGGGCAGCTGCTGGCCCTCCTCCTCCGGGGGCGTCGGGGCCCCCCAGGCTGGTGGTCCGTGCCCTGGGCGGAGGGGCCCGCTGCCGCCGCCTGCCCCGGCTGCTCCTGCGGCTCCTGCGGGGACACGGGGGCGGCGGGTCGGGGCTCGGGCCCCCCGTGAGGGACGCCAGGGAGCCGCTCGGCGCCGGGGCTTGCAGGGCTGGTGGAGCGGCTGGGGCCGGGGGCAGGAGGCTCCTGCGGGGAGGTGGGGCTGGGGGTGGCCGCGGGGCCGTCCTGCCCTCCTGTTTCACGGGCAGCCTGGTTGTCCTGCTGCCGGCGGAGCTCTGGGCCGTACAGGGCCGTAACGGTGTCGATGAGCCCCGCCACGAACACACGACCTGTGTGGTGTTCCAGGTACGACTCCAAGTTCAGGCTCAGGGTGTCCTCGTCGAGCCCGAACAGGCACAGCAGGTGCATGATATCAGCCCGCGCCGCAGCCACTGTCCACCACTCATCTCCGATGATGTCCTCGAGCTCCTGCTGGATCCAGCGGAGCAGCGGCTCGAGGTCCCCCGGATCTCCTCGGAAGAAGTCCGCCCAGGTCTCGGCTGGGAAGCTGTGCTCGGGAGCCTCGAGCTGCGGCTCTGCAGAGCCCTGCTCCTCCTCCTGCTCGTCCTCGGAGCGCCCTGCAGGCTGCGGGATGGGGCACGCGAGGAAATCCTCCTCCGCCTGCACCGCGTACCGGACGGCCTCGATGTTCTCCTTGCACACGGCACAGGTGCGATGCTGCTTCGCCCAGCGCAGCGCACAGCCCAAGCAGAGCTGGTGCCGGCAGGGCGTCACGTAGGCCGCCTCGGCCCGGTTCCGCCCACAGACGGGGCAGGTCCAGTCCGAGGGCAGCTCCATGGCCCCGGGCGTGCGGTGGGCCGGGGAGAGCCGAGCCGGGAAAGCCGCTCCCCTCGGCGGGCCGGAGCCGTCAGAGCTGCGAAAGAGGAGAGGCCGCGGTCACTCGCCGTCCCCGGGCGGCGGCGGCGGCGACGCCCCGCTCCCTCCGCACGAAGCCCCGGCCCCGCTCCCCGCCGCCCGCCCCGGGGCCGCGTCCCCGCACCGCTCACCTCCGCTGCCGCGAGCGCACCCCGCGGGGCCCCGGCCGCCCGAGCCGGGCAGGGCCGGGGGAACGCTGGCGATGCCGCGGGCTGAGCGCCGGGAACTGCCGCCGGCAGCCCCGCAGCACGGCCCAAACCGAGTCTCTCGTTCGCGCCTCCGAGTCTCGCTGCCGCGCTCGACCGGAGTCCGGGCACGAGTGATGCCGGGCTGTGCCGCGCCCCGGGTTCTGCAGGGAGGCTCCGTGAGCTCACAGCCATCTCCGCTGCTGTCACAGCCCTTGGCCGGTGAGCTCACAGCGCAGGGCTGCGTGCCTTTGGGCACCGGGCTGGGCCTGCATCGTTATCACCCCTCATCGTTCCCCGACTGCCCTTTGTGGCGGTGATAGATGAGGGAAAATAAAAAGATGACATATTTACCATATTCTCAATAATCCATTTTTCATGAAGTATTTATGTTTTCTGACACTTAGAAAAACCTTGTTGTCCTAATATTGCTCTCATGCAATACCAACTGGTGGCATTGTCTTTGTCTGGGTTCCTTTCTGTACGGTGTGCTCACAGCACAGCAGGCTGTTTGCTCATGCCTTTCTGTGCAACTTGCAGTAGAGAACCTGCTTCCGTGGGGCTGCACTGTGAGCTCTCCTGAGGCCCTTTCCAACCCCTACAGTTCCAGAATTCTGTGAAGTCTTAATCCTAACTGGGATTTTACCTAATGGCAAGTAGGCATCAGATGCCTGCCTGACTTTAGTTAATGATCCATCAGGTATTTAATTGTTTTTGTGAATCTTGCTATTGTTTATGGAGGAGTAAATGCCCTTTGGGAAATTAGGATTAAAAATATGTTGTTCAGATGCCATTAGAACTCCTTCCTGCTGTTGGAGTTATTGTTTGCTGCAGCTGTGGTCTTCTGCCTTCAGAAGTGACGAGTCTTAGTGTGCAGAGATCTATGAATCAGGCTTCTCGAAGAGATGGAAAAAGGAAGTTGTCCACCGAGAGCCCCATGCTTGTGTCCTAGCACCAGTTGTAGGGCTCTGTGCTCAAGGGCAGGTCGCGTCTTCCTTCTTGGAGAGCATTTTCTAATGAGCTCACTGAGGTCAGGGCCGTGGTTCTGGGGAAGGTGTATGCATTTGGATCTGTTAGGAACAGCAAACAGCAGTAAAGTTAAGTCAAAGCCCACAGCTTTAGACACATGCCTCGGGTTGTGCCTGCATGCCTCTTATTAGTGCTTAATGTTCGTTATCCTGGGGAGAAGAGTGTCAAAAGGAGGTCAGTGACTGAAGCTGAGCTGCATGCTTTATGTTTAGCCTCGTAGGTTTGCTCAGACAACCTGAAGTTTCCTGCCCAAGGTTGTTCTATGCCAGCATCGTTACTGTGGGATTTTGGGCATGAGCTGAGTCCTGACCAATTACAGTGATAATGCTCTCATTCCTGAGGAGTGTAGGTGGGCTGTGGATACTCAAATGTTGCATCTCTCATATTTCTCCCATTCTGGGGCAAGAGACAGCTTTTGTATGTTAAAACAATTCCTGTTTCATTTACTAGCACAGAGCTTCCCCACATCCACCGCCCACCTCTGTGAGCAATTAAACCGTAAGTGAGAGAATGCCCTGGTTTTGGCCATCGCCACAGAGGTTGACCTGTGGAGCTAAGCTGAGGTGCTGTGAGCACTTCAAAGGACCTACTGTATAACCGTATCGTTAAGGGGACGTCCGAGTGCTCATGCAACTAATTGTCATATGACCCAGGTTTTGTTCCAAACGCAGTCTTGCTGATCGCTCTCCTAAAGCCGTAAGCCTTGATGTGTGGCCTTGGTCTCAAGTAAGTGTTGGGTGACTAATCTAAGTTACTGGGGAAGTTTTATGAGAATTATCAGGGAAACAATGCCTTCAGAAAGATAAGCCCTCCCTTGTTAGGCAAGGACATAGCTCCCCGATTTTAAACCCCATCATCTTTTATACTTGGGCACATCGCTAAGCCTCGTAATTAGTTAAATCTGCTCCCATAATCAAAAGCTATCCACACACTCCACTGCTCTGTGATGGTTTGAAAGATTTACGTGATTAACTTGGCGGAGGCCGTGGGTGGCTAATTGGATAAGCTTTAATCTTCACACCGCCAAAGCGAAATGTGGTAAGATCAGAGGAAGGAGGAAGTCGGGCTGTGCTGTGTGGGAAGGCAGTTACCAAACATGTCAAAAAGATTATTGTAACGAGGGGACCTGTTGTCATGACCCAGCCTACAAGAATAGGGCAGATTATCAGGGGAGAGGGGGAACAGTGCAAATTATGTTGCATTTGCTTGCCTTGGCTTTTTTAGCAGGCAGAAATAGTGGTGTTCTTCCTGGCAAGCAAGGAGCTTTATGTTCCTTTTGCTTTGTACGAGTAGTTTGGTCAGGTGTTGTTAAGCACTGGGTTTTGAGTGCTTGCTAATTGAGCTGCTGTAATGATCTTTGTCTTCAGGTGCATCGTGCTCCTGGTACGCTGTGAGCTTGGTGTGAGCCTGGGGAATACAAGAGGGGATCTCAACCTCCCAAGCAATGAAGAAGTCTTGTTAATGTGTAGAACAGCATTGCAGGGCTTTATTTAATTAAAGCAGATCCACCAGCTTGATGAATACACGGAGATTTTCATGGAGGTGCAAAGAGCTGAACTGTAGAACTGCCCCATCTGCTTCATAGAACATGCAGTGCTCTGTGCAAGATGCGTCTGATTCAGGGCAGCCCAAAGTTCACGTGGTGGAGAGGAATCCTTCCCAGCACTGCTGGTTCATTGCATGGCCAGGAGATGTCTCCAGCACACCGCAGCTCCTCACCAATCTCAAGTTCAGCCCTTTGCTTCAGTACCTTTGCTCTAAATCCTCGGTTGTCCTGTTGTAGAACTGCTTGCATTGATTCTATTGCATCATCACCCGAAATACTGGGCTTATGTTAGTGCTGAAGAGCATTTCAGGTTATGTTGGAGTGGAGGGACCTGGAGTCAATTAAAAAATAAAAAATAGGTCTTGGCTTCATAAAACATTTGAGGGAGTTTTTGAGAGGTACCAAAAATGCTCCTGGTTCTCATTTTATTTGTGAAAGTTGTTTGGGGAAAAAGAGGGCAAAGATAAAATGGGGATAAAAGATAGAGTTGAAAAAGGCAAATGGAAATGAGAAACTCCTGCAGCCGAGCTGCAGTTGAAGACCCATCTCCTCAGTGTCTCCGACCCCAGGGCAGATTTGCAGCTTGGGGCAGGCTGTCAGGTCATGCTTATACCAGAAACCAATGAAGAGCTGAAAGGAGGAAACCAGAAATCTGGTATTGAGAGAAGATATTGCAGTGGCATTTCACTTTATAACTGGAATTTATGTTCCCTGGACATTGCAAACTTGCTGCCTGTTGTAAACTGTGCAGTGTCTGCTGTGTGAGCAGCCTCAGGTCATAATTCCTGTCAAAGGAAACCTGTAACTTGATGGCTCTTTCTTGCAAAATGCGTGTGGCTGCTGCCACAAACAAGGCATGCAGGAGTGGGGCTGTGTGTTTTGTGTCTTGATCACAGAGCAATGCCATGTGTATGTATTTACACAAACCTTTCTTTTTCTTTGTAACAGGTCTGCATGCTGAATATAGCATCAAAAGTATGGTGTTTGTTTCATGGGTAGCTTAGTTGTTCAATGTGAAGTAATCTTCTCCCCACTTCTCTGCTTTTAGGCAGTGGGATGGACCTTGCAAAATGTTACTGGGGAAAATTGGAATCTTTCTGGCTCATTTATTCAGCGTTTGCAGAGAACTGTGTAGAACGTGACAAATAAAGACAGGTCCATCTCTGCTAGCCAACCTTGCATGCACAAATTAGAGTGAATTTTATGTCTAAAACTTGAAACTTGTTTCCTGAACTTATTTTCAGATCTAGCCTAATGGCAGGAGGTGTCAAACGAGGAGTGACCAACCCGTGGCTCCTGGAGGAGTCTGAGGAAACCAGGGGGCTTGGCTTCGATGACATCAGGCAGCAGCAACGGAGGATCATAGAAGGTAGAAGAGTCTGTCAGTGTGCTATAGGCATGAGTCCTCATGAGAAAGTCAGTGCAATAACCTGTGCTGAAGCCCTGTTAGCTGGGGCTGTCAGTCCAAGTAGCTGGCGGTGACTTCTGCCTGAGCAGGAGCAGTGTTGTGCTTGCAGTATTCCTTGCTGGGAACATCTTCTCAAAGCAGCTTTTCCAAATAATCTCCACGCTGATTGAAACAAGTGGTTTTTCCTGTGGCAGGGGAGGAGAAACCGCTGAAACAGTTAGCATGCCTTATTTGTGACCAGGTAACCTTGCGGGGCTTCCTCACGGTCAGATGCAAGTAATTCAGGGATTGCCTTTTGCCCACGTTTTATTGAAGCTGAGTGTGTCACAAAGTAGAAGAGCTGTGTGTGTTTGGTGCTTGCTGAGGGTGTGCAGGGCCTGCATGTAGCAGAGACAACATGTGCCTTTCTAGAGGAGTGCCTGCAGAGCTAGTGTCCCCTCCTTGCAGGCTGCCTTCCATGCGCTCCGTGTCCTCTTGCAGCTTTAAAAATCTATTTGAATTCTTTGGTGCTTGCATCACCTGTTTGCCTTGTATTCATGTTCAAAGTTTCTTGGAAAATGTAAAAAGGCTAATCAGGGATCTGTGTGTGCGCCAGGAATCTCCTGCATTTATGATTGAGGAACAGCTGGAGGTTGAATTCTTGGGTTTTTTTGGGACCATCAGCTCATGTCCCAGCCAGAGCAGACAAATTAATTACCCATCATTCACATTGTTTTAGGAGTACTGTTGCCATAAGGATTCATTTTCCTGTTGTGTTGATGTCCTTTTCTGAGTTTGTTTTAACTCTTCAGGCACAGACTAGATCTTTCTCTTTGCTTCTGCATCTCTTACTGCACACAATGTGGCACACTGGCAATTTGCCTCATGTAACCTGATGTATTTTTTGGTGCAGAGCAAGACGCCGGCCTTGATGCTCTTTCTTCAATCATATCCCGGCAAAAGCAAATGGGACAGGAAATTGGGAATGAGCTGGACGAGCAGAACGGTAAGAGCAAGATCCACAGGGGCCCATCTCACTCATTTTTGTGTAAGATTGTGTCTGATTTCCTTTAGTCTTCATATGTTCCTTTTCCCCCACAATCAACAAGCCAGCACTGCAGAGGTTTGTACAGCGGCTCTGACAGGTTCTGTCTGCTCACGAGCTCACTGTTGTGTTTTGTCTTACTGCATAACCCGGGTGTGTGTGAAATGTGTAACACTTGGGATGTTTTTATGAAGGCTGCCTTTGAAAGAAAAGATGGGAAATTGTATGTAGTACAAAACCATTTTGTACTTGGATCTTCTGCACTTTTCAGCGGTTCTGTTCTAATGACCCTTTTTTTAATGGTAATCTTTTATTTGTTGCTGGATTTCATTTGGACATTCCTCCTTTGCTTCTTTAGTTATTAACTAAATGGAAAACCTTGAGCCAGCAATTAAACTAGAAGCGTATTGTTGGTACAAATGATTGGGATTTTGAAGGTTTCATGAGTTGAATGTAGGATCAAATTAAGTGCAATATTGAAATAGAAGAGCACTTTTTTTTCTTTAAACTGAGCCAGTATCCAAATGGTGGAATTGCTCTCCTGATAAATATGCTTTGTTACGGCCTGAATTGCCTGCCTGACATCAGCTGTCCCTAGGAGAGCAGATCCTCCAGTCTTTCTGACTTCTTCCTTTCTTACAATATGGTAATAGTTCAATTAGAGCCTTGGAGCCCTGCCAGTTGTCTCCCTTGCACAAAGACTTGAGCCATATGGTTTATCTTTGGGTTGTGTTGTACTTAACCACTGAGAAGGTAAACGTCCTTTTACTTGCTAATAAATGATATGCTGAAATCAACTTCTTCCTGGGCTGGTATTTTTCCCTTTATGCCTCTGCATGCTGCTCAGAGTGAGGGGTTCCATTCTAGGAACTGCACAGCGTAAATGCTGCTTGGGAGCTCTGTTCTGACTGGTGGGAGATGGAATGTCCTTCTCGTGCTTGCCGTGCATCCGTGCTCTGGAGGGATGAGGAACGACTAGAATGTGTCCTTGTTCATCTTCAGGTCGTTAGAAAATGGTTTGCACAGCTGGGAGAAACTGTGCGAGGTGCTGCTGTCGTGTTGTGATCCTCTGCATCATCTGAGTAAAGACACTTTCCATTAGAAATCTCTGTTTCATGAGTTTCTTCTATTAAGAGTTGTTTAAAAAGTCACATTAATTGCTTTTTTTCCTCTAAATAGAAAACAGGTGGGACTCATGAGTGTGTTTACTAATTCTCTGTGAAACCCTGGTTTCTCATCAGGGAAATATAGAATCTGTGTTCCATTTCCCTCTCTTGGGGGCCAGAGGTTCCCCAAATCCTTATGTTTCTGGGACTGCAGGTTTTGTGTGTTGTGCTGTTGCAGCACTGCGTGACCATACTGAGCTTTTTGTAGCAACAAAGCCTTCAAACATCTCTGAAACTGGGAATGTGTTTGGCCCTCCTTCTTACAAATAGTGCAAATAATGCCAGTTTTGTTTGACGTTCTTCTCTTGCAGATATTTACAAAGCCTGGAGCAAAACTCGTAATGTTTCCCTAGGAGCTCTTTGTGAGCGACAGGCAACTTTTTCTCAAAAGAGGAGCTTTCCCAAGTGAGGATTGCTGTGGCTGAAGGCTGCTGGGGGCACAGCAGAGCTGCCTGTGCTTCTCACTGCCCTGCCTTGAGATGAAAAGGATGAGACCTGCTGGCCTCGCAGGCGCTGACTGTATGTCAGCAGCACAGGAGAAGGCAGCCATCCCACTTGTGCAGAGGGAGGCACCGCACTGCTGAGCTTTGACTTCTCTGCTAGCGAGCAAGTTGGACTTCCAGGTTTTCTCTGTCTTCACACAGTTATTATTCATCTTATTTTTCCCTTCTGTGTGGACGCAGGGGATATGGTGGTGTGCTTCATGCAGGAAAAGCTGAAATCCCTCGCAGTACTTTCCAGTGGGCTACTTTCCCTCTACCCACCTTATTTTATGCCCTGTGCTTAATTGTCTGCAGGCTTCTCTGCGGCGCGTTGCCAACATCGTGTTGCTATTACACTGTCAGGCTGACAAGCGTAACTGCCCTGTAATTTCCCCTTGCTCAGTCTCTTTCCTTCTTAGTGGTGAGTGATAATGGCATCGTCTGTCTGGGGGAAGGCAGTGGAAGTTCATCTTCATTAAGCGCTGCATCAGTACTTCTTTTAATTCGAGTCAAGTTTCCCAGCAGCAGCCTGACAGCTCTCACCTGCTTTGGCCATTGCCACCTCCTGCAAGCGCTCAGTGCCTTGCTCTGCCTTCGGAGCTCCAGCTTCTGGTAAAGCACGGCTGGCTTCAGAAGTAGCTGTCGATGCCTTGTAGTTAGTGCAACCATTCAGAGAGCTGGGTTAGTGCATTTATTTCCCAGGCAGCGGCTCTTTTCCTTCCTTGTTCCGCTGCCATCTGTGACCTCCCATCGTCGGGCACTTCCCCCGTGTGCCAGTGGGTGTTGCTGTACAGCTGCGGATGCTCTGAGCACAGCCAGCATTGGAGGCGCCCGGATTCATTATGCAAAGTTTACTTCTCGAGTCGAGTCACTACGTGTAAATTCTTTTGTGTTTGTTAAATGACTGCAAAATGATGAAATGCCTCTGCGAGGGGGGCGGGTGCCCGGTGCTGTCTGCTTTCCCCTCGCTGGTGGGCTGGCAAGCGTGGCACAGGGCTGTGCCACACTGAAGGAGAGGCATGGGGGTGGCTGCTCTGCGCCATGGGCTCTGGGAAGAGCTGGGCCTCCTCAGGCCCACCAGGGGCTTCCAGGTTTTAATTAGAGACTAATGTCCTTCTGTACTCAGATTTTCCCCAGAGCTCCATCCTGGAGGTTTTATGGCCCTGAGCTGAGCTGTGGGTCCATCCCGACGTCCTGAGCACAGCGTGGTGCACCAATGAGAAGCAGGGTACGGGGAGACATTGTGTTTTTCCAGCCTTGGGAGCCTGCTAGCAACGGGAGAGATGGGGGGGATTAGCAAAAGAATTTTCCCATTGTTAATTCCAATGTTGGCCCCAGAAAACTTTCTGTATTCTTTTCATCTGTTACATGAAAAAAAAAAAAAAAAGCAGGAAAATAGTGCAAATGTCCTCTGGCCCTGCTGATGAGGCAATCTAATCTAGTGCAATAATTCGGGAAGAATGCTTTCAGAAATTCTGAGTGCTGTTTGTTTTACCCTTATAGAGATGTTGCCTTTCACTGTGGCACGCTCACATGAGGACATAACTGCTCTCAGCGACGGAGCCTGCAAAATTCATAGTGCTCAACATTTTTACCGTGCTTCTTCCCTTTTGGTGCAGGCCATTGAGGATGGATCCTTCTGCTTCCTGCCCACTGAAAATTCATCAGAACATAAATACGTTCATAAATGATGAGCTGCAAAGGAAAGGCCATCGTTGGTCCTTTTACTGGTCAAGGGGTTGCTGGATGCAGAGCAAATATGCAGTGAAGATAGCTCTTTTTTGAGTAAACTATCTGTCAGAGTGATGTTTTACAATGTGATTATGTAACATATTTACTTTCTCGTCAGCCAAATTGCAAAAACCAACCCCACATTCAAGCATACGTTGTCTCTTTGATAGTTTGCAGCTCACCTATGGTGTGCTGGCTAGAACAGGGGCTCAGCTTGGCCCTTCCCTCTGTGCCAGCCCAGGAATCCCAGTGACTTTCTGGCACGTGGAGTTGGTGAGCTGGGCACACTGCAGCCAGCACACCCGCAGGCTGCTTTGTGTACACAGAGAAATGTTCTTGTGCAGTCACAGGAAGCAGCTGAAACACCTTGTGCAGCTGGGACTCAGTGCACGTCTCCAGGATGGTGTTCAAGTCCATCCCTTCTGGTGCAGCTGGTTGGTATGCAGACAGTAATGTGCTTCTCCTAAAGATTCTTTTACATGGCTATTGTATAGCCAGCATCAAAAAGCAGCCCTGAAATACGACATAGTTTCACATTTCTGTTTATTAGGTACATTTTGCTATAATACAAACTAATTAGTATTGTGTATAGAATATGTATGAGTTATGAGGCTAAAACCAATGGGGCTGTGGATATATTACCTCATTGTTAGGATTAGCTTGTAAATAAGAGAAGATTGAAGATTGAATGTGAAAGAACGTTCATCTTGTCCGGAGCACAGTCCTCCTGCCCCAGCTGAGATGGGCTGCTGTGGGTTTGAAGGTCTGCAGCATTCCTTGAGAAACGCTGAGCACCGGCAGGTTCCAGGTTCTTTAAACACCTCCAAAAAGAAGCATCTGTTCTTAATATTTAGATTTTAAATAACCATCCGTAGCTTGACTGACCTCATGCTATGCAGATAGATTTTTATTTTGCTTCCTGAGCTTATTGTGTGGAGTAGAAATGACTTCAGTTTTATTGGTGAAATGTTCTGTCTTTATTGCGCGCTGCTTAGTAGGAGTTAACCCTTCTTAGGGGAAAAATTAACACCCGTGTTAAATGTTGTTTTTTGTCATCAGTGATCTAAACGGGGGAATACTCAGTCTCAGTGTGAACACTCAGAAGTCAGGGAGTGCCAAAAGTGAGCTTCGATGGCACTCCTTGCATGTATTTCTAGGCTTAAAGCAGTCACACAGTGTTTTGTGCAGGACTTGATCTCGTCTGGGTTTGGATTGGATTGGCAGTAACTGTATGTAGAGGCAAAGTTATTTCTAAAGTGTCTTTTTATGGCTTCTTCCTGGGAGCCCTGTGATGCTGCTTAAGTCTCCTTGACCATGCTTTTTCCAAAGCACTTCCCTTCTGTGCTTCCAGGTGTTGTAGGGTCTGTCTGCTGAGCTTTGGGCATTGGAGCTGAACAGAAAGTGCTGTGAGCGCTGCTGGGAAGGAGAAGGCTTGGCGTGTTGCCTCTTTCCAGAGAGGTTCAAAACCTCATTTACTGAGCACCCCGAATAAACCGTAATGATTCATTTTCTTATTTTTCCTTCTGAGCTGGGGTTGGTGGTGTTTCATCTCCTGAGGGAGCTGTCAGAATCAGAACACACTTGTTTTTACCATCAGGAGGGCCATGGCTGGAGGAGGAAGATGCAGAGCTGGAGCAGTGCACGGCCTGCTGGGTGAGGAGGGTAAAACAAAATATTCCGTATCTGTCGAGGAAGTGAGCCCTGCCCTGCTGACTGCTGGAGGATGTATGTAATGAGAACTAGCGGTACGTTGAGTTTATATTGGATCAAAAACGCGTGTCCACACAAAACGGCATTATTTGTAGCATTTCCCAACCTTTTTAAGTACATCGCTTTGCTGCTTCAGTGTTTCCAGTGTTTGTGTATACGTCAAATTTCCTGGTATCTTTAAAAAGAAAACTGGAAAAAAAAAAAAAACACAAACCAAACCTGGAAAGTGCAGAATGGATCCAGCGCCCAGCGCGGGTCAGCGGCCAGATGAGAACACCTCCGCAGGGCCCTCTGCAGCGCGGGCTGACGGCGCAATTTTGCCGGTGTTGGCTGATGGGGAGCAGCGTGTGAGAGGTGTGAGATGTGCTGCCTGTGGGCTCCGCGGACAGTTGCTGACAGCAGCAGTAAGAATGAGGCGTAAGCATCTGCGTTCCCTTTTGGGCTCTGCTGGGTGAGTTGATGGCGGTCCGACTGCTGGAGCTCTGTGGTGAGCAGTGGCGGGGTGTGAGAGCTGCTGCGGCTCTCTGCAAAGTCCTCGTTAAGAATCCGTCGTGTCACATGAGTTTGAATTCGTTCTATAAAGGAGCTTCGTGAGTAGGGGAAAACAACTCAGTGCCATCTTGATGTAAGAATGGTTTTGATTCTGTTTCACAAGACGTTCTTGCAAAACCCGTGGCTGCATGGGTTCAAGTGAGTCATCTCCAATATATATGAAGTTGATCGGATAGTTATGCTCAGAAATTAAGGACTGCTGATTCATAATTAGATTATGAGGCTGAACTGAGTTGGGCTGCTTTGGTCCTTCTAGTTCTCCTCAGCATTTTTGCTGAAAACACGGAGGATGAAGTGCATGGTGTGCTTACCCAACTCCTGTGTGACATAAGAGACGAGGAAGGCTGCAGTAACGCTAGGATTCCTCCCAGTGATCTTGACAAATGAGAGTGAAATTCAGCCTGGCTGCAAGCAAAGGGTCACACTGGTGTGAGGATTAAGCTGATTCAAGATGAGCAACTAACCCTTAGGAGAAGGGCTTGGGGAGCACAGTCTGTAGGTCACAACTTAAACAGGCTGAACGGTGTAATGCTGTGAAAGGCTCTGACAAACCACTGTTGTTCAGCCAGTCCTTTATTAAACTTGGCGTGGAGAAGGGACAGCAGCTTGGCTAGCAGCTCATCAAGGTATGGGGAGCAGGTGGGGCAGCCAGGGGTAGGCAAGGTGTGCCTTAAAGCACACAGGAGTGACCACCAGGAGTGCTGGGATGGCATGGCTGGAAAAAGAGCATGCTGAGAACAGGAATGGAGGATTTCTGCAGAAGGAAATGAGCTGCTGGGGAGGGAGGGCTGGGCAGAAGCAGTGGGGTGAGTTGTGGGCAGAAGGAGCAGGGGTGAGGTGTTATTTCTGTTGGTTGCACTGCTGGGGTGTGTTGGAGCAGGAGGTGGACTGGTCACCTTGCTACTGCCTTCTCTAGCTTTTTCTTTCTTTTCTGCAGCTTGGCTTCCTTCAAACTTCTCATTCTCCTGCTTTTATTGAGCTGATCTTTAATCTCCCCTCCTGAATGTCTTAATCCTTGCTTCTGAAACCACCCTGTCTGCGTCCTTTTCTGTCTCCCCCTAACTTGTGTTAATGGGAAAGCATTGGGGGACTGCAGCTCCTGAGGCCACTGGAGAGCCGTAACGGGGGAAAAGAGCATTGTTCTGAAATGGCTGAGATGTTTTGGCTGAAACTTTAATATATTCTTTTTTATGAAATTCATCTGGAAGTGAGCATCCAAGCTTGGAATCTTCAGCCCGAGTCCTTAACATTTTTCATCATTTTAAACAACTGAAAATAGGGCCCTCTCTGGGGAGGCAACAAACGGCCTCAACAGCATTCGTGCGGCTGAGGCAGCGCGTGCTTTGTGTCGCTCTCTGTGTACATGTGATAATGGGAGATGCTCCTTTTTCTCTCAGTATCTTTTATAGCTTTCTGCGGCGCTCGCAGAACCAGATAAAGCAGCACAGCACAACCTGGATGGGGATGAAAGGAAGCTCGACGCTGACACACACACCGTGAGCCTGTCTGGCCTCTTGGCACGCACCGCCTTTTTCCTTGAATAGTTCAAGCCGTAAAATAACTGCTCAACATTTGTCTTCTCAATTATGTGGATTTTTCCACAGTTAGTCAGCCCCTACCTCACCCATACGCCGTGTGGGGGGAGGCTGCCTTCCTTCAGCTGTCCTCATGGCCATTGGAGTGTTGGGAAAGTGCTGCGGGGGAAAATGAGTGCCGAACTCTTGTGAAACCTCGCCGGATTTCTTGATAAGAATTATGATCTTAACCGTCTCAATTGCAAAGTCTTGTCATTAATTTTGTAGCAGGGCTTAAGGAGAGCTCTAATAGGGATGTAAACCTCAGCTCGTAGCAGAAGAGTTCTTTTCCCCCGTCTGCTCCTCCAGTCGTTTGATTTAAGCTGTTTGAAAAGAAAACAAAACCTCACTGTAATTGTAGATATTTCAACGCTCTGATGATTTTTTTTTCCATGTTAATTTAGCTTTTCCTCTGTTCAGAATCTCAAATTGAGACCGCAGAGGTCTCCTAGCCTGGTTCTCCTAGCCTGCTTTCTGCTCTGTTGCTGCCGTTCATCATGTAGAGGCACAGCCCCAGCCCGTATCCAGCGCAGCTCCTGCAGGTGAAATGCTGTACCTGCAGTGGGCAGCAGAAGGTGTAACTCCTGCCTGCACGCTCTCTGTTTGAAGGAGAGAAAGGCAAGAAGGGAGCTGCCTGCTGCAGAGTGCCTGTGGTGGGAGATCTAGGGGGCTGTTGTGGAAGTTTATAATTCTGCTTATTTTACCCACATAGATTTGTTGTTACCTATCTGGCCCATTTCCTTGGGTGCTGTCCCTCTTGTTTTTGACTGAATCAAGGAAGGATTTAATTGCATGATAGGTACTGGGTCCCAGGCTTTCTCTGGCCTGTTCTCCAGGAGCTTGTGGTTACAGTGAGTAGGATCTGTCTGGAGCATATTTTGCATCAGCATTTTCAATGGTAGATGGCCGTGTCTGGGCAGTGTTTTAGTCCTGAACCATTAAGCACCACTTCTTTAAAAACAAACATCATTTTGAGCCAGTTCTTCATTGTGGCAGTGAAAGGCAGCGTGAGAGTTTGTGCTTGAAAAGACTCTGACATTACTGCTTCCTTCGTCCCTTTCCTTTAGAAGGGGTCTGTGGGGAAGCAGTGGTGATCCCTCAGTCCTGCAGTGCTGGGTAACTCGTGTGCCTCAGTGCTGCTGAGGGGAACGCAGTGCTGGGCTTCAGAGGGAGTCATGCTTGGGAGGAACCGTATGCTCTTGCATCACGGTGATTTGGTGAGTGGGCTGCTGGATGCTAAATGGCCTCGTAATAGATTTCCCAGAAAACTTTTAGGGTCAAAGTCTGAATGGTTACAACACGGGAGAGAGCAAGAAAACCACGTTTTTGGGCACGTTGTCCTGCTGGAATCCGAAGAGTGCTTTGAAGTTAATTTACTCACCACTGAGTCAGTTTGTGAGTTCTCTCTTTCAGATTGTCCTGCGTTTCTCATTATCTCAAACAGATTCTAGCTCACTCCTGCCTGAACGGAGGACTTCCCTCGCTGTTTCCCTCTGTTCTCCTGGATACAAAACAGAACATACTCCATCTCCAAAGCTTATGCTGGCTGCTTGGCTGAGCTTGCCCCCATTCCTCGCTGGCCAAGGAGCCTCAGGTTTGCTGGTCTGTCTTATGATATGTATGGAATCACTTTGGTGGTCAGCACCTCGCAGAAGCAGAGAATGAAGTGGAACATCTTGTGATGCTCTGAGCACCGTGAGGGGCAGGCAGCAGAGGGGCTGGTTGCTGTGCTGCCTGTGTGCGTGCAGACGGAGCTCTATTGTGCTGTGTTTGAATAGGAAGTGGGGCTTTCTGGCTTGGTTAAATACTACTTTGATATTTGTAAAGTCTGCTGCTAGGTGCAGCCTGCAAGTGGCAGTTGGTGATGCTGAAGCATTGAAATCAGCCCCACAGCTGTCTGCTTGTACAATGGGCATAACACAGTCACTGCAATGGGATGACAGCAGAACTGAGCGCTGCGAACAATTGCTTGCTCAGAACTGTGTTTCAGTCAAACATAATTAAAGTTGATGTGACATAAACGTGGCACGGGATGCTTTTAAGCTGATGAAGTTAATATCTGAAAGCATCTTGGGATCGCTTAAAAACAGATAAAATAATTGTACTGTAATTATTATTGTGAATAATAAGACGACTTCCTTGCAAGCTCGAGTTTAAGGTGGAATAAGTCATATTAGCATAACCTTTGTGAATTCTTGATGTGTTGAAATTTATCTTGGCCCTGTGCGGCCCAACCCAAATAAGATCAGTGCTGTGAACGTCGTGCTGTTGGGGCCACATACTGGAGAGGCATTTGGCCTTGCTGGCCAAGGATGTGCCTGCTGCCCTGCTAAGGTGCTGCTGGGGCTGGGCTGGAGGGAATCCATCAGGAGCCAGTGTGATTCTCACTGTGCTGCTCAGGAGGCCTGGAGGCTCTCCCAACACAGCTATGGCCAGCACTGTAGCACGAGGGAGTAAATCCATACTTCAAAACAGATACCATAATATGAACCGGCTGGCATCGAAGTGGGGGGCATTATCAGCTGTGTCTTTTGGCTGCGTAAGTTGCATTGTTTTGAAATAACTCCAGTATTTGATCTCAACGTTTTGTTGGAGGTTTTCTCATGCAACCAAGTTTTGTTGAAAAATGCTGGTTTGAGTCCAGAGCCTTTAGTCGGAAACATCTGGGCCTGATGTTCGCCAAGTTTGGGAGGAGCTCGGGGGTACCTGCCTGCAACAAGAGAGGGGTTTGGCCCTGGGCAGCCAGGTGCTGGGATCCGGCCCTGAAGCGCTCCTCTGTGGGTCCGGCTTGGGACTGGGAACAGCAGGAATGCTGAGAGAAGGGCGATTCAAGCACTGCCCGTGTTCTAAGGGTTGGGTTAGATCTATTTTGGGCAGAGCCCGTGTGGAAGTAAGATAACATTCGGTATAAACTCCCAGAATGTTTTTTCTGTCTTCCTTTGACCTCTGTGTTTACATTGCCACGCTGAAATGAGAGAGCAGTGACAGCAGACAGCCTCAGAGCCCAGCCTGGGTGCTGGGACTGGTGGAGGGCACACAAATCCTGCTGTGCTGTGACAGCCCAGTGCTCCCCTTGGTAAGAACTGCAGAACAGCAGTGCTGGGGGCTCAGCACAGTGCTCCAAGCAAGCTGTCATCTTAACGTGGATGTTCCCCCTTCTCTTGGTGTCCTGTGTCCCACCTGGGCACCTTCCAGATGTAGCTCTGCTCGTGACTAGCAGTTCTGGTACCTGCTGTTAGTTTGGAACATGGGCATTTTCCTCATCCCCCTGTCATCCCGTTGCTGTGCATCAGGGTGTGGGTATCATGTTACTGTAATTGGGTTTTCAGCCCAGGTTTGTAGATAATGTGGGTTTTTGCCAAAGAAAATGAGCAGTGTGAATTGAACTCTGAAGTGGCCTTCCGAAACATGGTATTTGAAATGAATAGAAAATCAGATAAGCTGGGAGGAAAGCTTCCTTCTGGTCGAGCTTATGACATAGGCTCGTTTTTATGTAATAGTTCCCGTTATAAATAAGTAGTTTTCCTTGGAAACTATTATTGGGACTGAGCTGCCTCCAAGCACCAGCCCAGGGACAGAGCACGTAGGGCGTTCTGTGCTGAGGATCAGACCTGGAGAGGAGCTGCCCTCAGTGTCTGCGTGTAGCTGGGGTCGGTGTGAGACCACTTGGGTTTTTCCCACTGCTGAATGATGCCTTACTGTTCTTATGGAATTACAGGGCTGCTTCACTGGAGCCCGGTTAGCTTAACTGTAGTCCTTTCTGCTGGTTAAACTGTTGTGACTTCACTTCTTACGCAAAAACTCAATTTGATGCTTTATTACAATAGAAGCTGCAATTGTTTTTCTGATGGGTGATGTGGGTGGTGTGTTTTCAATGGAAGGAAAATGACTTGCATAGCTGGAGACCAGAGGGCTTTTCTAAGGGAGGGTCTGAAGGTTTGTGTGCACCATCAGTGCTTCCTCCTTTTGCTGAAGGGAGAAGACTTCCTTCAAGCTGGCAGTGCCTATTTTCCAAGCAGAGATGTGATATTCGGTGATGCTGACCATAAAGGAGGGAGAGCCTCTCCTGTCAGTGCTCTGTGTGGCTGAAGTGACTTTTCCTGAAGGCCTTTTAGTTACTCCATGCTCTTCCCCAGCTTTCATTCATTCGGGGCATTTGTCCAATCCCTCCCCTGCACTTCTGTTCTCAGATTTCTAAAACTTGCTCCCAAAATTGTCTGAACTACAATTGTGCTGAACTACAACTGGAGGCTGCAGATAGAACCTGATCATTAGTTTTCCATACTGCACCTTGTGTTGCTTCTCTTCAGAGCAGGCCAGGTCATGGCAGGGTGTTTTCTCAGCATGTGAAGCCCAGGGCTGCTGCTGGGAGCTGGGTGAACCTCTTGGGAGCTGCTTTCTGCTGCTGGCAGTGCAGCAGTGACATGGAGCAGCTGGAGGGGATCTCTGTTAGCACGGCATTGCCAACCTGCCAGGCCTGCTGGGTGCTACCAACAGCAAGTAGGTTCAATTACAGCTTTGCTACTGGGCAGGGGCATCAGCAGCTTGAGCTTTTGCATTTTTGGAGTTGTACTGGAAGAGTATTGTTTAGAGAGGCTTTTAAGTGGTGAAATGATGTGTATCTTACTGCTTTGTTACAAGCATAAAGCAAACTTCTTACTTGTTTCTTGTTCCACTTTCTGTGGACTACTCACAGTGCAGCCATGCGTGACATCTCAAACCAAGTTGGCAAGGCTGAGGGATCTCCTTGTGATAGGCTTTCAAGCAGGAAAAGCAATATGCCAGTCCATTAGGAACCTCAGTTATCTGCTCTCAACCTGGCTGTGCTAATTCTGTTTGCAGCAGGACTGATGCCACTGCCCAGCCTCGCTGAGAGTTCTTCAGAAGTGGGAGGCAATGTAAAGAGGCCTTCTAGAAGCTTTGCAGAGAACAGGCTTGCCCTGCATTATTTGCAAGCTTACTGTGTGAAGAACTGAGCTGCTCTGCAGGACGTTCAACTCCTTGAAAGTAGGGTAGGTAACAGCAGGACAAGAGGAAATGGTTTGAAGTCGAGGGAGGGAAGATTTAGGTTGGATGTCAGGGGAAGTTCTTTGCTGTGAGAGTGGTGAGGAGCTGGAACAGCTGCCCAGAGAGGCTGTGATGCCCCGTCCATCCCTGGAGGTGTTCACTGGCAGGTTGGATGGGGCCCTGGCAGCCTGGGCTGCTGTGAAATGTGGAGGTTGGTGGCCCTGCATGCGGCAGGGGGTTGCAGCTTCATGATCCTTGAGATCCCTTCCAACCCTGGCCATTCTATGGTTCTGTGACTTAGTGACACTTGACCTGTCCAGAGCAGCGTGTTGGGAAACCTTGTTGGAATGAAGCCGAGGGCAGTTGGTGTGGGGTGCAGGAGCTCTGTGACCTGGCTTCTCATCCATCTCCAGAACATTTTTCCACGCTGCTCAGCTGTGACAGCCCAACCATTTGTCCTCTGAAGTCAGTAGGAAGACTTGCGAACCACTTTCATTTCAGAGTTGCCGGGAGCCTTTGTAAGGAATATGTTTTAAACAAGTCTCCCAGCACAATGCCTAAAGAAGTTTGAAAAGGAAAAACAGTCTTAGCGGGGATTAAATGGAGCAGCTGGGCACTAAAGCAGCAGAGACTGTCTGCCTAAAGTCATCTGGAGGTGGTGACGTCACCAAAACCAAATGCAGCAGAAAAGCCATTCTTCAGTTGTGGTATAAAAACATTTCATAAGCTGACTGGCACTATTGACTTTAGCAAGAGGTTTGTGTTTTTGAAAGGGAGGAAGCTTTCCAATAGCTCTTGCTATTAATTATTATATGAAAACAAGCTGCAGACACTGAGGAGTTGTAGTCCTGCCCATCTGTCCTTGATAACTTGTGGCACTGATTGCTGCTCTGCTGAAGTTCCCATCGGATCCTCAGGTATTTCTGGATGGAAAATGATGACTGCACTCCTTTCCAAGCCCAGGTTTGCACAGGAGTTCCTTGCTCTCACTCAAGCTGTCTCCTTGCAGGCAGTGGCTGGCGAGCACCTCTTCTGCCTGAAGCTGAGCGCTGATGAGCTGCTAATACAGACAGCCTGAAGCTGTTGCAAGCGTTGTGCTGACCGCTGTGTTGTGTCAGTCTCCTTTCATGTTTCACCCCGCAGTGCCGTGGGTGCTCTTGTGCTCCCAAACAAACCCTTTTTTTAAGGCTGGCTAAAGGAGCTGGGAGCTGTGCCTGCTGCTGCATGGTGATTGTTACATGTCGGATGGATGTGGGGAGATAAATGAGTGCGGTGCTGGCTGTTGCTGTTCAGACTCAGTCCACTTGTTTAATATGTTTGAGGATTGGAAGCCTCCCTTCTTCTGGATAAGAGGGGGAGGAGCAGGGAGAGAGAAAACCAACAGTTTAATATGTTTCAATGTCCCCGTGTGTCTTTCCCCACATCCTAAACATGAAAAATAACAGTAAGCTTCCCTTTGGCCTTGGGGGAAGGAAAAAGGAGTCTCCAGCTGGAATTCATGAAACTTTATTGAATAAATGAGCGGTGTCATGGTTTTGTGGTGGTCTCTCCAGAGCACAAATGGTGTGCTGAGAGTGAACAGCCGTTTCATGCACACTTAAACTGTCCTGAACCACCAGCCTCCCCGATAATTCTTCATCCTTCCACGTGGGAGAGAAGCATAGGATAAAACCATTTAGAGAGGAGAGCTGGAAATCAAAAGGTGTATTTTATCCTCTGTAAAAAGAAGCCACCACTTTCCTTTTGCCTTTTAACATTGCCTGAAATAAACGGTGTATGTTATTGGAGGCGCTTTTTAAGCGTGGGGCCAGCGAGTGGCTCTGGGTCTGGTGACCCTGCAGTCCTGTGTCTGGCAGTGAGCCTGTGTCAGAGGAACAAGAATCATAGAATGGCCTGGGCTGCAAAGAACCACAGCGTTCATCCAGTTCCAACCCCCTGCTATGTGCAGGTCGCCAACCAGCAGCCCAGGCTGCCCAGAGCCACATCCAGCCTGGCCTTGAATGCCTGCAGGGATGGGGCATCCACAGCCTCCTTGGGCAACCTGTTCCCAAACGTGGTTCATGTGTTTTTCCCCTCCTGTAACTTCTGCTTAAAACAGCTGCCCAGGCGTTCAGAGGAATGCGCTGTCTGGACGTGGGAGGAGATGAAAGGGTTCTGTGCTCACCGCAGTGCTGTGCAGCAAAGAAGCCTCCATGGGTTGAGTGCATGCAGCTCGTTTGCATCACCACCTCACCATGCTTACTGCACTATGTGTGCCTTGCGTGGCACTGAGCTGAAGCTCCCACATCACTGTAGCACTCATGTGAGCCTCCAGCACTCCAGCTGTGGCTCAGTTCCTCCGCAGTATGACTCCTCGATTCATCTTCCCGCTTCTGAAAGCAGTTCTGGGTGTTTTATTTTTTTTTCCCCCCAAAGTTGACTTGTGACTGTCACTGAATTCTTCTTCCATGAGAAAATGCAGTGAGGCAAATAAGAAAAGGAGTGATGTTGCACATCTGTGTCCATTCCCATTTAAGCTGCTCTGTGTGCCTGCTGAGGGGCTGAGCGCATCTCCGAGCAGCCAACCTGCTCCATCTCCTCCAGCTGTCCCTGTGCTCTTTGCAGTGCTGCCGTAAGTAAGTGGTTTCTCTCATCATTGCCTGAAAGGAGAGGGCAGCAGCTGCTCTGGGTGCCTTCCTGCTGCAGCTTTGGTGGTGGTGGGTGAGGGGGAGGCTGCTGCCTTCCCATGTGCTGGGAAGAGGTTGCTTTCTTGGCATTTGTGAAAATAGTGATCCTGATAATCATGTTTGACATGGGTGTCCAGCCTTTGGGCTGCTTTGAGTGAAGGGGAATTGTCTCGAGCCACATCTATGTAGGTCGCTCCAAAAGTAATGCCTCCTGTTTAATTCCACAAAAACAACAATGGATACAAACAGCACAATAGTGCTGTTTGATTGAGCAAGTTCTCCGATACAAAACACTGTTTTTCCACACAGTCACCATCGTTACTATGCATTTTTGCCCACGATGAAGAGGATCCTGCTTGCCGTGTTCATGTGGAGAGCAAAAGGGAAATGTATGGGCTTGTTTAGCTTGGAGAAGGGAAGGCTCCAGGGAGACCTCATTGTGGCCTTCCAGAAGTTGCAGGGAACATAGAAACAGGAGGGGGAATGGCTGTTAATAAGGGTGGATGGTGATAGGACAAGGGGAAGGGTTTTAAACTGAGACAGGGAAGGTTTAGGTTGGATATGAGGAGGAAGTTTTTCACCCCGAGGGTGGTGAGGCACTGGCACAGGTTGCCCAAGGAGGCTGTGGATGCCCCATCACTGCAGGCATTCAAGGCCAGGCTGGATGTGGCTCTGGGCAGCCTGGGCTGCTGGTTGGTGACCTGCACACAGCAGGGGGTTGAAATGTGATGAGCACTGTGGTCCTTTTCAGCCCAGGCCGTTCTGTGATTCTCTAATCTGGGTTTCTGCACTTTGTAACCAAAGACCTTCATAGTGAACAGCTCTGGCTTTCAGGTTGCAGGTTGCAATCACTTGGAGTCGCATTCTTCCCAGGAGCAATGCATGCTGTGCCATGGCTGTGCACCCAGGGATGCCCTGTGCTTGGACAGAGCCAGCAGAGCAGGCAGGGTGCTGGGGGTCTGCAGGCCCTAACCTGGAAGCAAGGCTGGCGGATCACCACACACTGCATTCCTCCAGCTACTCCCCATGGGTGCTGAGCACAGTGATTAATACTTCAGCATCTTTGTTCTTTGTTTTCCTTCTAACACGGGAGGAGTTTAAATCACTGCAAGAAAGGGCCTGACGTGTCTCCCATTACACAAACACACAGTGCTGCACTCGCTGGAACCCAACGCAGTTTGTTTTTGGGTGAGGTGAGTGGAGAACCCACATGCTATTCTTTGGGAAGGTCCATCTCGATGGCACGGCTGTGACGTGGGCATCACACTGCTGCTGGTGGAGGAATCAGAGCTCTCTGCAGCATGCAGGACACCTCCAGCAGCTGTGTGCCCAAAGAGCAGCTCGCCGTCCGCATCCCAAATCAAACATGCTGTGTGTTGTCACAGGCTTCGCTCAAAGTAAATAGAAGATGTTGGCTTGCCTTTTAAACTCCTGCTGGGTCTTTCTCTTAAAATAATAATTCTCAGGGAAATATTAATTTGTTCCAGCTTCCATGGAGCAAGCCCTTGTCCCCCAAAGCTCGGTGAGGAAAAATACGACTGCGTAGGTGCAGCTTTGCAGAGCTGGAGATATCGGATTGCACAGTAATTTGTGATTCTCAGCAGCAGCATGTGGCTTCAGAGAAACCCAAGCTGTGATATCAAAGGTGCTCTCTGCCATACACGTAGGAAAAGCTTTGTTCGTGGCAGTTATTAAATAGTTGTGGTTGGTGTGGGAGTCTGTGCCTTTTATCCTGGGCTCGATTTTCAGGTCCTTGGTCCCAAAGAGTGAGAGCTGGGCATGGAGGAGCAGCAGGCAGAGCAGGGCAGAGCAGCAGGGTGATGCTGGGCGTGCAGCCTGGCCAAGTGCAGCCCTGTAGGAGGGCTGTGTGCTTCCTGCTCGTGTTTGGCACTGAGCGATCAAGGAGGGAACAAAAAAGACTTGCAGCTGAAGAGCAATGCTGCTTCAATAAGAAGGGGAATAAATTTCAGGCTTTTGCTATTTAAGGTCAGAAGACCTTTTTGTTTGAACTGAGAAATAGGAAATTCCAGAGTAGCTTCCAGGAGGCACAAACTCTTTGTTTTTTAATGCAGAGCTCAGTTTGCTGAAGAGTTTGTGGGCTGATGGGAAGGGAACAGGGCTGGGCCTGGGAGTGTGCTGGGGTTCTCACCGAGGTCTGTGTGCTCGGAGTAACAAACCCCATTTAGAACAATGTTTTTTACAACGTGTAATCCATTAACGACGAGAACAGCTCTATCTTCAGTCTGTGGAGTGGCAAAGCCCGAGATTATTTCAAACCTCATAATCTCAAACAAAGTATTGATTAGATATATATTTAAAAGGCTGCAGGGTTGTGCAGTGCTTAAGGTTGCGTCCAAGGAAGCGAACTTGCAGCCTTGAAGCAATGTGTGCAGCACCCCGAGTGCAGGACGTTGCACACAGTGAGCTTTAACCTACACGGACATCCACCACGCTGCTAATTTTTTCCTGCTGCTGAATTAATGTCAATGCTGGAAGTATAAACAATTCCTCGAGTAAAATTCTGTTTGGTTTGCCTCGTCCTGCAGATTAACAAATCTGATTACCGCGTTTAAATTTAATACCCCCAAAATTCCCTAAATGAATGATTCACTGTGAGGCCATGAGCAGATGTAATTATCTATGAAAACTAATGAATCATGTCGTTAGGATATTTTTCCTTGCAGCTGTCTCCAATTAATACGTCTGTCAATTCTGAGAGTTAAAAACACGGCGGTCCCAGCATAGAGGTGCTGTGTAGCTGTAATCCTTCCGTCTGCTCAGCGGCCGCGTGGAGCTACAGGGGATTCTCAGTCACTTTCTTATGTCCTTCCTGGGAAATGAAAAGCAGTGACCAAATGTTTCAGAGCTCATCTTCACACAGCGTTTAGGATGCAGGTCACAGAGCTGTGGCTGCTGTCGCTGCATCCCTTCCCCTCTGGCCCGGGCAGGAAAGCTTTCCAGAAGGATGTTCTGGTGTGAATGTAAAGCTTTTCCATGCTGATTCTGCCTGACAATGTTCTTAGCCAGGGTAAGTGCGTTCATGTGGGAAGCTTTTGCTGAGCAGCTCTTTTCCTGTGTAAATGAAGCCCGCTTTGCTCAGGGTCCTTTGGTACCTACAGGAGTGGATTAGGCAGTTTTTCCACTCTGCAGTTAAGTGGCGGAAGATGTTGAGTCTTTAACAAATAGCTCAGATATCCTGTAAACAGCTGAGTGAAGAGAGTGAAGTAAGTATTAAAGGGGACTTCCAACAGCCTGAATAGGAGTGACTCTCTTAGGCTGTGCTGATGAGTACCATGCTGTCCTGCCCCAGCTGCTCTCCTTCCTTCCCTTTCCAGGTGGTGAATCTGCTCTGCCTTGTGTTAATTTCATGTTAATTATTTCACCTGTAAGTAACTCCACTTTTCCCAGGATGGGTAACGAAAGTAACAAAAGGCACACATGGCTGCGTGGGAGCTGTGTCAGTGAGCTGGTCTCTGTCAGGGCTCTTGGATGCTGCTGCGTACAGCGAAGCAAGGGTGCGTGGCCGTGGGGAAATGCTGCACTCAGGGTTTGAATTTAAACACGTTATCCGTGGGGAACTGAGGTCTGCCAAAACCACGTGAGCAAAACAAAGCAGAGCTGATAAACTTAACGAGTGCTTTGCCATGCTGCACAATAACGAGCTTACAGCAGAGGTACCCAGAAGGAGAGGTCTGCAGTTTGGATTTCAGGATGGCGAGTTCATGTGGACCAAAGCCAAAGCTGCAGCATTTCCTTCCTGCCCTATGGCCCCACGCTTTGAGTGTTGGGATGCCTGTGGTGTGCTGTTGGAGTTGAAGATGACAGACTATTAGATATTAGGAGGAAGTTTTTCACCCAGAGGCTCTGGAACAGGTTGCCCAAGGAGGCTGTGGATGCCCCATCCCTGCAGACATTCAAGGCCAGGCTGGATGTGGCTCTGGGCAGCCTGGGCTGCTGGTTGGTGACCTGCACACAGCAGGGGGTTGAAATGAGGTGATCACTGTGGTCCTTTTCAACCCAGGCCATTCAATGATTCTATGATGACCTGAGCAGAAGGCGGCGCTGCTTGCCTCATGCTGCAGCCGGGCAAACCCAACAGCTGCCTTGCACACCAGTGCCCACTTGCTGCCTGTATCTCTGCAAGGCTGCTTGCTGCTGCAGGGAGCCTGGCTGTGTGCAGTGGTTACCACTGCTCCAGAAGAACTCGCTGGCTCCCCGTACAAATTGCTCTCCTGCTGGGGCTGGAGCCGCTCCACCTCAGGCACACAATAACATTGGCTCTCGGCTGCATTGTGCGCCTGCTAGTGACATATTGATGTGATCTCCTGCGAGGAGAGGTTGCTTCAAATGAGGATTAAGAGGGAAACTGAGCAGATTGCAGGGTATTAGCGGCTTGCTCTCAGTGCTGGGGCAGGAGGAAAAAGACAAAGTTAGGCTTCTGTGATTTCTCTGCAGGCGTGCTGCGGGAAGAATGTTTGCTTTGTGATCCTGCGTGCTGCTGCTGGAGGGATGCAGTGAGGGCAAAGCATGGGGCAGATGGATGGCACCTCCAGCACGAGCATCTGTCTGCCCTCCAAGCACCTGTAATTGCAATTAGCAGCAATAAAACAAAAAGCTGGCGGGCAGCAGGAGAGGGGAAAAAGTTCAAGCGAATGCAAGCGATAGGTGGAGAGGTGAATGTGTGCCGTGCGTCCTCTTCCGTAACGCACCGACGGCTGTAAAAATAGCAGAGTTAATTTTCAGTGTCTCGGTGATCAAAGCCAGACAGCACAGGGTTTTCCTGTGGGTTCGTGGGACTTCCTACAAAAGGCCGGCGTAACGTTTGTTTGTGAAAGTGCAAAGCTACAAGAATTACACAGAGCCAAAGCTTACGAAGGAGCAGCGATTTGTGCTTCTCCCAGTGAGAGTGCGATAGGAGATGTGTGTGCAGCACGACCTCCACAATGATCCTGGCCGCCGTGTTCAGAAAGTGGGATGGTTTGTTGTACCACCTGTATTGCACTGTGTTCTCTCAGCTATTTTAATAGCTAATTAATCTTGATTTGGTTGGATTTAAGAGGTTTTTTTTTCTTCTTCTTCTTCTCTTTTGGCACATATGTGCAACCTATTATATCATAAATCCCACACATTTCAGCAGATGTCATCCTGATTGTTCCCTACAGCACAGCACACTACTAGTAAAACATTCAGGGTCAGGAACTCGGATTCTTTAACCACTGTATTCAGAGAAGCCAATTTATTGTTCTGTCGCAGCAGAAAAGGGTCATTTCTTTTGGACCTATATCATATTGGCAGCCGATCCGGGGAGGTCACATGCTGGAGGTATTGTGGGTGCATTAATATGTCTTAATAAATTAACGACTGCAGCACACTGATAGCGGCTGGGTGTTTGGTGTCTTTATGTTCCTCGGAGAAGTGTGAGTTATTTTTGTTCTCCTGGTGTGTGCCATGCAAGTCAGATCTCGAGATTGATAGAGGCGCTTCTGTCTGCTAAAGGGCTTCTGTGTGCTGTGCCTCTGTCAGTTTGAGGGTTTCAGGCAGTGTGCTGGGCCGTAGGGATGGACCTTTGTATCCAGTAATCCTGGCTCTGCGAGTGGGGTGGGTGCTGTCTCACTGATATTGGCTGCAAGGGAGCATAATGAAAACATTCTGTTAAGGCAGTGGTTAAACCAACCCATTGTAGAGATTCCAGTTCCCAACATCTCCCAATGGAGAGCAACTTCTGTTTGCTTGCTTGTTTGTTTTCTCATAGTCTGTCAGGTTTTTTAATAGGTTAGGCTTTACAACCAGGAACTGCTGGTGTCAGTCCTGCTGCTGAGCTCCTGGGAAGCTCTGAGTATCCTGGACTGCATACATACAGAGTTTTGCTCAGCAGTGCAGCTCCGTGTTGCATTGTGTTTTACAGCACGTCCCTTTGGTAAACAGTGCAGGCTTGTTTATGGTGATGGTTTTGGTGCTGCCATGGCACTGATGTGTTTAAAATTTCCTAAATGTTGTTTTGAAACCACTCCTGTTAGCAAAGGGGGGCCTGAGCAGCACCTCCTGCAACTAATCTGGGGTTTGAGAGGAGGTTCAGGTGATAAAGTAGGCTCATTGCAAATCCCCAAAATTAGAGATGCAGTTTGATGTCACAGCCATGGAGGAAAGGAACTGAGGGCGATGGCTCTGCCCAACCCGGGGAGCTGCAGGAGGAGGTAGGAGCCTGCAGGATGCTGGCACACGGCCGTGCTGTGCAGATGTGGCTGGAGAGGCTGATAAATCCCTGAATGCCGGGTGGCTGATAGCAATGGAACCAATGGGCATCTCAGCCTTTAATTAAAATCAAACAAAACAACCTTCATGATGAAGATTGTCAGCATTTTGCTGGTAATGGAGAGATACTAATGAGCCAGGGCAGGAGATGAGCTTCTGTTGGAAGAAAGTTTCAAGGACTCCAGTGATGATGGTAGCTGGGGAAGAACCTCATGATGTGACCTCTTGTGAACTGTGCACTGCTGCAAACACGAGATTAATGGGATTTAAATGGAACAAGCAGAGGCAGAGCACTGGTTCTCAGCAGGTCCCCAGCAGGAGGCGTGCAACTGTTCTGAGAAGCACGACGTCACGGTTTTTGTTAGAAGTGTGATGAGCATGTGCTGTATTCTGCAGAAATGTAGAAGGTTGACATGGATCCATTGGTCCCAAAAGGGCGTTACTCAGAATTGCAGACCAGTGTTGATGTCCCTGGCCTAAAGAAGACTGCTCTAGGAGCTGGGAGCAACATCCATATCATCTTGAGTGGATCTGTGCTGGGAGTGGGGGATAATGTGCCACACACTCCTCTCCTGAACAGGACAAGTGCTACGTTCTGAGTGTCCTGGATTCACAGGGCCTGGATCCCACTGATGGATGGCAGAGCTCAGCCAGAGGGACGTGTTGTCTCAGTGGCATCGGTCAGTATAGATGAATTGAAGGACAAAACGCACTAAATACACTAAAGCATGCCATTAAAAACAAACCAACAAAGAGCTTGCTGACAGAAGAAGAGCTGTAGCAGTTTGGAGATGGCATCAGCGCGTCGCTCTGACTCAGCCCCCAGCACTCACTGCAGGCTGTGCTGCTGCCACACTGTGGGCTTTGGCACGGTGGGCACATGCAGCCCAGACGTCTCAAGTGAATTTGCTCAGTGTTGGTGCCACGCTGTGGGAACACGCGTTTTTGTGCTTGAGTGCATCAGTGACCAAACACAGCGGGGCAGGAGCTGCGCAGAACAAATCGCTGAATGCCAGCGCTGCAGAAGTGGGTGTTTCAGTGTTTCAGTGTTTCAGTGTGTTTCACTGTGCTGCCTTTGTGTGCCCTGCTCTGGGTGCATCCCTGGGGACATTCCTTGCACGCTCCTGGTCACTGCTGCAACGTGCTTGGGGGTGTAACTGCAGTGGTGTGCGTGTGGCGGGTGCTGATGTTATGGGAGCAATCGCTCGCTGTCCTGACATAGTCATCTAAAGATTGAATTTAGGGATGTTTCTTCCCTTGATGTACAGGCTGAAGGTAAAGGTGCGTGGCTTGTGGTCACTAAATAATGCTGTGTCGTGCTGTAGCCGAGCACATGCCTTCCCTGTAAGCACTGTGACTGCAAGAGGGATGCTTTGTGCTTCCTTCAGTGCCCTGCGGGAACCAGTTGCTATTGAAGGAGGAATCTGAGCATGTGTCAAAACTGCTCTGTAAGGAGGGCTGCTGTGGGGCATTCCCCTGCTTAGTGGGAATGGGGTATGCCTGTTATCCCCAAACCAGTAAGCAGAAAATGAATTAGCTCCTGCTGGTGTTAAGCTGTGCTTATTGCCAGGGACGCGTGGCTTGGTTCTCTTCCTCTTAAATCACTGCAGCCTGGAGAAGCAGTGGCTGGCTGTGTGCAGCTCTGTCCCATTGCCCTCCACCCAGGATCCTGGCTCTCCTGCAGAGTCTCATCCTCACGTCCATACATTGAAGTTTCCTTGCTCTGAGGTTCTGGAAGCCCCATGCCTTTCACTGCTGCTCATTGGAGCGCAGCTCACCCTTTCCTCTAACGAATCTCCACAGTGCTCCGTGGGGAGAAATTTAAAAAATAACATGTAAGCTTTAAATAATTTACTATGAGAGTAATTGGGTTTATGCGGCAGTTCATAAACCTTTAGCTGGTAAAAATCAAAGTACCTTAATCTGAAAAGCAGATGGGGGGTTGTCAGGGTGAAGGCTTGCAAGGTTTTCAAAGACAAATTGTTTAATTCCTTCACCAGCTAGGAAAATAAATAGCTCTGCTGCTCGATTGGAAACAGAAACATCACAGAAATGAGGCGTTCTTTGCTTTCAAGCATTGTTCCTTCGACAACAAAGAAATCAAAAGGAACTTAGGAGGAAGATGTGATCTGGTTTATGAGAAATGAAAGGAGAAAGCTTCTAAACCACGTTTTACTATTCTTCTGGATTTTCAAGTGCTTTTCCTCCCTCCTTTCGCCTGTGCAAGGTGGCTGTGCTATGTGAGCCAGCGATGCTCGGGGGGTTCATCGGTCGCTTCCTTCTGTCACAGAGGTGTGAGCCCGGCGGAGCTCTGACTGCACAGCTCTTAGAGCCTCAACACAGCACATGTGTGCGGCGGGCTGAGAGCTGGGAGCCATGCCCTGCCTGGTAATGAGGGCTGCATTTGTACCCCCACATTAATGCTGCTCACAGTCGGCCCCATCTCGCCAGCACATCTCTCCCCAGCAGTGGCCTTGCTTCAGTAGGGCCAGTGGGCTGATGAGATCGCCTCTCATCTGTGTATCGTTGTTCAGAAGCGAAAGGGGGAAAAAAAACAACGGCACAAAACAACAAAACTCTTTTTTTTTAATTCTTACTGGACTTCAGAAGCTGGCGTTGTAAGCAGTGTGCTCTGCCCTGTGAGAGCGACAGTTTTTGCTCAAAGCCATTGCCTCAACCAGTAAGCATCAGAAAATGAGCACTGGCATTGGGTTTGGCCTTCATTTAATGCAGGGCTGGGCACATCGGTGAGTGCTCAGCAGGGTCCTGTGGTGCTGGGCTTGTGCTGGCCTTTGGTCTACATCCCCAGGTGTGTTTGCTGTCCTCCTTTGGCCAAGAAAACGGGGAAAATTGAAGCGAGAAAGAGCATCTCTGGTAGGTTGATCATTGTGGAAACTGCAGCTGTGAGTGGGTAAGAATGAGGTTCTGAGGACCTCTGAGGCTGTGCATATGGTTAGCTGGGGCTGCGTGCCATGGGAGTCTCCAGGCTTGAAACATATGTTGGTGGCATCCAGCTCTACCAGCATGGCTCAGATATGGCCCATGTGGCACTTTGGGCCTGCTCAGGGTTGTTCATGGCCGTGTGTCATCTGCCTCCCTGGCAACACCCAGTCCCACAGTGCTATGCGGGTTGCATGCTGTCCCTCCAGTCTTCTTGAAACTGCAGCTGCAGTACGGTGAGGAAGTTGCTGGAGGTGGGAACACTCAACTTTGAAGACATTTAAAGCAGCCAAGCCCACAGCTGATGGTGGCAACAGCCTCTGCGAAGCTGTACTGGACTTTGTAAGTAAGGCGAGGACAAGAAAATAAAGAAGCAGTTCCTGTGATGATGTGAAGTTATGCTCAAATAAATAATCTCCTGGTGGTTGGCGAAGCACCCTGAGAAAAGCAGTGTTTTCTGCCTGGCTCGGCCATGCATTTTTGCATCACACACTGATAGCAGCAGCAGAGCAGCTCAGCACACAACGTGTTTGTGGTGTCTGTTCTCTTCTAGGGTCTAGAGTCTGCACAGTGGTCGGTGTTGGGAAATGGCACCAATGAAGATTAGGAAAGGGAAGGGAGCTGCTGAGCTGAAGGCTCTGCTCAATGGAGGTTCCTAAATCCTGGGGGTTAATGAGGAGGAGAGTTCTGGTGCTGGGAGGCCAGGAGCTGTGGCAGGTGAGACTTCAGCATTCTGCTGAAGCTCCCAGAGCAGGGCAGGTGCCTGCAGCTTACAGCTGGACGAGCAGCAGCTGGCTGGGTGATGCAGTGGGCGCTCAGGTGTGAGGCTGGGGAATGTGACCAGCATAGGGGTCTGCCAGGGCTGCCCTCCTCCTTCTGCAAGTTTGTCAGGAGCTGCTGAACCAATCTGGGGGTGACAGTTTCCTGGATGGCATCATTACCAGTGATGAGGTGTGGAGGCACCACTGTGAGTCGGAGTCAAAATGGCAACCCATGGAGTGGCGACATGGAGAGTCCCCACTGAAGAAAAAGCTCAAGACAGCAGTCAGCAGGTAAAGTGATGTGTGGTGTCTTGTGGGGTAGGAAAGGGGTAATCATAGAACCATGGAATAGCTTGGGTTGGAAGGGACTCCAAGGATCATCAGATTCCAACCCTCCCTGCCACAGGCATGGCCACCAACCTCCAGATCAGGTTCTAGACCTGGCTGCCCAGGGCTCCATGCGAGCCTTCCTGGGGGCTTTCCTTCTGGATTTTGAGGTCTGTGCTAGGAGCGTGCATGCTGCTTGCCAGGAGTGGTGAGCAGGCTGTCTGTAGTGCTGGATGGTGCAGGTGCTGTGTTCCCCAGCTTAGGTGGTGAAGGAGCAGTGTTACTCTAATGAAAATATCTGTCACAAAGTGTTGCTGTGTGTCTCGTTTCCGTCTGACAAGAAGCAGGTGAGCAGAAACACTGTGCTGCAGCTGAGTTGGTGATTAGCAACCAGCCTGCTGCCAGGCTGCTCTGTGAGCTGTGAAACCCGATAAGAGCTGGTCCACAGCCCTAAGAACAGGCATTTCCATGCACAATTATTTCAACTAGGTTTTAATCTTATAATAGTGGCTTTTGTTGAAAGGTCCTGCAGATAGGGGCTCAATCTGCTGCATGGATGTGCGGGAGGTGGTGGGACAGCAGCACAGAGGTGCCCACAGCACTGATAGCAGCAGTGCTCTGACCTCACGTTTTCTCCTTAGGCGTGCTTGCTTTAGTTTGGAGCAAAACTTGTGTGTGCTCTTGTCCGTTTAGGAACCAGACAGGAAGGAGGAGGAGGGATCTGCTGAGGTGCTCAGGGTGAGGGTGCAGCAGAGCTCATGGTGCAGGGGTCAGGAAACCAGAGCTGAAGGAACGAAGTAATCTGCAGAGCCCAAAACAAAGCTCCGAATTGTGCGGTTGGTAGGAAGAGAGATTTAATAAAGTGCTTCAATAGAAAGCATAAGAAATAATTGAGTTGGACTGCAGGGTGTTTTGTGAACGGAGTGCTGACACGAGAGTTAACCAGCCGGCCGTGGTCACCCAGCTGTCTGCTGGGGATGGGCTGCTCTGACTGCAGGCTCCTCGGGAGCCCAGCTCAGCTTTTTTCACTCTAAAATGAATAAAAAAAAAAAAAAAAAAAAAAAAAAAAAACAACAACAAAAATGGAATTTGCTTTTTAGCAGCTCATCTACAAATCTGAATGAATAAATGGTGCAGTGTTCAACAAGTGTTACGTTCACACTGTGCTGCGTTAGCTGAGATGCTTCAGTGGTGTGCTGTTATCCTGAGGGCACTGGTGAGACTGATACTTCTGTTTATGTTTTTACCATTCTACAACCTCTTGCCACAGGTGCCATCTGTGCTGCTGAAGTTTTGCTTTCTATTGAGATGTGGCTGTAAGAGTTTCATTCTCTGGAGCTCTTGTTGCTTCCCTTCTGCTTTGTGACAGTTTTCCTATCAGACCCAGGAGAAATGGCAGCTGAAGGACCTTGGCTCTCTTGGAGTTTGAAGGGATGAGGCACTGACTCCTCTAAAGACCAGCCCTAGGAAGGCTGCAGTTTTCTCAAGACATTTGGTGGTGGCTGTAGAGGTCAACCTGCACAATCTACCCATGGAACTGGGGGTATCTCTCTGTGGGCTTTTGTGTTTCATAGAAGAGACAGGTAAGGGCACCTGGCTCTGTTGGGCAGTGAGATTCATTTCTTGTTGTCTTGGGATTCTCTGCATTGTTTGGGCTTTTTTCTGTTTGCTTTCCTGCTGAACTGGGCCCAGGGTTAATGCTGAGTTGCTGTTGCCCTGACAAGTTCTCTTCTTGGAGATTTACAGCTCGGCTGCTTTAATTCGCCAGGCTAATGCTTTGGAATGCAGGTTGACAGTCCAGATGTGAAACCTTTCTCCTTAGAAAGAAAACAAAGGATTAAATGTGTTTTAAGAGGGTTTGAAAAAATAATTTAAGATTGAGGCCCAGAGCCTCACATCTGAAGTCTTAAAATACTGCTGCTAGCAGCCAGGCTCAGCTTCAAGATCTGGGGACTTAAAAGCATGTCATCTTTGGCCGGGGTGCAGGTAGCATTTTGGTGTTCAGTGCACCTGTTTCTGCACATGGAAAACGCTTCATAAACTCTGTAAGAGTATCAAATAATCAAATCTTTGCAGAAATAGTGCAGGAAAGGGTGCTGTGGTGTTGTTTCTGCTCAAATGGTGAATGCAGCTTTGCAGTGATGGGTGGAGAATGGGGAGGGCTCGCTTGGAACTGAGTCCCAGTTTCCCATATTAATTGATGAAGGTGCTGATTGTGCTGCATCTTTCTTCCTGATTTGACAAACTGAGCCCTGCACAGTCTTCAGAGGGGACCTGCAGATGAGCTTATCCTCATTCCCGGGGTTCTCCTGCTCGCTGGAAGGTCCAGGTGGTGCAAGGCGACTGCAGCGGCTGTTCATCAGCATCCACATCCCTATCTCTAAAGCATGAATGAATTGGGAAAGGGTATAATGGTGTGCAAAACATTTTTTTTTTAGAGCGAGGCACAATGACCTCGGCCAGGCCATTGAATCCAATCCTTTGTGCTCAGGAAGATTTGTACAGTGCATCTATCAATTAATATCCTTTTGGATTTCGGAATTATTTGGGTTGGAAATGATCCAGCAAGCATTCATTGTCCTTTTAAAGAAAAGATGAAAACATCTTTCACTTTCTCCCAGCCCATATGGAAAGATCAGACCTTAGCAGCCCGTACTACCAGATGTCCAAAAGCAGAGCTCCTCGCCTCCCAAGTCAGAAAGGGCAGATCCTACAGGGCAGGGCTTGCTTGGCTGCAGGAGGAGTATAATGAGGCAGAGAGCAGGGCTCGGCGTTGTGATTTATTAAAACTGGGGCTGCAAAGTGAAACAGCGTGTTGGTTTTAACTGGGAGACAGATAACTCGTTGGTGTTCCCTTCTGATCAGGCTTAGGAGGCCCCTGCAGACCCTGGGTTTAGAAATAGTGGAGGCACATCTGTGCTCTGCAGGTATCCATCCTTGTCAGGGAGAGCGCTGCCTCTGCACCGTGCCATGGGGCAGCTGCTGGGCACGAGTGTGCTGAGAAATGGCAGTAACAAATAGCAAAAACTCCTTGGGGCTTTTCCCGATCTTTCACACCTTTCCTGGTACCAGTACTTTTTCTAACACAAACAAACAAACAAGATGTAAATTAAGTAATTAGAAATAATGACTTACACCATGCACGCACAGTTATTTTCTTGCACTCGGCTGCAGGAAGGCAGTGTGCTGGCCTGCAAACAGCTGCAAAAGCAGCACAGTAAGCAGCAGTAATCTCTTCGGTTTGATAAACTGTGTATTTGTGCAGCTTGATAAAGTGGAGGCTTAAGGTTTCCTTCCTGCACTGGAGTTCGTCACGCAGGAATTCAGAAGTCGTGCACGGAGGTGAAAGCAGCGTTTCGCCACGGTGGTGTGAAGTGTCCTCCAGGCATGCTGCGGAGTGGCACCGAGCCCTCTGCTTTCTGCAGCTTGTGCCAATTAATCACTCGTGGTCCTTGTAACGGATGAACCAGGGGAAGCAGAAGGCCGTGGAGGAGCAGCTGGGTGAGGGTTTCTCTGTGCAGCAGCCTCCCCTGGCTCGGCACAAACCCGTGGGCATGTGGCCACACCAAACACGCTGCTCAGTCACAGCCACATCTGCAGGAATCCATGGGAGGCATGGGGAGAGTTGGCTTGGTGCTGGCTGCAAGGAAGGGGGAAGGAAGCAAAGCATGAGCTGGGGCTGCCTGGGACTCAGCGCTGTCAGGTCACCTTATCTGTGGAAGTTGTCCTTCCACCCTCCTTGTTGTTTTAAGCACTTCTGGAAGCAAGCAGAGCTTTTTCCATGGCTGCAGATGTGGGGTTTTTGAGCTGTCCATTCCAGAAACGTTTTTCAAGTGTTGGACCTGACTGAGGTGAGAAGGAACAGGGGGAATGCTGCAGCAGCACTGTAGTGAATATTGTTGCCCTGCAGCTCAGCGGGTTCCTGGTACCTGCACTGAGCCATTAGCTGCTGCGTCCCCATTGCTAATTGCCTCCATTCAGCACTGATTTCAGAGGAGCCCAATGAAGTGTGTCAGCAGGAGATGAGTCCCAGGTGCCTGGACTGACCTGAGCTCCATCAGCTGCTTCCAATACTGTGGCTATGAAGCACTTGCAAGTTTGCTGGTTCCTCTTGTGATTGATAGACCAATTCTGAAGTGTCTTTCCTCCTTGTTAGTGATCTGAGAGGATAATGCCATGCAGCTGGCCGCAGCATGGTGCCCTTGAGCTGGGTGCTGTGATGCTCGGTTGGCTTGGTCCCAGCACCAATGGCTGCTAAAATGGCAGTTTTGTTTTATAGCATATTTTAGTGTAAAGAAGCAAACAGAGCCTTCCTTCTTCTGGGGGTGAAGATGAGTGGCCGTGCCAAAGCTATGGTGTGGCCGTGTCCTTCATGCTGGGTGCCGTGAGCTCACTGCCCCGTGCTCAGAAAATGAATGGAATTGGAAGGGAAGGAACCTGCAGTGCTTAACCCCATCCCTAAAGTCAGCATCACATCAACACGTTGAGCGGTATTCCCTTTTGGCTCCTCAAGTTGCACTCCATGTAATAGGTTTTTGGTCTCTAGTACACCACTGGTCATTTTTTCCAGTCTCCCTTAATCTGCTTCAAAATGCAGAGCGCTTCATATCCAGTTGTTAAAGGACTCTCATTTTTGGGACTGTGGCAGCCATGAAGTGTTTCACTCACTTTTAAGCCTTGAAAATTGTGGCAGGTTGGAAGCAGTGCTGGAGTTAACACTTGGGGAATGGCTCAGCTGTGTGTTTTGGACATAGCCTCCTTGAGTTTGTGCAGGGCTAGCTGCCTGCATCCTGCTGGGCACCACGGCCTGCGAATGGATCCCATTGGAGTACAGCCATAGAATCACAGACTGGGATGGGTTGAAAAGGACCTCGAAGATCATCTCTTTTCAACCCCCTGCTGTGTGCAGGTCACCAGCCATCAGACCAGGCTGCCCAGAGCCACATGCAGCCTGGCCTTGTGTGCCTGCAGGGATGGGGCATCCACAGCCTCCTTGGGCAGCCCATTCCAGTGCCTCACCACCCTCTGTGTGAAAAACCAATTCCCTGCTCTTCCCCCAGGAATTCTGGCCCCGGCCATTTATAATCGCTGCTCTGAGCTGCATTAGAGCTGGGGCTGTTTTGCAGGCATGTTGTGAGAAATGAGCTTTGGGAAACTCAGGATGCCCCATTGCTGGGGTCGTCCATGTGCATGGGGTGGCTCTTCTTGGGGTTCTCCAGTTGCCCCATTGCTCTGTGGGGTTGCCTCCAGGCAGCACAGCTGAAGGTGGCTGTCATGCAGAAGTCCTGAATGCAGCGTTTTAGAAATTGTGCTTAGGTTTTGGATCAGGGGAAAATAAACAAGAGCAGAGCTGGAATTAGCTTCTGTCCTTACATGCCGTGCTGTGGGCTTCCACAAAACAAACCTGCCGCAACAGGAGATGTGTTTTGGTTGGCAGGCTGTTGTTGTATGAATGTGAGCAGCTTCCAGCACTGTTGTGCTCTGGGCTTTCCTAGAGATGCCCGATTTATGGCTGTTGTTCGGTCCCTGAGTGGTCTGACTTTCTGCTCAAAGCTAAGTCTGTCAAAAAGCAGTTCCACGGCATTGTCCCTGTGACCTACAACTTTGCTGGAAGTGCTGAGAGTGTGGCCTCTACATCTTCACCTCTGTATAGCTGGAGTGCTCAGATTCCAGATGAGAATACATCCACAGGATGATGGCCATTTCTGTGGAGCAGTGCGTGCTGCAGGGACGGGTGGCAGCATTCAGCAGTGCTGCACTGGGAGACCATGCTTGTCAGCCTTGCACACAGTGAGTAAAAGGAATGGTGCCTTAGAGAATCACAGAGTAATTTCCATCAGGAAGATGGGAAAAGATCTCCAAGATCATCCTGTCCAGCTGTCCTAGCACCAGAGTTGCCCACATCTCTCAGAGCCACACATCCATGCTTCTTGCACGCCCCCGGGGACAGTGACCCCACCACCTCCCTGTGCAGCCTGTGCCAATGCATCACCACTCTTTCTGAGAAGAAATTGTTCTAATATCCAACCTGAACCTCCCCTGGTGCAACTGAAGGCCATACAACTTGCTGGGAAGAAAAGGGAGGAACGGATGACCTGGCTTTGCGTTGAGATGCTTTTGCTGAAGGAGACTTATCTCCTTCCAGATAACTGGCAGAGGATGCTGCAAGAGCTCTATCACATCCACAGAGTTACTGCCTGCCTTATATCACTGCAAGTTCTCAACACATCTGGGCTGAGAACGCTTCCAGTAACATTAAAGTGCACTGTTTTGGTTGGCACACTGACACGGTGGTATATGCCAATTAGTAATGGCTCTTGGAAAGGGGCTCTCGCAAACTCGCCCCAAACTATTCCCCGGAGAAATTATTCAATTAAGTACAACTAAAATTAATGTCCATGGGTTTTGTTCTAATAAAACAAAATAAGCAGCTGGAAAAGGGAAAACTTCTCAGTGTGTGCTTTTAAAATAACTCTCACTAATAACTGTTTGCTGGAATCGGTGCTGCTGTTTGTTTTCTGCGCTGCTCTTTGTGAGAAACCCGGTGAGCACTTCTGCAGCTGATGGCCTGGAGCTGCTCCTGCTCACCGGGGTGCAATTCCAAACCACGGCTGCCTTCGAGAGGATGAGGTGCTGTGTTTGGCATGGCAGTGTCAGGGCTGGACACAGAGACAACTTTCCCCTTCCCTTTCCCTTCCCTTTTCTTTCCCCTTCCTTTCCCTTCTCTTCCTCTTCCCCTCCCTTCCCCTTCCTCTCTCCTTCTCCTCCCCCTTCCCCTTCCTTTTCCCCTTCCTCTTTAGTTCCTTTTTCCTTCCCCTTTCCTTCTCTTCCTCTTCTCCTCCCCTTCCCCTCTTCCCCCTGCTTCAAATCCATCCCTCCTGGAATGAAGAGCCCTTCAGAACCCAGCTGGCCCAGACCCCATCAAACCCCTGGAAATTAGCAGAGCAGCAGAAAGCTGAAATGTAAATAGGAGCACATTGGTTTGCTCCTTTTAGAGAAGTATTTTATGAAGTTCTGCCAAAGCACAGATGAAATATCATCGGTTGAGCTGGGAAAGGTGGGTAAGGGCTCATCCTGGAAGCAGGCTCCATGGGAAGCAACAGTGTCCAGGAGTAGTGCAGGGCAGAGGTTGGTGTGAGGGCGGTGATGTGGGGTTCCTGGAGCTGAGCAGACCTGGAAAACCAGGTGCTGTCTGCAGAGGTGCAGAGAAATTCCCATTCCTGGTGCTGTGGTTGTCACTGTTTCTCTCCTTTCTGCCTTGACGTTGCAGCTGGCACGTTGCACAAAGGTGCTCTGGGTTTCTGATGTGCTTCCATTAGTTGTAATCTTCACTTCATACTGCTGGCATTTTGAACAATGCTTGCTTTCCTATTACCATGTAATTACGGGGTTTGGACATACAGAGGTTGGCGTTCAATATATGATTCATTTCTTTGGTATTTACCTCCTCCTGAAGCACTGAGACCTGATGGAGGGAGAAAGGCTGCTTGGCTGCTGTGCTGAATTCCAGCCTTATTGTAGGGTATTTTTTTGGTTGTTTTTTTTTTTTTTTGCATAGCATAAAATGTTATGGCTTCAGCTCTCTCTGTGTTTTTCTTGAGGCTGACTGCAGTCCTCCAATACTCACAGTGGGATATACCATGGAGATGGGTTATTCATTGATAAATGCTATTGAAGAGTCTGCAATTGTGAACCCACCAAAGAAAGCTCTGGGAAGGAGATGTTTGGCCATTCACGCTGCTCCACAAAGCACAGACCCCAGGTCGAGTGTGTTTCCCTGTGGGCTCCTTTGGTGCCTGGCTTTTGGGTTCCCTACAACACAGACAGCGAGTGTGACCCAAGGGAGGGGTCACCAAAATCAAATGAAGCTTTTTAGGCTTTTTAGATAAAGCAGAATATCATGGAAAACCATGTGTGGGGGCAGGGAGGAAGGGAGCCTGGTTCTCCCCATGGGAGGAGGTTCCTCCTGTGCAGGGCAGGGAAATGCCTGCAGCATTCTGCTGCTCCTGGCTGCAGAGGGAGCGGGCAGAGCTCAGGACATAGGCCCCCAAAAGTCAAATCTTTCAGAATATATGCCTCCAAAGGTCTAATATTTCAAAATACAGCAACCTACTGTGTCTTATCACTGCTTGCTTTGCTGTTTCCTTTGTCCACAGATGCACTGCTTGGGGCTGCAGCTCCTGGTCGTGAAGGGCAGAACAGCTGTGGCTTTGTCTGGTTGATGGATTCAGGATCCTGGCTCTGGGAGTGCTTTTACTTTGCTGAACAACATCTATTGGTGCAGCCTTAATGTTCGTAATCACTTGAGCATAAGCCCTTGGCCCCAGAGCACAGGTACCCATGCTCAACCTGCAGCAGCCATGGAACTCCTGCTGCTCACTGCTGCAGTGCCAGGCTCGTGCCAGAGGTTTTGCCTCCTGCCTTGGGATCCCTGTAGGGCTGTGCCTATGCCTGTGCCAGTGGTTTCAGTGTGGTTTGGAGTGCAGTGTGACAGAAATGTCCTCTGTATGGTCATTGGCAGCCTTTCAGCCCTCAGCCTGCTTCCCTGCTCCCTCGCAGAGGGGAAGCCTCGCTCCTTTGCTTTCCTCACTTTTCTGCCTGGTCAGGTGAATGGGAGCTAATAGAAGAATTTCCATCCCAAAGGTGATTCTTGCAGAGGAGCTGTGGGTCACACCAAGGAGCAATACTGAGAGCCACCAAAGGTCTTCAGTGCTCTTAAGGCTTTCCTAGCTGGGGGTTTGCTCTGGCAGCAGCTCTGCCTACCGAAGAATCCATCACTGCTTCTGCACAGCCTGCATTGCTGTTGCCTTCTGTTGGCTTTGTAGCAGGGAAGAATCCTTTAATCCCCATACGGATGGAGCGTGGCAGGGCAGGGCTGGCTGTGGTGCTGCTGGGTGCTGTGCCTGGGGCAGGAGCAGCGTGCAGGTGGGTCTGCTCCACGCACGGTCCCCGCTGAGACCCTTTGGGCTTGGAAATGACAGAAAGCGTTCCTGTGTGCATCTGTGATCATTTAGCTGTGGTTTGTGTGCCAGGATGTTTTCCAAGGAGGGTCTGGTCGGAGCTGGCAAGGGAAAGGCTCTCATTTCCCAGGCGTGCTTATCGTGCTGTCCTTGGCGGCGATGGGAACTTTCGGCACTTCTTTTCACTCGGAGGCAGCCACGGCAGCCCGCCCTGCAGGCAGAGCTGAGCTGGTTTTCCCATTGTGCTGAATCACACGGAACAGATAAAGTTTCCTCAAAATGTTGTTGCCCTGAGGATGTGGGACTTGGGAAAGTTGGGTGGGAGTGAAGGAGGATGAACACCTGAACTGGGAACTGGGCACAGGAGATGCTGCAGCACTGTGGGGCAGGCTGGAGGGCGTTCTTAGGAGGACCGTGCTTAATTCTCTTAACTCTCCAGGAGAGTAAAACATGGTTGAAATTTCCTCTGACTTCAGCACAGTGTGCAGCTGCTGGAACAGGAGCTGATGCTGCAAAGTTGGTGCTGCATTGTTGTTGCATCCCTTGCAGACATGAGGTCCACACCTGGAGCTGCCAGCAGGATTTGGAAGCACGAGGGGGGTCCCATCAGTGCCATCGCCTTGCTCCTGGCATAGATGTCTGCAAAGTCAGGTTTGAAGAAGCATGGAATAACCTGCTCCAAAAAGACAGACGAGACTCACTAGGACAGCGATCAATAGCAGGGAATGTGCTGGGTGTGTAACCAGAGGAAAGCATTTTGCAATAGCATTCCGTTTGTGGCTGCTGTCCTCCTCTCGATTTTTCACGCGCACAAAATCATTCCTACCTGCAGATAGAAAACCACCCTTTGGCTTTGTGCTCCCAGGAACAAGCACCATCTGCATCTTGCAACTTGATTTAAGCATTGCAGTCAGCAAGAAGGAAATTTGGTGCCCCAGCGTGGTTTTTCGTATTACAAGTTCAGAAAACCCCAGTCAATCAGCCCACCAGGCTCTTGGTCTGAGCCTTTACCCGGTCCTGTTTCTGTGACACAAATAAAGCTATTAGGTGTGTGAGGCGGGTTGCCTTGAAATTTCCTTTCCCCTTTCTTAGAAATGGATGTAGGGGAAATATTGCTCACTTTCCTTTCTCCTAAGGACCATCTGGGCTGCAGGCAGCGCTGCCATTCCTACTTCCAATCAGTGGAACAGGGTGAGGCTTGCACTGCATCCTCCCCTACTCTTGATTGACATCTCACCAAGCGCTCCCAGAAGCATCTAGGAAGACAGTGCTTTTCATTGCAGTGACTGCATAGCAGCCAAGTGAGCTCTGAGCACTGAGATGCTGTCTTCCAGGGACTGAGAGTTCAGATTTCCCATCCTCCTGTACTGGATGGCCGGTCTTGCTGTAGCAGGCTGTAGCTTTGTCCCTTCCAGCTGAATCTGAAGCTGCAGTCTCTTGCCTGGCATTGCCCAGCCCTCACATTGTGGTGCTCTGTTGTGCTGGGAAGCCGAGAGGTGCAGCTGCTTTTTCCTGGAGCCTCAGGCCTGAAGGACTCGGGTTAATGCTGTGTTTCTGTTTCCCCAGAGATCATCGATGACCTCACGAACCTGGTGGAGAACACGGACAGCAAGCTTCGCACTCAGACACGGCACGTGAAGATGGTGGACAGGAAGTCAACGTCCTGCGGTAGGAAATGAGCACAAATCCCATGCTGTTACTAAATGGCAATGGCACAAGTCATGCTCCGAGGCTGTGTGCTGTGCTTCTCCCAAGGAAGATTTCCTATGAAGGGAGGAAGCCATCTCTCCAACCTCCATGTGCCTTCAGCCAGTGCTGCAGGCTCTCTGTGTGTCGGTACTGTTAGCTTCCCTGCGCCATTTCGCTCTGGTGTTGCACAATGTTCTGATGGGACACTGTAGAACTGTGTGTAATTCGTGTGGTCCATGTTAATGAGGTTTAAAACTTGCTAGCTACCAGAAAGAAGAAATAGTCGCAGCAGGGAGTGGTGCTGCAGGGCGTTCCTGGTGGTGTCCTGCAGGAATGTGTCCCAGCCCGATGGCACTCGGAGCTGCCAGACATGAAATCCTCACTAGTGATACTTGGAGTTGCACGCAGGCGAGCAGAGCTCTGCCAGGCTGCCTGTTTCATAGCTAAAGCAAGGCAGTGCTTTTCCCATCAGTGAGAGCAGGTTCTGCGTACAGATTGCAGTGCTGGGGGTGATGGCAGAAGACACACTGGCTTGGCCACAAGCTGGGTGAAGCAGAGCAATGAGGGCACCAGCTCAGCAGCAGGGAGGTGTCCCTCAGGCCCTGAGGGTAAATTTGAGGGATTGATTTGCTTCTCCGTCACGTTTAGCTTGTTGTAAGCTTGGCTGGAGCAAATCGAAATCTGTGGTCTCTTCTAGAGGTTAAAGTGAACTCATCAGGGCATTGTCACCGATTTCTCATATTCCAACTACAGGCAGAGCTGAAGATGTGTCTGCAGAGTTCATGACTGATCGTTTGTTTCAGATCTCTGATGCTGACTCAAGATCGATTTGATTTAAAACTAATTGGACTTGGATGATGCCAAGTGCCCTGTGCAGCCCCTCCATTTCTGCACCTGCACCCACAGTGGGGCAGGAGGCTGTCTGCAGGGAATGGCTTCTACATGTTGGGTATTTCTCCCCCTTTCTGGGCTCTTAATGCAAATGCAGAGCCCAACAATGCTGCTAGATAATGAGCCTGTCTCTTTGACTCTAAAGGCCATGCGGGCTGTGCTGGGGAATTCAAGAGGAGGAGGAGGAGGAGGAGGGAGAGGTGAAGGCTGGGAGGATCCCAGGCTGGATGCCTTGAGGGTGACCTCTCTCACCCTTTCTGCATTGAAAAACATTTTTCTTTAAAGGGTGGTGAGAAATGATGCCTCTTCATGTCTGCTCTGTCTGCTCCAATAGGTCTTCCTGTGTTTGCATAACAATTTGGATATATGTGAGCACTGTGTTGCCTCGAGTAGCTGTTTTACCCTGCCTAATCATGAGTTTCAGAACAGTAATGCTGGAAGATGCAGGCTTTGATGGCATTCTTCCCGTCCCTTTTCCACCCTTAAACCAGCAATTTTCAGTGCCAGGTGTATGAAGTCCAGAAAAACCCTCCACATACACAAGAGTATTTCTTGAACAAAGCCAAGCAGCAGGAAGGCAGGCATCTGCCAGGTGACTTCTCAGAGTGCATTTCTCCACTAACACTGCTTAAATTGATGAAGCCATCAGTAACTTTTGGTTTCTGCACTGCACAGCAATAATATGCTCAGTCCTGCTCCCCACATCTGTCCTGACCCACATCTGTGCTGCTCCAGTGTCTTTTCCTGTGTTTCCTCACTTGAAATCTTCACGTCTTTTTCTTTCTTTCCCCAATGAGTGGATGTATTGGAGCAATGGGCTGCGGATCCAAGCACAGCACTCTGGCATGAGCAGTGGAATAATCACCCTTTTATGAGCAGGAATGTAACACATTAATGGGCGTTCTTTGTTAGCAGCCAGTATAATAAAATCAAAGTATTGCTGATGAAATCCAATTCCCATCAATATTTCAATGTCTTGCTCTCATGCAAGCACCACTTGAGGCTTTGGGGCAGATTCAGGGATGGGTGTGACATCCTGCAGAGCAGGGAGCACCGACCTGGAGCTGCAGCCCGGCCCCACGCTCCTGGCTGGAGCCTCCAGGTTGTGTTGGATGCCTTGTTGCATTTGCAGCTTATTTGCAGTGACGTTTCTCTGTGAGCTGTTGACAGTCTCACCCTGGGACGCTGCCCATGGAGGCTGCCCAGCATGGACCCATCTCCCTTGGTGTCCCCGGGCAGCCCTGCGCTGGTGGCAGTGGAAGTCCCATTGATGGCAGTGCAAGAATGGCCATGGAATAGTTTATGTGCCTCATTTATGAAATTATTGCTGAAAATCATCAGTCATCTGCAGGCAAATGCTCGCACTCTGCTTGGCATTGTTTTATTTCCTTTCAGCGTCTGCTGGGCATTGAGAAGGGATCTTAGGGCGAACATATTGCTGAGATTTCCGAAACTCATCCGCAGCTTTCACCAAACCATACGCACAAGTCATCCATCAGCTGCTGGGCTGCCTGCTCCAGGCCTGGCTGTGCCATCCGTGCCATTTTACCAGCGGCTCTTTGGGTTTGTCTGCCTGTCCCCGTGTTCTCCCAGCTCGTGTACCTTTGGGGTTTGTTGTGCAGAACAACGCTCGTTAATCATTTCTCAATAACGTTTTTATTAGAAGCTTCAACCCTCAGGATGTCCTCTGAAGAACTGCATTTAAAAATAAACAAATACAAGTATAATAACAAACAACTGGGAGTGTGATTCAAGTTGAGGTGCTGGGGGAAAAACAAATGTGCCCCAGACAAACCCTGAGCTGAACAGACCTGATGACGTGGCGCACGGCTTTGTCCCTTCGCAGTGCGATCCCCTCAAATCCCTCCGTAGTTTTGTTTTTTCTTGGTAGAGGTGGCCCAGCTGTGATCTCATCCATTCCTGTTCCTAGGAGGAAAAAATGTGTGGAGAGGAAAAGGACCGCCCCGACTGCTGCTGTCAGTGCTCCCAGCCCCGGGCTGCATCCTGTGCAGCACTGAGCCTCCCTTGGCTCCAGCACCAGCTCCCACCTGCAGCACGGTACCTCAGCACCACCCATGTCTGTACACAGCACGCAGATTACAGCTCCCATCCGTCTCCTTTTCCCCTGCTCCACCAGATGGCAATGCAATCCAGCCGCCTCCCGCTGCCCCCGTCCCGCAGCCCCTGCAGCACTGTGGCAGCTCCTGGCCCTGAGCTTATCCCCCATCACCCCAGTACCCCAGTGAACTCAGTGTGAGTTCTCAGGAGGTCTCCTAGTTTTAAAGCAGGATACCCAGACTGCACAAGGTTTCTCCTAAAGAACCGTGATTCATGCCTGCTGGGCCTCTCCTGCCGCCCTGCTCTAATTACTGATTTTTGCCATGGGTTTAATTTGCAGTCAGGGCCATGCAAACAGTCGCTCGGGTTTGTTCCCCTGACATGCACCGTGTGCTCACAGGAACAAGTGCTGTCCTTTTTTTGGAGCACTGCAGTCGGTGCCATGAGGTCAGCCTTTCCTGCGCGCTCCTTTCTGGGATTCCTCCCCCCTGCAGCGGCTCAGAGCCTCCTGGATGGGACAAATCCTTGCCCTGGCAGCTGTATTTTCCTGCTTTATATTTTTCCCCTTCTTTATTTTCTCCCATAAGCACTGATGTGTTGACAAGCTTGTTCTGGGCCGTTACCGCTGCAAGAAAACTTTGCAAAGGAGTGATTTCTTCCTCTGCTCCAGCTCCTTTTTGCTCCACGTGATAACACAGCCTGGGGAAGGGCAGTGCCAGCAGCATGCTGTGTGTGCTGTGGGGGGCATGCTGCTGTGCCCCCTCCTCACCCCACTGTGCCCACAGCTGAGCGGGGCTGACATTGGCAGGAGGTGGAGGTCACAGAGATAGGTGCTTCCTCCAGGTCCACCTGGCCGTGTCTCCTCGTTAGCACTGAGACCCAATTAAGGGTCCTGCTGAGGGGGAGAGTGTGGGGGAGCTGCGTCTCGTTAGACACCAAGGAAATCTCAAAGCAGATGAGCTTAAGGATGTGGCAGAAATGGGGCTCGTTAATTATGTTAATAGGACAGCTTTTGAAACAGGCCTGGCGGTTTTGGTGCTGAGCCATTCTGAGACTTCTGTTTGCTGTCTTACCATCTTGTTTTCCCAAAATATGAACGGCCTTTCCCTGCTTCAGTAGCTCAGAGGCCCAAGGGAGCCACCTCCTTGTGCATTCTGTATCATTCATTGAAGCATTTGGCTTAAAACCGCTCGCGTTGCGATGTTGAGGTGGATCAGCTGGTCAGAGGTGCTGGATCTAAACACTCATCAACAGCCTTAGAGCAGCACCAGGGGCTGGAGCTGCCTGCTGCCTGCTGCCCTGCTGCCCGCTGCCCTGCTGCCCTGCTGCCCTGCTGCCCTGCTGCCCTGCTGCCCGCTGCCCTGCTGCCCTGCTGCCTGCTGCCCTGCTGCCCAGGTGAGGGGCTCAGCACTGCTGCTGTAACTGCGTTGAGCACTGAAGGACAGGAGGAGCCTTCTGGGTCATAGCATCACTTCAAGATAGATTTCCCAGAACAAGCTCGTTTCTTCCCCCCCATTACTCCTATTGGGAGCTCACAGTGGTCATAAACTTATCCCCAGCCTAAACTTGTCAGGGATACTTCATTTAGTCCTTGTGCAGCCCTTGTTCTGGTGTGCCTTGAATAGTCACTCAGCGTTCACCCCCTGCTTTGTCTGTGGGGCTGGACGAGCATCATTACATTTAAATCTACTAAAATAACCCCTGTTCTGACAAGTCCTTTTTTTGTGCTTCTTCCTACTTGAATTTTTGCCTCTCTCAGACAAGTCTCCATGCCTGACGTGCCCCAGCAGTGCTCTGGTTGTCTCCCTGGGCCTTTCTCATTCGTAAGAATTTTCCACCTGACTTCATTATCATTCTGGCTCATGGCAAAACGTAGTGTTTGTCCCACGTGTGTGCCTTCCCCTTCCGTCCTGTCAGATTCAGCCTTCTCCATTTGTCTTTGCAGTCACCCATTTTGGACTCCCAGCTCTGCTCTGTACCGATGGCGCTTTCCAGCTTTGTGTCGTCAGCGCGTTTCATTAGCACACTTACTTTCTGTGCCAAGGTCATTAATAAAACCATTTAATAAGATCAGCCTCCGGACAGTTCCTCGAGGAGCTCCTCCACTCACCTCCATCCATCCCGATCGCTCTTTCAACGCCGCTTCACCTTTCACCACTTCCTGGCCTTACAGTTCTGCTAATCCCCGTTTCTTTTTCAGTTCCTCATTTCCCACATGGCTCTGTATCACACGCTTTGCCAAAGTCTGCGTGGATGGGATCTATCACACTTCCTTTGTCTAGAAAATTCATTATCTTACCAGCCTAACCTGATTAGCTCTGTTTGATCTGATTTCCCTTCAGAACGTTCCCATTGTTTTCTACCCTGTTTACCATTTAGCTTCATGCTCTAATTAGTCTTTCTGCAGTTTGCTCTGGAGCCTTCATCCTGCTGGGGTTAATCAAAGAGGCTCGAAATGCTCACATCACTTTTTCCCTTCTGCCATGGTGCAGCGGTGCAGATGCGCTCTGCTCCCCACTGCTGGGCAGGCAGCCCTGGTCTGGGTGCAGCAGGAGCTGCTGCCTTCCGTGCTGCTCTGTGCTGGGATGTGTACACAGCAAGGTTTGGAGATGCTGGCTTTGAATGGAGTGACTTGGAGCCCTGTTAGCATCGTTCCTCCTGGCTTCACCAGCCACCCTGGTTCCCTGTGATTCCCATCGCAGCCCACATGCTTGGCTCAACGTGCTGAAAAAACAGCAGTGTCCTCTCAGTGCTCAGACCCCATTTATACTCCCAAACGATCTGCAGTTTGAGAGCTGATCCCCACATGTAAGGCACCATAAAGATGGGAGAGGAAGCCGCAGAGTGGCACTTCTGGGGCTCATTTGCAGCGCACAAATCAGGCACAGGTTCAGGCCTGAAGCTGGGAGGTGGCAACCAGTTTGAATGTCTCCCCATTGGGAAGCACCTAATGTGCCAGAGAGGGAGAAGAGGGGGGCATGGAGAGGAGAGCCAACAGCAGCAGACATCTTCTTAATTACATTTGCATATGCAGCTGTTCAAACAGCTCCAACTTCATCAGTGCTTGTTCATACCTATCAGGAGATTTAGAGCAGCTGCTGTCAGCCCGCGTAACAATATTGTACCAGGCTGGTGGTGAAATGAGCCCCTGGGCAGGCTGTGTGCCCGGGCTGTCCATCACACCAAAAGGCCTAGCAATTAGTTGTGTTTGAATATGGGGAAAAAAAAAAAACACACTAGGAATTGTGTGAAATATCCCAGGGCGACTGCTTTACAGCTAGGTTTCCAAGGCTACATGTTGCAGAATTAAATCATAAATTTGTATTTCTGAAAATGGTGCTGAAATGTGATAATTTGTACAGCTAAACTTGCCTCCTCCTGCCTTTTCCCTCCAAGCATGCTCAGCGACTGATGATTGCAGTGCCTGAACTGGGGCTGGAATACAGCAGAGTTTTGGGCTGGGGACTTTGTGCTGCAGCGAAGCTAAATTGGGGGGACCCACATGCCTCACACAGTGCAGCTGTACCCAAAGCACCGGGCAGGGAGCGGGGCTGCATCTGGAGCACAGCACTGCCCGCCCCGGGCACTGGTGGCCACAACAATACAAAGGATGTGGTCAGTGGAGAAATGGGCTTGCGAGGGGCAAAGCACTTATGTTGTCTCTTCAGGGCTTTCTGAGATGCATAGATGCCACCAGAAGTGGGGTTTATAAATCAAGAGGGGCTGTGATCTTACAGCTTTGTTTTGCAGGAGGACAGGCAGTGGTGGGATAGCTGCAGGCTTGGAGCTGCAGAGAGGGGATTGCCCTCCTGAGGGGGTCAGACCTCGGGGTAGTGTCTGCCTTGTCGCTTTAAAATTAGGTGAATAAAGGAGAAAATCACATAGGTTCATGCTGCGTTCATCCCAAAGCGTTCAAATGGCAGAAGTTAAGCTTCCAGAAGGGTGTTAATTAAAGCAGGTTGTGCATCTGGGCTGGTTTGGGAAGGCACGGTGAGCCGTGCACAGGACTGTGTGCGTGGAGTGGTCAGAGCCCCATTTAGTGCTGTATTCAAGTGCAGCTTTTGCAGATTGCAGTCCATGGCTTTGACATCACTCTGACACAGCTGGAAGGTGGGGCTGCAGCCTAATGGAGCTTCCAAGGAGGTGTGTGTGTAGGTGCTGGGCACCCACCGAGGGCCAGCACCAGCCCAAGGCTGCAGGCATGCTTTGCAGCTGAACATGGTGCTGTTGGGTGTCCCCCTGTCCTCCAGCAATGGGCACAGTGTGCTGCTGTTCCTGTAACCGTGCTGCAGCTCAGGTTTGCAACTCTTCCTAAGCCCTCATGGTGCCATCAGTGTGGCCATGTCAGTACGGTGTCACTCCTTGCAGCAGGGGCACTTCATCGAGCTGGATGTCCTGCAGACCATGCAGCAGCAGCGTCCTGTGCAGTGCTGGCAGAGTGGAACCCACCTGCACCTAAATGCACCTGAAACTTTTTGCTTTGGGACTGGAAGGAGGAAGGGGTTTGTTTTGCAGCTCATGCTCTGACTTTGCTGTGTAGTCCCGGTGAGCACTGGGATCGGCAGAGCAGCTGCAAATGTGAAGCTGTGCATGCCTGCGGGGGGTCAGTGCCACATGGGTGTCATGTGCAGCATCCCTGACATCCCATAACACGGGAGCTGCTGTTTCACAGTGATCACCTATCTCAACAAGCACCAAGCATCGCCTTTTTGGCAGGAAAGTGGTGCCGTTTGCTCTGTTTGAGCAGAAACTTCATTTTCCAAGCCATGCTTTCTATAACTGTTCTATAACTATTCTTACGAAGCCTGGGAAGCCTAAAACTGGCTGTCATTCACTACAGCAGCCTTTCGCAGGACATGCGAGCAAAATGGCCTTAATTATTTTACCTGGGTCGTTGCCTGGTGATTAAATCCCACTTACCACTCAGCTCCCGGGGATGGGCTGATGAGGAGTGGTGCGGGCTGTCCCCATGGGTGCCCTTTGCTGCTTCTTTGTGCCCTTGGCAGAGGTTGGCTCTGCAAACGCCTCCTCCCCCGATGCTTCCTTTTGTAAGAAGCCTCCAGAAAATGCTTATTTTAACCTGCTTTCTGCATCCACGGATGGACGGTTTTATATGATGCCGACAGTGCCTGCTGTGATTTTTATGGCCCATAGTTTTCTGAGCAAATGGCTTTGCTCACGAGTTGGCCGGGCTGCGGTGACCTTCTCTTGTTCATTAACTGTCTGTTTAAAAATATGCATGTGGTGTTAGTTATAGAGCATTGATTGGGGTTATTCTAGGTGGTGCGGGGAGGTCTGCTCCTTCCCTGCCCTCCTCATTACCAAGCAGAAGCGACCGCTCGGGGCCTGGTTTATTTACCTAATAAACTGCCTCTTGTATCATGTAGGAAATGCTTACATTTTTCAGCCAGGAGATCCTAGTAACAGGCAAACAGAGGTCTAGCAGTCGGGTCTGGAGAAACAACGAAATGAAGGTCAGCTCCTATGGCTGTTATTCTCCTTCCCGGTGGCCATGACAGCAGGGGTGGTTTATTTGAGGATCCCAGACTCGGAGTCATTGCTCGCATTGTTGGTCCCCCGAGCGCGGGAGGCTGTGCCAACAGCTCAGGATATTAATGCATTCTACAGATCAGTGAATGGAGAATTCCTCTGCACTCCTTTCTTTTCCGAAAAAAAAAAAAAAAAATCCTCCTCTCTCCCCTTCCCCCTGCACTTTGTTTGCAGAGCTTTGTCTGCTGAGCGTTGCCGGGCATCGCTAATGAGCAGGGAGGCATCGCGCTGCGCTCCGGGTCCCACTCGAGGTGAAGTCCTCACGCCAGGCAGGTGCACAGCCATCCACGTGCAGATGTGCAGGGGTTGAGCAGAGCTCCCTGCTTCTGCATGCACCCTCCTTCCGTTGCAGGGATTGCATTTAGGGAATTGTGATATGTTCTCTGATCTCTCGTGAAAACGTTAATGAGATGAGAAGTGCTGAAGAGCTCTCCAGGCGCAGCCCCGCGCTGGGGCAGGAGTGCTCAGCACAGCAGCCCCTTTGTTCCCAGGCACATCCAACACGGCCGGCGGGGCCGGGGCAGGCTGGGCAGCTGGGCTGTGCCTACAAGGAGTTCTCAAAGCCTGGGTCTGCCGGCGGTGCACTTGAAGTGCAGGCTGAGGCACCCACCGATGGAAGCGGGATGCTGTTAGGCTGCCTTTCACTTAGGCTTAATTAACGAACAGCAGGCTTTGTCCCCGGGAGGCCCGCTGGGTGTGAATGGACCCAGCTGTGTTGGCAAACTGTGGCTGCAGCAGGGTGCATTGGGTCAGCCCTGTGTGCCCCCAGCCCATGGGGAGCTGCAACTGGAAGCCCAGGAGAGCTGCTGTCCTCAGCCCCGCGGGGAGCAGAGGTTGAGGCACAAGGGTGATCTCCCGGTCTTTCTGCCCATGCTGTGGGTGTGTGCACAGGGAGGGATGTGGGTTTGAAATGTTACGGGCTGGTTGGGCAGTGAGCTGCCAGGGGAATGGCTCACGAGGTGGGTGGTTATTATGGCCTTGGAAATCTTCTGAAGGAGCCCAACCGATGCAAAGCTCAAGCCTGTTCAGAGACTGCGGGATGCACCTGATCACAGCATCATGGAATCATGAAGGCTGGAAAAGACCTCTAGGATGACCAAGTCCAACCCCAGCCCACCCCCTCTATGCCCACTGGCTGCGACCTCAGTGCCACATCCAATCTTTCTTGAACACCTCCAGGGATGATGACTCCACCTCCTCCCTGAGCAGCCCATGCCGGTGCATCACTGTTCTTGTTGAGAGCAAATTGTTCCTAATATCTAACCTGGACCTCCCCCGGTGCAACTTGAGGCCATCACCTCTCTATCACTGTTACCTGGGAGCAGAGGCTGACCTGCACCTCACCACAACATCCTGTCAAGGAGTTTGAGAGAGCCATAACATCTCCCCTGAGCCTCCTCTTCTCCAGACTGACCCATCCCAGTTCTCTCAGCTGCTTCTCGTCAGACCTGTGCTCCAGACCCCTCACAGCCCCACTGCCCTTCTCTGGACACGCTCCAGGGCCTCCATGTCTTTCTTGTAGTGAGGGCCCAACTGAACACAGCACTCCAGGTGCAGCCTCACCAGAGCTGAGTACAGAGGGACAGTCCCCTCCTGCTCTGCTGGCTGCACTGCTTCTGATATAAGCAAAGATGTTTGTTGGCCTTCTTGGCCACCTGGGCACTCTGCTGGCTCATGGTCACCTGAGTGTCCACCAACAGCCTCAGAATCTTTATCCCTGTGCAGCTTTCCAGCCACTCTGCCCCAAGCCTGCAGCAGTGCATGGGGATGTGACAGAAGTGCAGGATGCAGCACTTGGTCTTGCTGAAGCTCATCCTGTTGGCCTCAGCCCAGCCATCAGCCTGTCCAGATCCCTCTGTAGTGGAGCAGAGTCAGCTCACCTGGAGCAGAACATGCAGAACTGATACGAGCCTGTTTGGGGCTTGGTGCTGGATGCTGTGCAGCCTCAACTGGAGAGCACCCAGTAATACCAACAGCTTGGCAGGTGCTGAGCCGAGGCCTTGCCAGCTGCACTCTGGGGGAGTTTATTGGGCAGAGTAGAGTGTTCACATATCAGTAACTTCTATAAACTCATTTTTACTTCCTCAGCTGAGCAATTCCCATGTCATGGCTTGAGATCGGGTGTGATGTAGATAATGGGAAATGGCTGCAGGTGATAACTGCTCCCTCCTGCCCTGCTCACCTGCACTCGGGAGCCTGTGGTGCTGCTGTTATTTGGAGTGCTTCGTGTTCTCCCTGCCCACAAAACGCCCCACCAGGTGAGTGCTTTGTGCAGCACGACCTCGCAGTACAAAGGTTAGGATTTTAGCACAGTCCCTTTATACACGTGTTTGTATAACTCTCCCAAATCAGCAAGAGAAGAGCCACCAGGTTCAGAGAGTCTGGAAAGCGTAAGCTCTGCACAACCAGAGGCTCCTGGCTGCATTCATGGGCTGTGTGTAACACGGAGAGGCTTCCAGCTCCTGCAGGGCTGCCTGTTGTATTGCTGCAGCGTTTATAATGTCTGTGGGGATCCCAGCAGACAGCGCTTTGTGTTCAGCTCTGGAGCATTAGCAAGGCAACAGCACTGCTAGAAAGTTTTGGAAAAGCACCTTTTCAGAGCCAAAGTGACTCATTCCCACTCAAGGAGCAGCAAATGTTTTTCTGGCGTTTTCATATTTTTTTGCATTTTATTTATTTCCCTCCTCGATACTGAGTTAAAGGCTCAAAAACGAGGGGGAAAAGGGCAACGTTTGGGCTTTCCCCAGTAACGGCAGCAGTGCCAAGTGGCTCGGAGGGGCTGGTTTGGGGCAGGCTGTTAGCCCAGCACTGTAAACACTGACGTGTCCAATGTCCTGAGAAGGAGCGCTCGGTTCCTATTTGTGAATTTGGAGCTTTTGTGCCTCTTTGTGCTTTCTGATTCAGAACGACTTCACTCGGGGGCAGTGTTTTGAGAACACGCTGCGGTGGCGTGGGAGCTGGATCAGTGTTTAATTAAAGTTGATCCCCAGCCCTCGCTGGAGCGCGGGGTTGGGGCGCGCCGTGCGGGGCAGCGGTTCTCAGGCGCGGGGCTGCGTGCTGCCCTGCTCGGCTTCCCACGTCCTTCAGCCTGCTGCCCAAACCAGGCCAGACTTCACACCCAGTGCTCCCTGCCCTTCACGTCGAGGCATTGGAACGCTCTCCTTCGCTCTGACCTGTGGGACTCTTCTTGCCAGGAATTCGGCTCCGTTTGGGGCTGCCTTCCAGGCGCTAAGCATGGCTTGCTCCATCAGCACCACGCTGCCCTGCCGTCCTGCCCGCATCTTGGCAGAGCCAAGCGGCGATTTGCAGAGCAAACAGAGGGAGACCTGCCTCGTGTTATACCCCACTGCTCGTGGCTTTTGATATCACCACAACACTGGGTAGATTTGAGCTCTGAAAACTCCAAGGCAGGAGTCGAATCCATCTTTTCTGAAGCCCGGATGTGTTCCTGCAACGCGCTGTGCAGGAGGGATGTGGTGGTTGCTCCTCTGCCCCTCCCTCGTTGCATTTTACAAACCTCGTTCTATTTTTCTTTCTTGCCCTGGAACTATTTGACGAATTTGACCTCGATTTGTAAATAGTTTTGGTGTGACTGGAAACGGGTTTTTGTGTGTTGTTTTTTGTTGTTGTTGCTGCCAGTGAATTTATGAAATGCTGAAAGCGTTTCGCCCTGCTTCATTGAGAGCTCCATTTTCTCTTCTGTACATCCCCACCATGGTCATAGTTATTGTTCCATGGGCTGCACACTTTGTTCTTCATCTCTTCCTTTTCACACCTCCTTCCCAGTGTTACTATTTGTAGCTCTGCTGTTTGCTTTGTTTATTACAAATACTTCCATTTGGTGCACAGAATTTTGCTGTGTCCTCTATGCTACCTCCTAACGTGCTGGAATGCTTCATTTGTTTGCCATCACCTGTGGCACTTCACAAGTGCTCATTGCTTTGGTGGTTGAATGCAGTTGTGTAGATGAGTGCAGAGTAAGTTGCTCTCCTGTGTACTTAAGCTGCTTGCATTTGGGCATTCGTAACATATTTGCACACACATCTTAGCGGTTAATGCTCTGGGAGAGAAACCATATCGTGGAATATCTTGGATTTAGTTCAGCCAGCATTGCACAGTGATGAAAAGCTGTTCCTGTGTCGGGATGCCTGGGCCTGCTCCAGCCTGGGCTGCATCCTCCGAGCTGCTGCTGGGATTGTGAAGCAGGCGGAGGATCGCACCGCTGATTGCTTGAAGTGAACGGGGAGCTGGTGAGTCTGGAGTCCTGCAGGAGAGGGGATTGCTCCGTGGGAACTGAGATAAGGAAGGCTGGATTCTCTGATCAGGTCATCTGAATGGCTTGCTTCCTTTTGAAAGACCCTTAGTTTTCATTACTGGAGGAACCAAATGCTGGAGCTCATCTCCTAAGGGAGCAGCAGTTCAGCAGAACTGATTTTCCTGTGCTATTGCATGAGAAGGTCAAGGGGTGCAGCCAGCACTTTGGTGCTCATCTTTAGTCCTGCAAGTTCTAGCACAAAGCAGAATGTTTCTCATCAGCGTTTGCAGTTGGGTGCATCTGGATGTGAAACTGCATCCCAGCCCCAGCAGCACCCAATGGGGGCATGGGGCCCTTGGTGGCAGCAGCACATGTCTGTAGGTGGGCATGCAGGTATTTTTATGGGTTATGACTGGACAGGTTTTACAATGTACGAGCTCCAGTCGTCTGCTTCCTTGCTTAATTTGGCAAGGTTTGTGTGGGAGGACCGAGCGTGAGGTAAGGGGTAGTTTTGGCTCGGCTCTGCGCAGGGCTGGGTGTGGTGGTGGTCTGGCTCACCTGAGACACAAGTTGGCTGAGATATGGGGAGGACACCCTTCTGAAGCATCAGCTGAGAAAAAAAAATGGGATGTCAGGAAGGCAGGAAACGTGTTACTTCTAGGCAGGCTTCCCATCTCTGTGGGCTTTCATGGCCGGTTCTGCTTTCCCTCCGGGGTTTGTGCTCTTCTGCCAAGGTTCTTGGAAGGTGAGAGCTAAAAAAAAAAGCGTGTGGTCGTGAGAGATGGAGGCAGGAACTGGTGCAGTGATCGCTGCAAGGAATTGCTCTGCTTTGCTGGTTCCATCCTGCAGCAGCCAGCCTGCCTGGCAGCTGCCTAATGGGTGCAGTGCTGCTGTCCCCACCTGGGCATTACATACCATCCACCAGATGAGACCCCTTCACCTGGCTGTCTGCTGGATCCACTTTGCTGACTTTTTTTTCCCATTCTCAGTGCCTCTCCTGAGCTCCCAGGGCAGGCAATAGTCCCTGTGGTGGAGTTTCTGTGGATAGAGGCAGCCTGCACTTCAGCAGTCCTGAACTAACTTCTTGCATAAGAGACTTTCTCTGAGAGCTATTTTTAAAGATGTGGCTTTGGTAAAAATACCCCAGGTGGGAGGGAGAGCTTGCAGCAAACTCTCACCTTCGAGCGCTTGATGGGGTGACGCCCTTTGCTTTATATAGATCGAGAAAATGGGGAATTTGTAATTCTTCAGATAATGGAGGGCTGCTGAATAATGCTGCATAGGAGTCTTTTAAAAAGAAAATGAAGTGTGTTGTAAAGTGAAGTCTGGAACATGTGTGGAACAGCCTCTCCCCAGGCTGCTGCTGCAGCCAGTACTCATTGCAAGAAGATGTTAGCAGGGGGCAAATGCTGCCCGTTTGTGCCACCACTGGGGCAATGGGTTTCCCTAATGTCAGTCCACATATTCCTGGGAGAGTCCTGAGATGGGGTCACCCATCTACCATGGGGCAAACAGGCCTTCGCTGGGAGCTTGTTCCTGCAGCTCCCCGCCTGTCTCTCATGCTCCCCATCGCTGTTGGAACAGCTGGCCTTCTTGCCACAAATCTTATTTTTTTTTCTCTCTTTTGGATTGGGAAAGTTGTGTTAGACCAGATTTATTGAATGCACATGGCAGATAACTGCTTCTCTCTGTCTCATTTGCAAACAGCCCTCTGTAGGCTCTGGGTCCTGATGCTGGCAGCACTGCTCACGCACCCACAGAGCGACGGCGGTGCTTCTTTAGCATCAGTGCTGATGGCAGCACTGGTAGCACTGCTGCACAAAGGCTGGGAAGAGAAACAGGCGTCTCACAGCCGAGCTGCTGAATGCAGAGCCGTGAGATTCTTTTTCTCTAAAATCTTCAATATAATCTCCTTTTTTGGGGACGGCTCTATGAAAGTTCATTGGAACTTTCTGAGTATTCACTCAGTGCTGCCAGGGGAAGGTTCTTGATTGCGGTTTATCCAGAATCTGGTAATGAATGTGCACTATGGGGGCCTGGGGATTTGGTGTATGGATTTCCCAGGGTCTAATCATCTCATAAGGCTGCAGAGTGTGACTCCTTCCCCAGTAATCTACTTAACTCCGTAATTTAGTCCTCCTTTCCCTGCAAGGAGAATGAATCTCACAGGTTGTTTGCATGACAAGCAGCTCGGGATTGTCTGAGGCGTGAAGAAGATGCTGGGAGTTAATTGTGGCAGCTTGTGTTAACGTTGGGCTGAGCGAGGAGTGGAGCTGGAAAATGGATTTTGCGGGGAGGGCTGTAGCAGCACCATGTGTTTTGTTAGCTGAAATGCTAAATAAAATGTTTTGCCTCGCAAAGGATGTTCTTCCCCATCAAAAGTAATCTCGGGGGAAAGCGATGTTTGGTAGTTGGAGGATTATTGGATTTGCAGATAGAATCTGCTGTTGTAATGTCAGCTACTGACTTATGAGCGAGGCAGCTAGCTGGGAGATGGCTCTTGGCAGTGGACCATGCTGAAAATCTCCTTCAAAGACCTTAAAACTCCAGTGGACGATGCAAAAAGAAAAAGCCACAACCGCCAGCAAGAAAACATTTACAGCATCCAGGCCTCCATACAGAGAGCAAATAGGGGCGTCCCGTCAGCAGCATTCACTCCTAGGTTGTGTTAGGATCTCTTAGGTTGTATTAGGATCACCTTGCACCAAAACATCACTGTGCTAAGAAATAGAAGGATAAGTGTCCTGTCTTCTCTGTTTTTAATGTGCCTCCCCTAAAGCCAATCACTCTCCTTGGAAAGGACAAGTCGTGGTTAGAGGTGAGTTTGTTTCCCTCCTTTCCCTGGTTGTGAGGTTTGCTTTCATTGCAGACGTCTTCACTGAGCTTTCCTGAAATTCAGAGGAAACTGGAATGGTTTGGAAAAGCTCAGCATCAGCAAATGCTCCAGAGGGACGTTTAGTGGCAACATGATTAATAAGGGACACTGCTGGTAATGCTATCAAAGCAGCACTATTGCAAAAGCATCTGGAGTGTCCCTCTGTGGGGCAGTGGGCTCAGACAAATGACCGCAGCAATTTATGGGCCCCTCTGCAGCACGTGCTTCTTCTCCCACCTCCAAGTGTGAGGGGATCACCGGGCTGAGCGGATCAGTCCTAAGGAGAAGCAGTCATTAGTAAATCAGGACATATTTTTGGTCCCTGCTGATGGTTTGGTAACAGGGGCACAGTCCTCACTCAAACCTATTCTTTTTTTTCTGCATCCAGCAGTAGCTTAAGGAGCTCTAAAAGGGAATCATTCTTCAACAGCAACAAATGGTGCAGAACATCAGGAGAAAACCGTCTTGCTTTGTGCAGGTGCTCCTGGGTCCTGCTGCCATTCCCCGGTGGGCAGGGCAGGGAGAGGGAGAGCTTACAAACTCCTCATGTTTGGGGAACGAACTGAGATGAAGTGATATTGGGATTTTCCCCCTTCCTTTGTGGTTTTCACAAAATGAAAGACAACCTCGTGTGCTACGCTGGGATAAATTCAAAATATGAAGTGAAGGAAACCAGCCACGCTGACACAGGATTCAGTGCAGCCTTCCAAAACCAAAATAGTTTTATGTCATACCCTAGCATGCAGCAGTCACAGATCTGTGTGTGGGCTTTAAGAAATGCCTTCCTTTCTTTTTTTGGAGGAGGAACTTCATTTAGCATCTAAATGATTTCAAGAATTCAGCGCAGATTGAATTCCTTCCTTCACTGACATGAAACTTTCACGTTGCTTCCAAACGGTGGTGTTCTATCAGCCCTCTGCTCTTCAGGCTCCATTTACCACAAACTTCTCAAAGCTGTTATACAACTCAGCTTTAATTTCTTATCATGGCTCTGTAGTTGTTGGCTCCGTGGTTTGACAGAGGCTGCTTCACTCAGCCTGTTTCCCTTGGCCCTTTGAGGAGGCTCTTACAGTCGTTAGCAGCTATAAGTGGTGTTAATAAGGAGGCTCTGTGTCAAGGTTTCTACATGCAGGCTGACGCATTTCTGCAGAAACTGGAGCAAAACATTTTCTTTTGGAAAAATTGCTGTTGACTTTAAAATCAGTGCAGTCTCATCTACGAATCTTCTCCGAAGATGAAGGAGCCGGGCTGAAAGGCTGAAAGCCAATGCTCAGTACGTGGCCATTTCCTTCCCCAGGCACAAAAGAAGGTGATGGGGGCAGAGGCAGCACGATGGTGATGGAGAACATCAGTGAGGAGGTGCGGGAGGAGCTGCAGCTCTCAGCTCGCTGCAACCACGCCAACATCCCTGGAGATGGATGGGGGTCTGGGAGGCTTTGGGGCTGCATGAACGACTGCAGGCAGAGATGTAGCAAAGTAAATACGAAACATTGAGTGATTTGATGTTATTTAATGTAATTGAAGATAGAATAACATAATGACATAACATAATGAAATGATGGAATAACATAATGATCATAACATAATGAAATCTAATAGAGTCCTACGTTGTCCCAGTCCAAGGTGTTGTTGGTGGACAGCCCAGGTTTGGAGAGGTAGGGCTGGGGCCGGTGCTGGTGCCCCTGGAGCACTGCTGCTGCTGCTCTGTGTGCCGCAGGGCCAGCGAGGAGCCCAGGGCTACAGGTAGCCTGGACTGTTGGCCATTGGTTGCCTCCTGCTGCACCATCTTGTCCGGCTTCTGCAGATGCTCCTGTTTGTGCCGAGCCCACCCAGCTTCGCCTTGCGCCGCCGTTTCTGCCCGGGAGCGTCCTGGCCGTGTGGCAGCTTCCTCTTCTTGGCCGGGCTGCTGCCAGTGCGCCGCTGGTGCCCGCTGGTGGTGCAGGCGGGCGCCGGGTTCTTGGCCGGCTTGGTGCCACCCTGGTGGTGGTTGCCTGGCACATGGCAGGACGTGCAGCCGGGTGGCAGTGCCAGGCGGGTGAGAAGCACCCGGGGCTGCTTCTGCTGTGCCTCCTCCATCAGACGTGCTGTTCTGGGTGAAGGAGGTGCTGGGACATCCAGGGGCGTCGGCACGGGCAGCTCTGGTGTTGTGCTGCAGGGTGGTAGGAAAGGCAGGCAGGGCAGCGGCCCGGAGGGCTGCCTGCAGCACGATGGATGTGTGCACAACAGGTCGCTGCTGATCCAGGCCTCTGCCTTTGCCTCTCCATTTCGCTCCCTGCTGGCCCAGGGAAAGTCAGGGAGCGCTGTGATGAATGGTGGTGTTTTTCTGCTGCTTGGGATGTCTGGGCTCGGTGGCTGTGTGGCATCGATCCACCGCAGCAGCTCTTCCCTCTCCTGGCTGTCCAGTTCAGGCAGCAGCTCATTGTTAAGTCTTGCCTCTGCTCCAATGTCAGTTCCTTCGGTCCCCCTTGTTTCAGTATCAGCAGGGTCCTGGTTCTGCTGGGGGACCTCCTGAGGACTCGCCACTTCTGAAAAAGCAAGAACATCCCCAGAAGGATGAGGACAGCCTTCCCGCAGGCACTCAGTGCAGACACCCCCCCGCCAGCTCTGCAGCCCCCACACTCACCGGTGTTTAGCCATGTGAGCAGGTCATCCATGTCCGGGATGTTGTCCGGGACCTCTGTTTTGGGTGCCACTTCTGGAAGAGGAAGAAAACCGCCACGGGGGTAACGCCAGCTTTCCCACACCCGCTGGGTGCAAACGCCCCCCCACCAGCTCTGCTGCCCCCAGACTCACCGTTGTTCATCCAGGTCAGGAGGTCATTGATGTCAGTGATGTCCTCCTGGATGTCTGAGCTCATTGTCGCTGCTGGAAAAGCAAGAACATCCCCAGTGAGGCAATGCCATCTTTCCCACAGCCACCCGGTGCGGACAGCCTGCCGCCCGCTCTGCAGACCCCAAACTCACCACCTGATTCCAGCACTGCGCTGCTGCAGGTGAGCGGAGCCTCGGTTGGACTTGGGCACACTGGAGGTCCTTGGAGAACAGTTGAGGAGCCGGGGCGGTCGGGGCCCTGCAGCGGGCAGCTGCCTGCGGGCTGCGGGGGCTCCCCATGGAACGCAGCCCCTGGCTGCAGCCCCATCGACTTCTGGAGCTGCTGTGTCCCTGCCACCAGGGGATGATCCCAGCGGTGGGCAGGGGCACTGGGGGCAGGCATACCTGGCTGCATCTCACCAGGTATGCGCATGACCAGGGTCAACTGCTGCCCCCCAGGTGGCAGCTGACCCACAACTGTGGGCATCCCCCCAGGTGGCAGCTGACCAACGTTTAGGGGCATCCCCCCAGGTGGCAGCTGACCAATGTTTAGGGGCATCCCCACAGCTGGGAACTGACCCACCATTAGAGGCAGCCCCCCAGCTGGGAGCTGCACTCCCTGTCCCTGGACGCGTGGTATCCCAGGCCAGACAGAGGCCTGAGGCACCACGTAGGTGACACTGGGGACAGGGATGGGTTGGAAAGACACCGGCACAGCTGCGATGCCGAAGGTGGGCTGCATTGCAGCAATGGCCGATGGTGGCACAAACGATCCAAATAACATGGCGTCAGGTGTTGGAAGCACCGTCAGCAACCGTGAAGGAATTCTCTCTGTGGAGAAATGCCCAGATGGGCGCTGGGGTGAGATCTGGGGCACTGGCATCCCCTGGAGGGCCGCCGTGCCAGGAGCAGAGGGAGCCTGCTGCCTTACCTGCCAAGGTAGCTCGAGAGTGGCAGTGGGGGGTTCCGTGACCGCTGGGGTCAGCCCCTCTCCGCTGAGCTCACAGTGCGCCTCTCTGACAATGGTCCCATAGTGACACAGGCATTGCTCTGTGCCTGCCCCATCACCAGCACATGCTGCAGCATGGAACAAGTGTGGGGAGCTATGGCCTGTCTCATACTCCTCCTCTTGATGGCTGTAACTTACTTTAATGACTGTGCTGCTCTGTGGCCAGCACCAGCAGCAGGTGGGTGAGCAAAAGTGAGTGGCATGGGGGGCAAGAAGTCAGGCTGTGTCCCTACGGCTAGATGGCAGGCTGCCCTGGGGCTGTCCCTGCATGGGGGACGTGCTGGGCAGGGGAAGGTGGCCAGCACCCAGTTCCCAACACAGGGTCCCCCTCAGCCCCCAGCAAAAGGGAAGAGCCAGACACGTTTTCCTCCTGTGCTGTGGTTTCACATTCCGGGCTGAAAGGTGTTGGGGGTTCTTGGCCTTCTTTCAGCGCTGCATTTGAGACGCTCAGCACTTGCCCACTGCAGCACTGCCTTTTGGGGATGTCCCTGCCATGCCGTTCTTCCTGAAGTGGTTTTGATGACTCAGTGAGTACCTTTCTCAGAGCAGAGCCAAGCATATCTGCTGCTTTGGCTTCATCCAGAGGGAGCCAGGAGCATTCTTAGGGGTTTGCCAGCCTTGTATTATCAAAGCCGTGAGCAACTTGCTCTGAGTTGATGTTGACTGTACTTTGAGCATTGGGTTGCACTGGAAACCAATGGTGCCTTTCCTCTTGAAGGTTTTATGATTTAGGACTTACTGTCTTCTCTTTGGATTGACCAGATCTTGCTGTTCAAGTGCTGGATTCGCCTTGTGTAACCAAGCTCCTGGTGGACAGATTAATACTTGCGAAGCAGTTTTCATCATCCGCTCTTGATTTATGTTTGCAGCCTGTGCCATCACTCTGAGTTCCGTCTCTTCTGGCTCTTGACTGCATCAGACTTTGATGCTGAGGAAGGCTGGTAGCATCCTGCACTTTAGCTGGCCTTAATTCTTGAGCCTCGTGGCACTCTGCTGTGACTGGAGAAGCTCCTGGCCTAAGCCGAGAACATCGGTGATAAAAGTGTGGTAGTCGTGTACCTGAAGGTTCCTCTTTGAGGTTCTTCTCCAAGGCCTGTAGCAAATGGAGGCAGACACAACGAGCGAAGCAGTCGGAAGAACAGTTCAGACTTTAGGTCAACACGGAATGAAAAAGTAAAAAAGAGAGGTGGATGTGTGTAAGCTGTTCAGACATTGCACGCAATCAGTTTTCATCTGCGGCTTTTTAAATAAGCGGCAGCCAGAGTCATCCCCGATTTGGAACCCGTGTTTGTTCAGATGTCGTGGATGCAGGGGGAATTCTTTCCGAGCCTCACCCCACAAAGCATCATCTTTCCAGGTAGGTTTACATCAAGTGAATGGCTGGAGCCAAGCTGCACAGTGCAGGTTCGTCAACCACGGCAGCAGCTGTGTGTGATGGGGGCATCCTGGTGGGTTCATGTGTAAGGCTGGCACTCATTTCATTCTTGACTCTTTTGTACCCATTTGTAATTTTTATTATTTTTTTTTTAAAGAAAAAAAAAATCCATGCTGCCTTTGAGCTAGAGTTTCTCAGACTTAAGTCTGTGTAAAGATGATTTATGGTGCTACTAGGGGCTCCACTGGAAATGCAGGATCTATTATGAAGTGGGATTGAACAGACCATGCTGAAATGTTTATTGCCTTCTTCAAAATAGAATACATCAGGGTTGATGGTGCCTGTCCAGGAAAGAGAGAGAGTGGTGTAGAATGGGGCTGCTGGGGTATTTTTAGTATTCCAATAAAAGACAAGGCTTTTAAAGGAAATCACTTATTGCCATTTTGCAATCAAGAATGCAGGAGTGTTCCAGGGACTGCAAGAAATATGCTTCAAGAATGTCGTGCCCATAAGGAACTAATCATTAAATATTCTCTCTTTTCCACCCCCGTTTCTTGCTCTGAGGAAGCCATTGAGAAGCTTTGCAATTTGTATGTAAATCTCAGCCCTTCTGACCACGCAGTTCAGCATCCAAGCGACTTAGGAGCCAGCATCCCATTTTCAGGAGTTCTTACAATTCCTGAGCAAGTAGGGCACTTTTTAAAATAAAAGACACATGGACCAGGCTTCAAGAACACTTAATCTGACCTGAAATGACTTGGTGTGAACAGTATATGATGGTTTTGTGCTATAACTCACCCTCCTTGGTCAGCGCCTTGCTGGTAAAGTTCCTCTCGCAGGTTCAGATAGAGCAGCAAAGCTGCAGTTCTGTTTCTGCAGCTTATTCCTTCCATTGGACTGACTTGAGCTGTGATTTCTTTTACTTATTTTACTGTTGCCTTCAGGCATAACGCTGGTTGTCGATGCTTTAAACATTTCAGAAGCATTCTGGCACTATAATACATCCATCTCACCCAGTAACCCCAGCATTTGGTGGAGGGAAAAACAAAGGAGGAGGCAAAAGATAATACCTCCTCAAGTGATTTAAGAGCCTTATGGGGCGATTTACTGATGTGTCTGAGCAGATCTGGGGCTACCTGCTCCCTCTCCCCACGCTCCCATCTCTTTCCTTGTGCTGGCACAGCATCCTGGTGGGCCGGTTCAGGGAGCTATAATGGCAGAAAACTGACCCTACCAAAAACAAAGCCGGGGTGTCAGCGCAGCGGCAGATGGACACAGGCAGATGTCCCTTCTGTGCCAGGCCAGCAGAGCAATCCTTTCATTTTATTTACTTTTTTTCCCATTTGTTTTTACTGGAGGAACAACAGCCCCCCACTGGGATCATCTGTCGTGTCCCTGCATAGCGCTGCCCCAGGTAGCGGCTTGGGGTGGCGGTTCCTTTTGGGATCCATTGGGGGCTGCCAGCTGGGCTGCAGCCCTGTGCCAGTGTGCAGGCTGGGGAAGGAGCAAAGGATGGATGGATTTGAGGAGGAGCTGCGACTCTGGGATGTAACCCATCCTGGCCCTGCTGCCTGTGCAGATTGGTGAAGGCTGGGGAAAGATTTTTAGCTAAATGAGGGGAGATTTAGGTTGGATGTGAAGTGGAAATTCTTCACTTAAAAAGCAGCGAGACCCTGGCACTGCTGCCTAGAGCTGTGGGTGCCCCATCCCTGAAGGTGCCCGAGGCCATGGATGGGCCCTGGGCAGCCTGAGCTGGGGGAAGGTACTCAGCCCCTTCCAACCCAACACAACCAAGGTCCTTTCCAATCCACCCCAACCCAACACAACCAAGGTCCCTTCCAACCCACCCCAACCCAATGCAACCTAAGTCCCTTCCAACCCAACCCAATGAAGGTCCCTTCCAACCCAACCCAACCCAACCAAGGTCCCTTCCAACCCAACCCAAACAGCCTTCCAACTCAACTATTTCATGATTCCCTGCTGGTTTTCGCATACGTATGCTGGAAAAGAAGAGTTCAGTGCCACCTGTGTATTGGTTGGACTCATTTGAGTGAGCTGGTCTAAAGGCAGGGATTTGTAGGGTCTCTCCCGGGCTTGTTTTGTTTCCTTTCTTCTGGGAAGGCTCAGTGCATGCTGCTGGTTTTCAGACTTTCACAAGTCCCGTTCCAAACTGTAACACAGTTGTTCAGAAATGCAGCCCAGTTCTTGACTGATCTTGTTTCTTGGCATTGCTTATGTAAGGGAAAGGATGCTAGAGAGCTTGGAGAAGGGAAAGTTGGAAAGTGTGCGTGCTTATTTAATTTTAAGAAAAAGGAAGAAAAATAAGCTACATGCAAAAAAATCCAGTAACCGTGTCTGCCGATGACCTTTGGGTTTGGAAATAGTTTGATAATAGTGTGAGGACAGGCAAGGAAAGTCTGTGAAGTCACTCGAGCAAGAGCAAAAGGAAAAAAACATGAGCACGTTTCCAGCTTCGTGCATGCTGGGGCACCAAAAGCATCAGGCAGAGCTCAGTGGAAGCTGCCAGGTTTGACTGGAAGTAAAATAGATGGTATCAGGGAAAGCACCAGCTAGGGGCTCCTGCGTGGAACGGTGGGCTTAAATTGTTGGTGTTTGCTGGGCATGGTTTGTGAACTTTCAGCTTTTCCCTCTTGCTGGATTTGCATCCGCTCTTTGTGCGCTGAGGACTGCAGTAAGTGGTTTTATTAGCAAGTCATCAGAAGAGTTTGCAGAAGGCGTCGCTTGGATGTGTGTGAGTTGTTTCAGTGCTCTGTGACTCAGTAATGCCGCATCAAATGTACGTGGCACTGCCTGTCCCTTGTAGCCCTGTGTGACAGCTCACAGTTCACCCAGCTCCCTAGAGGGACGCGTTACCACAGTCCTGCTCTTGCTGTGCCCTCGACCTGTCTTCAAACACAAACAGATGCTACACCTCTCTCTGAGCTGCAGTTCTGCACCGTGGAAGGGAAATTGTCTCAGCAGTCCTCAGCTCCACCAGAAACCTTCCTCAGCCGTGCCAGCTTTCGTCTGTGTCTCCCCTTGATACAGGAGGTGGATGAGCTGTATCTTAGGGAGACCTGTAGAGGCATCACAGTGTTTGCATTTACGTGGCACTTCGAGCTTTGGATTGCAGGCATCAAGGAGTGCCAGAAGCACAGATTCCCTTGGTGCAGAGTGAGCAGTGGCTGTGCTGGAGATGTGAGAAGTGGTGGAAGCCCACTGGTGGGAGGGCTGCACTCAGCTCCTCTGGCCGTGGCAGCTCATTTGAGGTTGGGTTTTTACAAAATACGCATCGCTTTCTTGAAAGAATGTGGGATTTCACTGCAAGTGCTCTTGGAAGTGGTTCAGTGTGCTATCTGGCATGCGTTTGTAATTTGAAAAATAGATTAGAAGAGAAGCAAATTGAGGTCTAACAATAATGGGTTAAGGGAAACGCTCATCTCACCTCCTGCCGTTCTGTTGGGCTGTACATGGGGTTTGGGATCCGAACGCTGGGGATCATTTGATGACTGAAGAACAACAGTTTTGGATTTAAACCCACTTTGCCTCTCTTCTGAAACCAGCTTTGCCATTTGTTTCTGCCCCGCTGTCGTTTGCCCGCAGTGCTGCTGTCGGTGCATTGCGACCTGATGGAAGGCTCATGCTAACAGCATCACACTGCAGAGAGAGGAGCACGGCAGCAAAATGCAGCTTGTCATAGCATAGAATAGCAGTCAGTGAGGTTGGAAATGACCCTTAAGATCACCCCAACCCAGCTCACCGTGCCACATCCCACTGGCCACATCCTCCAGTGCCACATCTCCACTGTTCCGGACACCCCAGGCACGGTGATGCCACCACCTCCATGGGCAGCTGTGCCACTGCATCACCACTCTTTGGGAGAAGAACATTTTCCAAATATCTGGCCTGAACCTCCCCTGAAGGGGATATGGGAACCACCGTGGCCCAGGAGTTCCTGCCTGGAGCAACGCCTGTGCATTTGGTTCTGTTCACACATTTCACCTAACGTTGCATGGGTAACTCCGAGTGCAGGATAACTCCCGAGCTTTTTGTCCTACACAGGAATGACCTAGCTCTGTCTCTCTTCCAAACAAGGAATTAATAATGCAATAGTTGTTGTTTCCAAAGAGCTTAGCTTTCATGAGCAGTGTCTCCTTTTTTCCCTCAGACCCAATGAAACACATGGGCGTTGGAGCCTTTAATAACCCTTCTCGGAGCCTGGTCTTGATTTGTGTGAGCGCTGCCAATGATTTCCATGTCAGAGCTGAGAGGTACGAGTGCAGTGTTGAATTTCTGGGCTGACCAAGGGAGGTCAGAAGCAATAATGCTGGACTCCCCGGTGGACAGGCGTGGGACAGCACACAGCCACGGCGCTTTGCACAGCCCCAGCACAGGTTTGGCTGTCACAGAGCTAATAAAGAGCAGGGCCTCCAGGGAGACGGCTGCAGTGATGCAGGTGTAGGGATCGGGGAGTGTATTTACATACAAGCCGGCTTAATAGCGTGGGATTTGTGCTAAAGTGGTTCTTAATGCAATACAAATTGCATGCCCTGTCTCACTTGAAGGCAGGAGGATGTCAGGGGGAGAGGCTTTATAGCTTTTGGGGGAGAAAGTGGCTTCTTTTAGGGAAGGCGAAGGGCGGCAGGATGGGTGTGCTGGGTGCTGGATGAGCACATCAGGGGCAGGAGTGGGGCTGTGCTGCCCTGACAGGTTGGGGCCGGGAATTGGGCAGCAAATTAACTCACTGAGAAAGTAGATAAAGGTGTTGGCTTTTTTTTTTTTAACACTGTGAGGTTAGAATGTCCATAAAGAAAGCAGCCCAGCCTCTGGTTGCAGCTCCATCCTCTCCCTGCTTCCCTCCCGCCCCATAAAACAGCCATTATGTGTTTATAAGTTAGCGCTCCGTGTCTGGTATAAAAGAAGACTTGTTCATAAACTTCTGGAGAGACAGTTCGGTGGGAATAGAGCTTTCTTGGCACAAAACAAGCGGCTTTTTCCAGATAATGTAATGCTATACGAGGCTTTTTAAAGTCCTAGCATGCTATTTATTATTTTTATACTATCTATAAAAGACACCAGTGCTGAGGATGGCACTGCACTGAATTGAGCAGTGGAATCCTCCATGGAAGGAGAAGCTGTCCCTCTGCATGCGCTCGGATTTATTTCTCCTATTTATCAGGCCTATCCACTGCAGCGAGGACTGGAAGAGATTTCCTTGCTCAGCTATCACAGGCAAACTCACCCTGGCACTTGCTTTCATCAGTTCTCCTAGGGCACTGCAACATTATTTTGGACCTTCCCCCCAGTGCTTGCCAGTGCCATTGGGCTGCACCCAGAGAGCCCAGCACTGCTGCCCACAGCTGGAGGTGGGCAGTGATGGCCCTGGGCAGCCTGAGCTGGGGGTGCCTCAATAGGGTGCCTTCCAACCCCACCGCTGTTGGGTTCCTTGAGCCCCCACGGAGGGATGGCGCGTTCAGCCTCAGCAGCTGTGGTCCCACGGCTGCAGGACAGTGCTCATAGGAAATCAGTGGGCTGATAGAGGTGGACCTGAGACCCTTTGACACACATTCAGGAGGGAGGTGTCAAAACAAGATGTATTTATGACAGAGTTCCTGCCTGCCTTTTCAAAAGGCACTTGGGTCCCGGCCAGATCCTAAACACGCTCGGATTCCCAGGAGTTACACTGAGCACAGTAATGGATATTTCACAGTAAATACTGCCTTGTCACAAAGCTGGCATGAGCAGCAGTGGGCTCTGAAGGCATCAGCATCAGCCGTGTGCCGAGGAGCAGAAATCAGAGCTGGGCTCCGGCCGTTGCTGGCGCTACCACCAAAGGGCACCGGCAGGGAGCTCAGCACACCCACAGCATGCACCTCCTGTCCCGGGCTCTGGGTGCCAGCTGATTGCTGTGTCTTGCCATCCCCTCTACCTCCTATGGGAGCAAATCCTCACACCCTGCTTCTGGGGCTCTGGGTTTTAATAACCATCTCTTCTGAGAGTAAATGCAGAATGTTGCCTTCTGCTGCCTCTGCCCTGCACGCTCTGCAGCTTCCCCTTGCTGCCCATCAGCCTCAGTCGGTGTGTCCCCAACCTTCCCCGCTGCGCAGCGCTGCTGTGTTTACGTGCCCTTGTTGGGAGCTGTCAAGGAGTAATTACGCCCCATTAACTCGGTGTCGTTAATAGCTCACACCTACAGAGCGTGTTCCAAGAAACCGATCTCGCTCGTCTCTTAATTGCTGAAGTCCATAAACTCCATCGCACTGAAACCGTGCAAAAGATTTGCACCCTCTAAACTGCCTCCCCCCGGCGCAGATCTGCACGCAGAGCGGATGTGTGGTGCTGAGCATTGTGAGCACAGCCTGGGGGGCAAAGCAGATCCGAATTGGGCTGAGCGGAGCGGGAGGAGCAGTGCTGGAAAAACACGTCGGGCCTGGCGCTGAGATGGTTCCTGCACAGAAAACATGACACTATTGACAAAGAGCCGTCTCTAATATCCTTTTCCAGCTTGGAAAGAGGAGTTTATTTTAATACATCCTTTTTTAATTGCCATGAGCTGGACTTGTAAATATTGTAAGTGGTTGAGTAATCGTCATCTGCTCACCGACTGAGAGTGGGGACGTTTTTTTTCCGCTCTTGGAGCCCCAGTGTGTTCCCACAGCTCTGCTGGGAGGGCTGCGGGCAGACACCGACCCGGGTCCCACTGCTGGAGGGCCTGGTGTGGGGCTGTGCGTGCAGCCCGGCTCTCCAAGGCAGCGCTTCTGCCCATCTGTGGGCTCAGGGATGTGGGGCAGTGGCTGCACCGTGGGGCAGAGCTCTGCTGTGCACACCACCGTGTTCATTTCCCAAAGGCAGGATCGGCGCTGGGAGCTCTGCTCACACTCGGCAGAGTTCTCTGGAAGTGGGAGTAGTTTGCGTTGGAAACAATTTCCTGATGCAATTTGGGTTTCCTCCCCAATAATCCTTTCCCCCGGCGGGACGGGACAGAGGGATTCCAGAGCAGCTCTCGCAACGAGCTGAACGTATCCCCTGTAATCGTTGTGAGGCAGATGTCAGAGCAGGAAGATACTCCGCAGGCACAGCTAAAAATTAATTTGAGGGGTCGGTGAGAGAAGAGCAACGTGACTGGGGGCTCACGGAGCTGCGGGAATGGAGATGTGCCTGGGGGGGCAGCGGGTGCTGGGGGGGAGGTGGGGGCTGTCATTGCAAAAGACCGATTGTAAAAGATGAAGGCAGCAAACCTTACCGCCTCGTCTCCTCTCTTCCAGGAATGCTGGTGGTGATCGTGCTGCTGCTGATTGCCATCGCTGTGGTCGCTGTCTGGCCGACGAAGTAGGGGGGGCCGATGGAGCTGCAGCTGAGCTCCACAGAGAGCCCCGTGCTGCACAGAGCCCTGCTGTGCTTCCCGGGAGCCCCGCAGCGTCAGCATGAAGCCGTGTCCAGCAGACGCCGTCCCTCCGCTCGGCGCACGGCTGAGGATTCTCTCCCTGCCTGGGTTGGGAGGACGCAGCTGTGCAATGGCTGCACGTCCCAGAGCAGCTCCACCACAAGAGCCACGATGTGCTCCCTGCCTGCCCGCTGCTGCTGGGTACGGGGGGCCCCTGGGTGCACAGTGTGCTTAAAGCACAGCCGCCCTGTTGTGCCGTGCCCTGGGACGTGTGCTGGTATCCCTGCTCCCGTCCTGGGCTGAGATCTGCCTCCTCCTTTTATAATTTTAAACTGAAGGGAAGGATGACTTATTAAAAACGACAGAAAAGTGATACTGAACATTCATTCATGGCCAAAAAAAAACCCCAATTGTTATTTTGTTATCGTTGCCAATTTGATTTCTGACTTGGTAGAGCAAGCAATAACTACAGAATAAAAGCCGGTCTGTTTCTATACGACTCGTGTGCCTGCTGCTGGAGTGCTCGCCAGCACCCCTGGCACACAGCACCCAGGAGCTGACTTTGGGGAGGGGCTCTGCTGCCTCGCAGCTTTACCTTCTGCTGACATCTGGCATCTCGTTGCTGTGGCCGCGGGGCCCAGGAGCCCATTTGCCGCTTCACACCGCACTGAGAGCTCAGGATGGGGGGGGTGGAGAGAGGAACCCACCGAACCATTTGTCCCCGCAGTAAAGATCTGAGATTTCTGCCCTCCGTGATGTTTTGGAATGAATAAATCAATGGAGGCACCGAGAGCATGGGTCACACGGGCTGACCCCACAGCTGACTGCAGCACCGTTTGCAGCACCGTTTGCTTGGGTTTTTTTTTCCTCTAGGGCTGAAATCCCCCCCCTGCAGGGATGGGGAGCATCGTGGGGCTCTGCTGAGCCCCATCCCAGCTGCGGGTTGGCACCCAGAGGTGTCCCCATACCCTGGGGGTGATGGGAAGCAGAGCTCCGTGCACACCGTGACGGTTTACAAGAGTTTATTCGATGTGTTTCTGACTTTAGTTCTAGCAGTGGGTGCTGGGCAGTTACAAGCTCCTTCGGGTTCAGTTACAGCCAATCTAACGAAACGAACCGAGAGGAAAAAATAAACCGAAAAACGGCACCAAAAAAAAACCCCCAAACCAACAGTAACTCGGCAAAACAATAAGAAAATCCACAACTTTTTTTTTTTTTTTCCACGTGTCATTAAATATATTCATATATAATAACCATAATATATTAGTATGCATCGTAAAGAAACATTGCCCAAAGCCGTATGCGATGGTCGTAACTAAACAACATTTACAGTTCAAGATATTAACAGAAATAATCAAAACCATAAAAATGAACACAGGTTTGCGACAGCTCCGGGACCGAGGGGAGGCGGCTGCGTGGGGACGGATGCAATGGAGGGGGACGGAGTGGTGGCGGTTTGGGCATTTGTGCTGCTCCTCGGCCCCATCCCAACCTCTGTCACGTCCCCCCTGGTCGTCCCCAGCTCCCAGCGGGGTCCCAGCACTGTGGGATGGTGCCCCAAGGGGCGCTGGGCTCACGGGACGAGCGTGCGATTGACACGAGGCGGTGACACGGCGCAGCTCTGCCCGTGGGGGTGATGGTTGGGGGTGAAGATCTGCCTCGCTGGGTGGTGGCTGCGGGGTCCCCTGGGGTGATCCTGGGGGTGTGAGGAAGGGCTGCACCCATGGACACCCAGTGCTGGGACGGCCCAAGAGATGAGCACCAGTGGCAGCCGTGGCACCGTTTGCACCAAAGGCACCGAAAGCGTGAATTGTACCAGTGGCACCGGTAGCACCAGCTGCACCAAGGTCACCAAGGACACCAGTTGTACCAGTGACACCAGTGGCACAAACGGCAACAGTGGCACCTGTTGCACCAGCTGCATCAAAGTCACTGAGAGGAGCAGTTGTACCAGCGGCACCGGTGACACCAGTCACCAAACGTCACCAAGGTCACCGAGGGCACCAGTTGTACCAGTGGCACCAGCTGCTCCCCTAGTCGTGCTTACAGGGCCATGGATGGGGCTGGAACCCCAGGGGCACCAAGGCCTGGTGCCTGTATGGGAGCTGGCTGGTGGTGGAGCAGAGCTGGGAGCGCTGGGGCTGTGCTGGGAGCTGAGGAAGGCTCTCGGGGGCACAGGGCACGCACTGTGAGCATCCCCACATCCCCTGTGCTCACCTTCATGCTGTGCAAGGCAGGAAGTGACCTGGGGACGGATTCTTGGTGGCCGCAGTTCCCTTGGACGCGTGGTTGCTGCCTCATGTTGGGCTCTGCGCTGGGGGGATCCAGCTCTGAGCTGGGAGAGGGGATGAGCAGAGCCGGGTTTGGAGGCTGCTTTTCCCCCAGGCCCCTTCCTATGGGACTGGGGGTTCTGCAGAGCTCCCTCCCTCTCTTCCTCCCTCCCTCCATGGCGGCTGCTGCCCTGGAGCCCTCTGCTTTGCACCTATTTACACGGCTGCCTCGCTTTATGGTGGTTTATGTCATTACATAAATATTGTCGATTGCTATAAAACAAGGCAAAAACCGCTGGAAAATGTCATAAAATGGATGTTTCCAAGTTTCCTGAAAGGAAAAAGAGCGGGGAGGTTTTGCTTTGCGTAGCGACTGAATGTTTGCTTCCCCCCCAGGTATCACATTGCCCTCGCAGCCCTGGACTGGGGGACCCCAGGAGCCCCTGCTGTGCCCTGGGGCTGAGCACGGGGCTGAGCAGTGCCATGGCACCCGGCCTTCGTCTGGAGGCTGTTTGCTGTCCTGGGGCAATTCTTGAGGCAGCCACGGTTGGGTGTTTCCGTGGGGCGGGAGTGCAGTGTGCACCTTGTCCTGCCCTGGCCCCACTGTGAGCACCGCAGCACTGAGGGGCCCAGGATGGCTGTGCCAGCTCCGTACTGGGCTGCTGCTGTAAGTTGGGGTCCAAGTTCTGGGGAGGGCTCCTCCAGCATCGCCGCTGTACTCCTGGCTGCCTCGGTGTGGGTGCAGCGATGGCAGTTTGGTGATGGTTTGGTGGCAGGGATTGGTTCACTGTTGTCTCAGTATTTATTTGGTGTCGTTTTGGTGCTGGTTCAGTGCTGGTTTGCTGTGGGTTTGATGTCGGGTATCAGTTTGGTGCCAGTTTGCTGTCAGCTCCAAGTCAGTTCTGAGCCACTCCAGTGCCATCAGTGTCGGTTCGGTGCGGGTTGGTGCCCAGCAGCAGCGCAGTGCTGGCTGTCCTTTCACTGTCAGCTCAGTGCCACCCAGCTGTCCTTTTGGTGCCATCTTGGTGTCCCTGGGTACCCCTGTCCCCCTTCCTCCACCACCGCTCCGCACCCCCTCTCCGCCCGGCGCTTTTATCACCACATCTGCAGTTCCATCGTTGGGTTTCACGTGTTTTTTTTCCCCCCGCTTCATCCCTCGATACAAGACGCCGTGAGCCCCCCATGCCCACCCCCCACCCGCACCCAGCAGCGCTCAGTCCATCACCGTTCCTCCCTACGCCTTCCTACATTTCCCCTTCTTCTCCCGCTGCTGGAACTTCCGCAGCCGCCGTGCCCACGTGTCCCGCCATTGGATCACCAGGCTGCTCTTGTCCGCGATGATGCCGCTCTGGTCTGGAGAGTCCTCGGTGCTGCCCAGCAGGAGGTACTTCTTCATGGGTTTCACCTTGGGGCACTTGCAGGCGATGTCCTTGGCGTGCACCCACAGGGTCTGATCCCCACGCCGCAGCCGGTTGCTGCCCTGTTTGTAGACGGAGATGATGTTGACGGTGAACTTCCACCAGTCGGCATTTTTTTCCGCTTTCAGGATGTGGATCTGCACAGCTGGAAAAGAAGGAGGGAGAGGAGAAAGGCTGTTACGTGTGAGCTGCAGAGAGGAGAGCGAGCTCAGCCTCACCCCCCACACACACTGCACAGCCCTCCATTGCTCACTGCAGCCCCCCACCCCGCACTGCGCAGCCCTGCGCCCCACACTGCACACTCCCCGCCCTGAACTGCACGCCCCTCCACCTTCCACTGCAGCTCTCCATCCTGCACTGCACACCCCCCATCCTGCACTGCACTCCACGCACCCTGCGCTGCACAGCCCTCCATCCCACACTGCACACCCCCAACCCTGCACTGCACAGCCCTCCGCTGCACGCTGCGCGCCCCCACCCCGCACAGTGTCAGTACTTTTCCTGCCGAGCATGGCGTGCACACCAGCTGCTTTCATCAAAAAAAATAAAGAAAAAAGGGAGAAGAAGAATTAAACAAACAGCCGAAGCTCTGACCGTGTATTTCCCAGCCTGGTGTGAAGGTAACAAAATGTGAGCATCGGCCAACTTCTAGTTTTTGGAAACAAATCTTTCCAAAAGAGCTCAAACCTTTGACCTGCCCGGCTCCACGCTGACAGCATGGAGAGAGTGAGTGGGAAGGAACTGGGAGGAGCTCGCAGGGCACCCCGTGCTGACCCACGGTGTGGGGAGAGCTGCTGGGGATGGCTGTGTGCTGCCTCTGTCTGTGGGGTGGAGGGAGTGAAGCTGAGGCACTGCTGGCATTGCCACAGCTGTGATGAATTCCATATGCAGCCCCATTGCATCCCACACAGAGACCCAGAGCATCCTATGCTCAGCCCCATTGCATCCCATATGCAGCCCCAGTGCATCCCATACTCAACCCCACCGCAGCCCATAAGCATCCCCACTGCATCCCACGCTCAGCCCCACTGCATCTCATGCTCAACCCTTTTGCATCCCACGTGCAGCCCAACAGCATCCCATGTCAGCCCCACAGCATCCCATGTCAGCCCCACAGCATCCTGTGCTTGTCCCCACTGTATCCCACACTCAGCCCCACTGCATCCCACATGGACATCCAATGCATCCCATTTGCAGCCCCCACTGCATCTCATATGCAGCCCCACAGAATCCCATGCTCCACCCCCCAGCTCCCCATGCTCAGCCCCACTGCGTCCCGCACACAGAGGATACAGGGCAGAGCCTTTGGGACCGCAGTGATGACACTCTGGGAATGGAAAGCACTGCATCCTCCCCCGCTGGAGCAAAATGTTCATATGGGATTTTTTTTCTTTCTTTTTTTTTTTTTTCCCTTTATATTATTATTTTTTTTAAAACGTATTTGGCAAAGGCGCTGAGCTTTGCCTCTCTGGCCGCCAGTTTCCTACTGCCTCAATATTGGGGATTTACAGCCCTTCATCCCGGTGGGGCACGGGGCCATCCAGCCCCACACCTCTGCTGGGGCTCTCCCCGCAGCGCAGCAGTGGGGCAGTGGGCACAGCACTATGGGACCCCCCCCCCCTTCCCCTCCCCCCTACCACCCCATCACCGCTGTACTGCAAATATTTGCACTGAACCCATCTTGTGGGAAAGAGCCCAATTTATCCAAAGAAAAACCCACCGCAACAGTACCCAAAGCAGAGAGATAGGGCAATGAATCGGGGCCAACGTCCCCTTTCAGCCCGTGAATGGGGCGGCCAGCTCAAAGGCCCCATTGAGGAGTGTGGGGTGATAGCAGCCAGCGGAGCCCGCGGGAGCAGGAGCTCCGTTCAGCTAATTAGGGCCTTTTAGGACATTCAGTGTAGCGATGCCATGGAGCGATGAGGAAAAGAGTCTCCTAATTGGCATCCCACCGCGGTGTCGCTCAGAGGGGCTGCATTATCCCCCGTGCAACTTTGCAGCCCTTTCTTCTCTCCCAGCTCTGTGGGAAGTGTGAGCTGTCCCAGCACCGAGCGCCCCATTGCCGGTCCCACAGCCTCGCTCTTCCCCCATCCCAAAGCATGGCTGTCCCAGAGCATTGCTGATCCCAAAGCATTCCTCATCCCAAAGCACTGCTGACTCTGCAGCATCGCTTGTCCCTTGGCGTTGCCTCCCCCACAGCGGCACTCATCCCACAGCATCATCTACCCTGCAGCACTGCTATCCCATCCCACAGCATCACTTCTCCCACAGCCTCTCTTATTCCTCAGTATCACTCCTCCCATAGCATCTCTTCTCCAATAGCATCCCTTATCCCATAACATCACTTATCCCATAGTGTCTCTTGTCCCATAACATCTCTTATTCCATAATATCTTATATCACACAGCATCACTTCTCCCACAGCATTACTTCTCCCATAGCATCTCATATCCCATAGCATCTCTTATCCCATAGCATCTCCTATCCCACAACATCACTTATTCCACGGCATCTCTTAACCCATAACATCTCTAATCCCATAATCTCTTTTATTCCATAACATCTTATACCCCACAGCATCACTTCCCCATAGCACCTCTTGTCCCATAGCATCTCTTATCCCATAACACCTCATCCCACAGCACTGCCCCCCCTGCAGCACTGTCTGCCCCTCACCCTACAGCACAGCACTGCCGGGTTTGGGGTGGCTGCACTCACCGTAGTCCTTCTTGCAGTACTTCTTCATGTTAATCTTCAGCTTCCCCTTGGAGGCTTTGCAATACGAGTCACAGTCTGTGGGGCAGAGGGGGGGCAGGGGAACACCATTAATGAGCTGGAACACGAGGAGAAGCTGTGGGGGGATGTACCCAGACACCCCTCTGTGGGGCCGGGGGATGTCAGCAGTTCTGTCTCTCCTAGGGCACAGAGACCCCTCCCACAGTGCCCCACAGCCCCGTCCTCACCCCCCTGTCACCCTGACCCCGTGGGGTCAGCCCGGCAGTGGGGCTGGGGAAGCAACTGGCGCTCCATGGAGGTGAGCAGAGTCAGAGGTGGGGGCTGCAAAGCTGTATTCCATTTGGTTTTGTAAATACACTTCATCTTTGGTTGCAGAGCTGGAGTTGAGAGTGAGAGGCTGAACACTGCAGGGAAGCACAGTGCAGGGCTGAACCCTACAGCAATGGGGCTGGATGGGTGTGGGATGGATGTAGGTTGGATATGGGATGGATATGGGTTGGATATGGGATGGATGTGGGATGGATGTAGGTTTGATGTGGGTTGGATATTGAAAGGTTGCAGGTTGGAAATGGGATGGGTGTGGGACGCAGGCAGTGGGCTCAGGGCTGCAAATTGCAGTGCTCGCAGTTTCTAAAGGGTAACTCATACTGCACCAATACTGCACCAAAGCCACGTGTCAGGAACGGAAATGAATGGCCCTCAATCCCGACATGACAGAGCAATTACAGCCTCATTCCTTGGCTGGGGCGTGTAACTCAAACTGCAGGTTTGAGGCTTCGAACCCCCATGGGATTTGCGTTTCTAATCCTGATTTATACAGCTGAATCCCCATTGATTTCCCCCAGGTTGGGCCCTAAATGCCGCTGTGGGCTGACAGCCAGCACGGGGATGCCCAAGCTCACAGAGCACCCCCTGCACCACACTCAGCCCCACAGCCCCAGGCAGGATCCCCACCCCACAGCCCCAAAGCGCCGCGCCTGGGATGCCCCAACCCTCCTTACAGCCGTGCCATGGGGCCATCCGCCCCACGCGAGGGGCAGCGGGACGCACCGCCATCCAGGGGAACTGCCCGAACCTCTCCCTTGGAACAAGGAGTGCGAACAAGCCCGCGGAAACCTCCTTTGTTCTGGCTGAGCAAGATTGATTGGAAAACAAATTGGCGCAAATAAAGCATGTAATTAGATTAAAGCCTCTCACCCGCAGCGCTGGGATGGAAAGCAGGGACGGGCGCTCGGCTGCTTTGGCCGCCCTGTAACGTCCCAACCTGACAGCAGCTCCCCAGCTGAGCGGTGCTGTGTGGGACAGTGACACCATGTCACCATGTCACCACATCATCACTCATCACGTCACCGTGTCACTGTCACCAGGAGGGACAGAGTGGGCTCTCCGCTCCAAGGCAGAGTGGCAATGGGGAACCAGAGCTGTGCTTCAACAAGGGGACGCAGCCAGGAACGCCTCGGGAGTGGGAAGAGGAACTGTTCATTTCACTTCAGAATAGTAATAATAATAATAAAAGCAATGATAATAAATTGATCTGACACTGGACTTGCAGCTCCCACCCTGGAGCTGGTGGACACCCCCTCCTCACTCGGAGTGCTGCAGACCCAGATGGAACCACACCGATCCCATCACCTGGTTCCATTTAAACCCTCCTGCTGAAATCATCCACCTCCGGTAATCAGTCCCACTCCGATCTGGGTTAGGGCAGATCAGACAGCAGTGACTGGCAGCTCTGTAAGCCTTTTTCTCCCATTGGGAAGAAGCAGAACCAGGCAGGGCCCCCAGAAGTTCAATGCTTCCACCCCTGCTCTGGCTCCGTGCTCGGTTAGAGGCACCAGCTGGTCCCCTGGCTGGGATGTGGGGCAGCAGGGGATCCCTCTGCGTAATAATAGGTATGGAGGGGACCACTGTAGTGCTGGTGCAGAGACAGAGGGAGGAACGGGAGGTGCCAATGGGGCAGCCCTGTGTGACCAACATCCCACCCCACGGCCCCACAGAGCTGCTACACTGGGGCACAGTTGTGGCCACACTGCTTGACGCATGGAGCGCACAGACAAATAGAGGCAATGTTCAATAGAGGCAATAAGCAGCGCTCGGGTTTTCTGTCCTCTAATGGGGGACTGTTGGTTCTCCAGTCCTCTGACTCGAGAAAACTCAACCACCCAAAACCCCACGTAAAGCCCTTCTACCTGGGGTAACCCCTGAGCGCTGCCAGCTCGGCCACATCGCCCCCTGTGCTCCCAGAAGTCCCGCCTGGCTTAGAAAACTCAGACACCGGGGGCACAGAAGTTATGCACGTCTCTTAAGTTGGTGCAGGAATTCGGTGCACTTTTCACGTTAAGGAAAGAGAAGGTGTGCCTTGAGGAGCTGGGGAGGGGGGGCACGTACCTGCGGGCTCCTCCGTGCTGCTGGCGGCTGTGGGGGGCGGCGCAGCAGGGATCTCTGCAGGACAAGAGGGGACAGAGGAGGCAGGGTTAGGCCCGGCGCTGAGCAGCTGAGCCCTGCCCAGCCCCCAGCATCGCTCCTGACGGCTTTTGAGCATTTGGGACGTGGCACTTTTGGAGCATCCCTAAGATCGCTGCTGGGGGGCGGTGGTGGAGGGGAGGTGAGCTGACGGCTGCGCTGAAATGCCGCTTCTGTGTTTGTTCAGCGCCGCGTGTCCCCAGGGGGTGACGCAAGGGGAATTTGCCCTCTGGTTCACCACAGCCTCGGGCTCTGGCGGAGGGCAGCCCTTTGCTCACAGTGTCAGCACGGCGCTGAGGGAAACCAGCGCTCGGCCTGGGCTCTTGCCACCCCGCTGCGGCACGGGGACGGATGAGTGACCAAAAACCACCCTAGGACATGACGAAAGGACGGCTGCCCCATAACTGGGCGGTGAGATCCGACGCAGGCTTTTGGCCGACGCGCCCTGCGGCACGAGCTGCAGCTGGCACGCGGCACACGGGGGTCAGCAGCAGCCCGGCGCGCTCGGGGTCCCCTCGGTGCACCTACTGATGCAGGGCGCGATGGGCGAGCGGCTCTGCTGGTAGCCCTTGGCGCAGCGGTTGCAGGTGATGCCGGTGACGCCGTCCTTGCACGGGCATTGCCCCGTCGTCTGGTTGCAGGTTTGGCCGGCGGCGCCCACGGGATGGCAATCGCACTCTGCGGGGGGAGCACAAGGGGAGGGGGGGGGTCGTTAGCAGAAATACCCGCGGGGCTGCAAGGGGAGCGGGGCGGGGGGAGAGAGCGTGAGCAGAGCGGCGGCACAGCGGTGAATGCAAAAGGGAGCAAATGAGGGCAGGGTTGAACCAGGAGAGGGAAAGGGCGCCGGGAGGCCAGGAGGCGGGCAGGGCTTCAGCGAGTGCGGCTGGGGGCTGCGGGACCCTGCGAGCAAATCCCGGGGGTGGAAAGGGACGAGAGATAAAGGAAAATAAAGGTACAAAGAAAGTGAAAAAGGAGAAAGAAAAAGAAGGAAGAAGAAAAATGAGAAAAGGGGGGGCGGGGGGGGGGGGGAAGAAAAGGGGAAAAATAAAGAAGGAAAATGAAAAAAAGGAAAAAAAATGAGAAGAAGGGGGAAAAAAGAAAAAAAAAAGGGGAAAAAAGAAAAGAAAAAAGAAAAAAGGAAAAAAAGAAGGAAATGGAAAAAAGAAACAAAAGAAACAAGGAAAAGGAAAAAAAGGAGAAATGAGGGGGGGAAAGGAAAGGATGAAAAAGGAAAACTGGAAAAAAAAAAGCAAGGAAAAGAAAAATGAAAAATGGAAGAAGAAAGAAGAGAAAAAGGAGGGAAGGGAGGAAGGAAGGAAAGGGGGAGAAAAAGAAAAAAAAGGAAAAAAAAAGAAAAAAATGAGAAAAAAGGCAAAAAGAAAAAAAAAGAAAGAAGGAAAGAAGAAGAAAAGAAAGATGAAAGAAAGGGAAAAAATAAAAAATATAAAAAATCAGGAAAAAAGGAAAAAGGAGAAAAAGGGGAAGAAAGGAATAAAGGGAAAAAAGAGAACAGGGAAACAGGAAAGGGAAAAAAAAAGGAAGAAAAAGAGAGAAGGAAAAAAATGTTAGAAGGGGAAAAAAGGCAAAAAGAGAATGGGGGGGAAAGGAGGAAAGAAAATGGGATAAAATGGTAAAAAGGAAGTAGGAAATCAAAAAAAAAAAAAAGAGGGAAGAAAAAGGAAAAGGAAAACAAGAAAAATGAGGAAAAAAAGACAAAGAAAGGGAAAAAATTAAAAAAAGGGAGGAAAAACAGAAAAGAAATAAAAAAAGAAAAAGGAATAAAGACGAAAGGGTGAAAACACAGAAGGAGAAAGAAAAAAGGGGAAGAGAAAAATGGGAAGGGAAGGGAAGGGAAGGGAAGAGAAGGGAAGGGAAGGGAAGGGAAGG
>NW_024884989.1:1874422-1919255 GCF_019232065.1 Centrocercus urophasianus | reverse complement strand
GGGAAGGGAAGGGAAGGGAAGGGAAAATAGCACATTGCAGCAGGTGCTGAGCCGTGGTTGGGGACAGCAGGGATAACGGCTGGCTTCCCCCCGGCTCAATGCCTGACTTCTCATAGTACGAAACACGGAATCATTGAAAGGCTTGGAAGGGGCCTTACAAATCAAGCGTGTGCAACCTGCCCAACATGTGGGACCTCCCAGTGTGTGCAGGCTCTGCCCAAAGTGTGGGACCTGCCCGATGCGGCCAGAGGAGTTTTGGGCTTGCAGCAGAAAGCCTGAGGGATGCGCGGGTGGGAGGAGCGCTGGAGGGTCCCTGCCAGCTGCAAGCACTCCAGCTCCAGCCGCCTGCGAACATCTGGCTGATTGCAGCCGAGCACAGAAGAGCCAGGAGATAGCAGGCTGTGCTCGGAGAGGGGCAGAGCCACGGTGAATAGCGCATCAGGACGCTATAGAAATCAGCGTCGGGCCCTCAGCCTGAGTGAAAGGCAGGAGGAGAACCCAGGAGGCGGCAGCGGTGCCAAGAGATGGTGGAGAAGTGCCAAGGCGTGCGCCGTGTCCGGGTCAGACAGGTGCTGCTCCTCCAGGCGGGCACAAAGGGACATTCAGAGCTCTCCAAGAGGAACCTTTTCCAGCGATAAAAGGAAACGCTTCCTTGCACCGCACGTAATTAACTCGTAGAGCTCGTGCTACGAGACACCATGGCAAGGACCCAACAGGATTAGATGGGCCCGTGAATGAGAACATCTGTAGTTACATTAGCTGGGATTAATATCTATACGGATATAGGCGCTCCTCGCCAGCTCCTCTCTGCCTGCAGCTAGGAGGAGATTTCCCCTGTGGGTGTGCTGGTGCAGGACTGGAGGGCTGGGACCTTGTCTGGGGCTGCAGGACGAACCACTGCTCCTCGTGCAGAGCTGCTGAGACAGACCGTCACCCACCAGAGCATCAGCAATATCAGGATTTGGGATTTGGGACTGAGAAAATGGGCGGGAAGTCTTCAGACTGTGCACGAAAGGATGTAAAATGCCCTGGCAAAATGTTGGAACTTGTTGGGATATCTCCGGCCCACCAAAGGCAGACAAGTAGCATGACAAAAATGCAAGCATTTTTCCAGCCCAGAATGCTGCTCAGAGGCACTGCCAGCTGCTAATCTTCCCCACACAGTGTGCTGAAAGGCAAACAGAGGCACAAAGCTCTGAGCTTAGCTCCCCTCAGGTGTGACCGTGGTGATCTGAAAGGACCGCCCTGCTGGAGAATCAGTATCTTCCTGCTTTCCAGGCAGGTTTGTCCTGGGGAAGCTGTCAGAACAATGAAATCCCATTTGAGTGAACAACAGAAGGTGTGATCTCAACTCTTGTCACACTTACTCATGCCATGGGGAAGAGAAAGCCGTACACCTGATGTGCCTCCAGCCAGCCTGGCTCGGCTCTACCCAGCCTTTTGCTGACCAGAAGCAGAGGTTGAAACGTTTCCTCTGTTAACTCTGAACCCTAATGACGGCTTTCAAGATGTGCTGTGCACAGTTTTGCAAGGAGATCGCTGCCTTGCCTGCAGTACTGTGAGCTGTATTTAGTTTGCCAAGGGATCGTGTTCGTGCAGCGTGCTCCTCATCACATTCTCCTGGAGATTTAAAGCCTTTCTCACCGCCAGCACATAAATTCCCTCTTTTATCAGACAAAGACAAATAATCTCCTGGCATTTCGGCGTCTGCCTTCCCGTACTGCTTCTCAGGGCTCTCCCATTTCCTCCTCCTGAGCTGGCACCTGGAGAAGCCAAGGGCTGGTAAGAGCTCCTGTTAAGAGCTGCTGGAATTCCCTCCTTGTCTATGAGCTCCACTGTTTGAGCACATCATGAAGTGATGGCAGAGAGCTGCTGGGGATGCTGAGACCTGCAGGGGCAGAACATCACCGCCTCCTTCTTCTGGCTTTGTTGGAAAACGTGGTTGTTTTGGGTTTTTTTTTTCCACTGAAAAATGTCAATTTTGATCAAAGACACCCAGGGGCAGGTGTGGGCAGGCAGAGAGGAGCAGGCACAGGACCTCGTGGCTCTGAAATAATGTAGAGCTGAGCCTGCTCCTGTGGGAGAAATTGCTTCTTGCAGAGTTCAAGGGTCACTTACAGGAGAGAGAGCAGATTGGAAACTACTTTCACTGAGGAAAAAAAAGTCAGACTCTCCTCCTGATGCGTTTTTAGCTTGGCCCCTGGGAACTGAGGTTCCTGCAGGTGGATTCTCCCACAAATAAACCTCCAATCAAATCTGGCAGTGGAGCCAAAGCCTCAGAGCTGACCATCTTGCCGTGAGCTCATGGCACAGGCAGCAGGTGAGCACAGAGCTCAGCACAGGGATGCGAGGGCAATGGGACACCCATCATGGGAGGAGATTGCGGCGATGCACGCTTGGTTCCGGAGGGAAGAGTGAGCCTGTGGAGAAATTAAGCTCTGTGTTGGGCAGATCAGTACTGTGGGAGTTCAGGATTTCTCCGGGGCTGCGATCACTCAGTGACAACCCAGCCCTGATGCAAGAATTTGATTCCGGCCCACCAGCACCAGGGGTTGGCTCATCTCACAAAGGGGCACCAGCTGGTCTTCAAGGAGGAAAAAAAGTTGAAGAGAAGGAAGCTGGAAAATCACAGACAACTCCCTGGAGGGAATCTGTAGAAAGTCCTGCATTGGACATGGCCTTGTGAAGCCATGGATGGGCTGGGATAGAGATAAGCATCAACAAGAAGTGGTTGGGGGAAAAGAACCACCTCTCTTTGGAAGCACCTCGCCTCCTAAGGTGGACAGCAAGGGCAGATCTCCTGCACTGCTATCTAGCATCCTAACCCTAATCCTAACCATAATCCTAAATCCAACCCCAGCCCTAACACTAATCCTAACTTTAACTCCAACCCCAACCCTGAACCTAACCGTAATCCTAACCCTGCAGCTCTGTGGGAAACCAGTGGAACCCATCAAGCAGAGGGAGTTGCTGTGGACTAGGGAGGAACAGAGCCAGGAGCCACCTCTGGGGGCCATGCACAGGGACCCTCCCAGCCAGCATCTCCGTGTCTTTGAGATGTGCCAGCCATGAGATGTCTAAGCTCTGCCCAGATGTGCATCAGAGACCAAGGTGGCAGGGATGTCCGTAGGACTTGAGGGGTGCTGCTGGCCACCAAAGCCTGCAGAGATGGACTTGGTATTGACAGAAAGGAAGCAAGGGCTGCTCCTTGTGTCCTACCCTGGGACACAGATGTTGGGACAAAAGCGATGGGACACCAGTGATGGGACACCAGTGATGGGACACCAGTGATGGGACACCACTTGGCAGCAAGCCCATCTTCAGCCTCTGCCCTAACTGGGGTTAACCCAACACCTCCTGCACCCCAGCATCCCGGGGGGAGGACTCTGCAAGGGCTCATCTCCTCCAGTTTGGCCCCAGTAGATGCTCTCTGAGCTCTAATCTGGTCCCGCAGCTCCCTCTATAGTCGATGGGGAGGGATGGGGCACACGGCCCACTGTCCCTGCCACCAAGGGCTCCGTTCCCCCTCCTTTAGAAACCAAATCCTGCCTTCCTCCCGGGTGTGCCCATAACACCTCTCATTTGTCATCATTTCTCTTCAAAAACCATGCACATCCATCCCTGAAAATGTAGGGCTGTTTTATGGCCAGGCTGTAAAACCTCATGGAGTTCTGTTCCAAGAAGATGACATCAGTGCCAATAATCTGTCCGTTACCAGGGCTGGGTTTAATCCCATGAGTTGACAGGGCACTGATCTGCTGTGGGAGGAGCAGGTGGAGGTTGGGAAGAGCCAGATGTGGGGTTCCACCATCAGCACCAATGGGAAAAGAAGAAAACACGACAAATGAGAAGCATGGGTTGGAGCTTTGGGAGCTGTTCATGCTCTTGCAAAAATCACTGAGAAAGGAGGGAAAATTGCACTTGTTATGAGTTTTGGCAAGATGAACATTTGAGATTTGTGGGTTTTTTGTTGCTAAGAGGGCAGTACAGAGGGTTTTGCTCCATGCACTTATTCCTTCTCCTGCTGTCTTTGGCTTCATCCCACGTGGTCTGCAGCCTCACACCATGCTCTGCTCATTGCATGGCTCTGCAATGTGGCATCTCTGATCACCCACAACTTGTTTCTTTGCTGTTTGGCTTTCAGGGCTTTTTTTGCAAGAAGACAAGTGAAAGCACACACACAGGCAAGGAACACGGCACAGCTGCATCTGGACAGGACGAATGGGGCTGGATGCAGAGCAAACGTCCCCAGCAGATTTCATGGGACGTTGCTGGGAGCTCAGCTGCACGCTTGCAGGGTGGATGACCATGCTGCATGCCCCTCAGCGGGTCCCTGCATCGGGGTAAACGGGGTAAACGTGAAACATTCATATTTGTAACAATTATTTCAGAGCAGCCCTTGAATCGGGGACACAAAACGGGGGGAACATAAAACACGGGGACAGAACCAGGGCTCAGCAAAAGCCGGCGTTCAAAGGGATGCCTTCGCTGGAGGAAAGTCCATTTCGCCCGCTTTTGTATAGGATGGAGGATTACACCAACAATACCCCATTGCAACGGGTGTGAAATCGTGCTAATAGCCCGCGAGCCGGGGAGCTGCTCGCACACCGGCATATTGATTGCAGTGCTTTGTATCTGCGAGCGCCAGTGGCCACATTTTGTCACAACCTGTGGGGGGTTTGGAGGAGCGTTTCAATGCGGCAAGCTCAAGTTTCAAGAGCGGTGTGAGAAGGCAGGGAAAAGAGGAAAGAACAATTGTTTGAGGGGATGGATGAGCCCGCGTCTGGGAAGCGTGGGCTTTACGGCATTGCGTTTGCAGGATTTGCTCTTATTTAAAACAGCAGAGCTTGGGCAGAGTGGGGGCTGTGGGCACCCGCCCCTGCTGAAGTGCTGTCCCATGCCTTGCGGGGCTCCAGGAACCCCCTGCAGAGCGCCCTGTGGATGGGGAGTTCTGCTCCCACCTCCTGTCCTGGCCAAAGAGGGGACTTCAGAACTCTGTTGAGCAGAAAAGTAGATTTCCTGTTTTATCATTCTGTCTTCATCTGGAGGGGGGAAGCGGTTGGTGCAGGGCTCGGTGCTGCCCGTCTGGGGGAGTGCTGGTTTGCAGACCCAGCGTCCAGTCCCAAATAGGGGATCTGCATCTCCTTGATGCACGGGAGTGAGAAAGCAGCTCTTGTAAACTGCAGACGCATCAGCACATCAGCAAGACTGTTTTGTGTCTGAGCTGGCAGGGGACAACTAGCACACTGTGAGGTTGGAACGGGGTGAGTTTTAAGGTCCTTTCCAACCCAAACCATTGTGTGATTTTATGATTCCGTGGTTCCATGATTCTGTGAGGCTTTTAGTGTCACCGGGAGGCTGGGGAAGCCGGAGGGACAAGGGCATGGAACTGGATGGGGACGAGAAACATCAGTGTGGTGGCTCAGCTGGGTGAGGGGGAGCAGGAGCACGTGGGTGCAGCAGGCAGAGGGGAAGGGGCCATGCCACCCCCCCCTGCCCCACGGAGGTACCTTTGCAGGCCTTGCGGTGGGAGATGGGCTTGCTGAGGTCGCGGTAGAAGCCCTCCTTGCAGTAGTGGCAGTGCCGCCCGGCCGTGTTGTGCCGGCAGTTGAGGCAGACGCCGCCGCTCTTTCTGCCCGACAGCTTGTACAGCTCCATGTTGAAGCGGCAGCGCCGCGCGTGCAGGTTGCAGTTGCAGGCTGTGGGAGCACAGAGCACAGCAGTACGTGGTCACACCACGCAGCACGTCCCCAGTGTCACCCGAGGGTGACAGCTGCCAACCCACACCCATCCCTGGGCACAGTGGGGCTCTGAGGACATCCCACTGCCAATTCCCCCAACCTGCCTGCCTCAGGTCTTCCATCACCCCCTTCCATCCCATCCCACTGTTCCCATTGCATGAGTCCCAACGCGCACATTTGAGCCCTATGCACCATTTCAAAACCTCCCCCATGCTCTCCTTTCCTGGCGTTCCTTGCCATGCAGCACGCAGCCCTCACCTCTCCATCTCCATCCTACCCACCGCAGCCAACCAGGCACCACAGCCCTCTCTAACAGAACGAAAAGCACTGTGGCCGACCCACTGGGAGGTGTCCCATGTCCCCCCTGCAGACCCCAGTGTCACCACTGCACCGCTTTTACACGGCGCTTTGGCAAAAGGCAACGGGAGGACTTCAAAAGCTCGACCCCGGGGCTGTCACGAGGCCGTCAGAAGGCGGTTGCTGTGCGCTTTGCAGGGTTTTACAGCTTGTTTTCTTTTCCCGTTGCTTTTGTTTGCTCTTTGCCCCTGAACAATGCAGCTGTGCAATGCCAGCCCGCAGCTGGGCCCCCCACGCGGCGCGAAGGTGTCACAGCTCTGCGCTTGTCACCTTCCTTTTGAACAGAGACATCTTAATCCCTCATTCCTTCCTGTTTACCTTATGGTGCTTGCCCAACACAAAGGCATGCGATATTTGCTTAATTATCAAATTTCAGCCCCGAAATTTACAGTGCAGTTCCGGGTTACTTATTGGGAACAATCCCCAGCTCGCTCCCAGTGCAAAGCTGTTGTGGGGAGCGCAGTCCTACAGCCACGTCTGCCCAGCAGGACGTTGAGCCACTCCCCTGCTTCCCCCATGCGACCCCAGTTCCTGCAGGGAGCAAACCAGGGCCCAACCTCACCTCCCACAGACCCTAATGATGCAGAGTGGTGCTAAAACACGATTCCTGATGCCACAGCTCTGAACTGTGGCTTGCATCCCCTTGGATGAGCACCCAGCCGAATCTGTACTTGGTCCTAGATGAACAACACGGAGATATTTCTCCAAGTGGTGGCATGGAAAAGAGCTCCTTCTTCCCCAAAGCTAGAAGACGTGAATATTCTCTAAACAGCCTGAATGCTCACCTCCTCCAACAAGTTGTGTCGTGTCCAAAGAGCTTTCACACTTTTTGGAAAATATGCACACTGGCTGGATTTGGGGAAGAAGGAACCCTTCTCTGAGCCATTTGTGTTGAAGGAAAGTTGGAGCTGGTTCTCCAGTATTTTGCAAGATGGCACTGGCATGTCCCTTTAAACGACTCAAAGTTGAGCCCACCCGGGGAGCGAGTGAAAATCTTTGCATTTCTTTGGGTTGCTCGATAAACAGAGATGTGTTTGCAAAGCCAGGACACAGCGCTCCCGGGGGTTTCTCAGGGTCTTTGCAAACATTTTGGCTGGTCCAGTGGGCAGAGTTGCATGGGAAGAGCAAGTGGGGTGCGTGGAGCTGCTCCCAGCCCAGGACAGTTTTTATGCTTCCAGGGATGCAAAAATCTTATGTCTGGAAGAGAGAAGAAGCTGGACCTCACAAGAGGCTGTGGGACCGTCTCTCCAATACCAGTGAACTGTGACACCAACAGCACAGCCGGCGCAGTCAGAGTTCCACCTGAGGCATTTGCTGGGCACCGGTCACTTCCTAACCCCACGCACTAGGATGCTTTCCATCAGCCCTTGCTGGGGATGAGGCTGGGACGAGTCACGGTGAGAACTGATGATGGGAACATGGGGTGCAGAGCTGGGATGAAGGCACTGGGGAAAGGCAAGACTGCAGGGCTCTCCTTGCCGAGGATCCATTGCCCGCTCTGCTAAAGCCTCTTGCCTGCTTTCAGACACCACTGGCCTGGCATTTGTTCCCAGCCACCGGGTTTGTTTCCCCACCGCAGTGATTCTTTGGCAATCCATCTTTTCTTTCTATGAACGACTTTGCCGGCTGCAATAAGGAGTCACCTCCCACTGTCAGCATCACCCCTGCTCCTCACGCCTTGTGTCTCACCCTGCAGAGGAGGTGATCCACGTCTGGTGGGGAGCAAACACCCAGTGCTGAGAGTTCCCAGTGCAAGGTTTTAGCTCCTGTTACTCAGATGAAGCTCAGTGCTCCTGTCTCCCGCTCCCTTCTTTCCCTTCGTTTGCCAATGATCTCCCCTGCCTTCATTATACACAGATGCACACAGGCCATCCCTGTGGCTGACCCCCATGAAATGAAACACTGATATTCACAAGCCTGAAGGAAGGTGGGCTGGAAAGGAGGAAAGCTGCAGTATGGAGCTGGTCAAAGCTTTGGGTGCTCTATCCCCAGAGGCTCCAAAGGACATAGATGGGCCCTGGGCATCCTGAGTTATGGGGGCAGCCGGCCCATGGCAGGGAGATAGAGCTCTATGATCTTTATAAGGTCCCTTCCAACCTAAGTCATTCAATAACTCTATGATTCTACAAAAACACAACTTAAGGACAAACAGTTCTATCACAGATGGCCAAGGTGTGCAGGATGTTCTCGTTGGGGCAATGGAAGATCTGTGGTTGGAGATGCAGGCTGGCGGTGTCCTTTGTGTTGCCACCATACCCCCATGCCCGTGTCCCCCTGGACGCATTCTTCCCTGTGGTTTTCATTCAGCAATGACAATGTGGCCCTTCCAAATCACCCCACCCTTCCAAACTTATATTTTGGCCATTTTCAAGATGAAAATTGCTTTTTAAGCAAACGAAAAACCCCACAACATTTTGTTTTAATTTTTGTGAACAATAATTTGGGGGGGGGAGGGCGGGAAGGATGGGAAAGGATAGAAGAAGCCAGGGGCTGAAAAGAATCTCTAAATTTGACTCAGTTTTATGAACAGTCTCAGTCTCCTCAAAATTATCCTTTTCCCAGATGAGTTTATTTTATTTTATTTTATTTTCACAAAAGAATCTGCTAGTTCAGTCTGAGCCATTATTTCTCTCCTGCAGGAGCAAGCCTCACATACTTCATACAACAAGGGCCATGCTGTCTATGTTTTAAGCCCCTGGAGACCTGCAGGCATTTGGGGGATCCTTTTTTCGGGTCCATATTTGGTTGAACGCTGGCACAGGCTGCCCAGGGAGAAGGGGGGGTCATCTTCTCTGGAGGTGTTTGAGAGCCGTGGAAATGTGGCACAGAGGAACGTGGTTTAATGGGCATGGTGAGGGTGGGTTGGGGATCTTAGAGGTCTTTTCCAACCTGAGTGATTCTATGAGTCGATGGGTAGACGAAGCAGCCACACTTGAATCTAAGAGCAGGCATGACGGGGTTGGAGCACTTGGAGCCAATGGAGTGGGGTGGGAAGGTCCCTGGTGCCCTGTGGCACCCTATGTGTGTGCTACGCCTGAGCGAGGAGGAGGGTGGGAACTCACTTTGTTAGCTAGGGGCGGCCCAACGAAGGGGAAACCCACGGGATGCTGCGGCCACGAGGGAGACATGAGGTCTGTGCAGGATCCCAGGTTTTCCTGACTGTCAGCCCAAGGAGATGGATAACAGAACCACAAAACACACAGCCACAAACACGGCCGGCAGCTGAAGCTTGCTCACAGCAACACGTCCCAGCCCCACAGCCACACCGATAAGAGCTTTGTTTGCTCTCACATACAAAAATGCCAAACTCACTGTTTGGGCTTAAATATTTGAGACTGGGTGTCTGACTCAGGCTGAATGGTTTTGGAAGAGTTCCTGCTAAAATGATTCAGCTGCTAAGGAGAAGCGAGTGAAAAATACAGCACAGTGCCAACGCTAACAAGTTTGGGGATTTCTTTCCTTAAAGAAAATCTGTTGCCCTTATGGTTGAGGCCAAGGCTTAAAAAGAAAAACATCGCTCCCTGGTAGGGATGGGTCTTGTGCTGTCTCTAGGAAGAACTGCGCAAATTTAGTTGAATTTGTCACTGAAATAGGACTAAGTCCAATTTGAATTTGAATAAGCCATTGAAAAATGGGGGAAACGTTCTGTGTGAAATGGCATAAAGGTTGACAGGGTGCCCGAAGATCTCTCTTGCAGTGGTCAACCCAAGCTCAGGAGCAAGGGCCAGCACCCAGCTCCCAGCTCACACACCGGCTGCCAGTGGGAGCATCAGAACACTTGGCAAAGCCCAGCAACCCTGAAAAACATCCACAATGGCTGTGGTCTCTGGCACGTCCTTTTGGGAGTAAATAGAAACTCCAAAGCTTCTCAAAGCCCAGAAGGAGAAAGACCCTTCCCATCAGATCAGCTGCTGAAGGTCGCTTTGCCAGCACTCAGTGTTATCGCCTGCCTGCAGTGCCACAAGGCACAGAGCCCGTTCTGGCAGCACTGGGCTCTGCTGCGACTTGACTGCAGTGCGACCTCATCCCTTCTCATTTCAGGCAAGATTTGTCCATAACTGCTGCACACTGATTCCTTCCAGGCTGACCTGAAGCACCGGCGTCTCAGCAGGTATTTCCTGCTGCTCGTGTTCCCCCTCACAAAGCACCACAAGCAGAGCGAGACGTACCTCTGGGAGCTGTGCTGCTCGGGTTAGGAGCCAGATCTGCCCAAGCTGTGAGCAGCAGAGGTCTCCCCACTGCACACGTGGCGAGCAGCTGCTGGCAGTGATGCATCCCACCGCTCTGTGTCTTCCTGCCCGAACCCTCAGGGACATCCCCAGTGACCTCCAGTGGCCCCTTCAGAGCAGCGAGGATGGATGGAAACCTGTGGGCCTGCCGTGTGGCACTGACATGTTGAGATGTGTGGCAGCTCCTCACCCGCAGCGTTTTAGCCCAAGACAAAGGCGCTCTTACTCAACACAGGATGCGGATGACAGCGAGCTGAGCCCTGGTGCAGCACACAGTGCACAGAGTGACTGGAGATGGGCTGAAAATCTCCCCTGCTTCTTCCAGCCTGGGGTTGGCTGCTCTTCAACTGAGATGCTCATGAACAAAGCTGCCAGAGATGGAAGCTCGAGCCCCGTAGCTCAGATCCTGAGCTCAACACAGAGCGGGGAGCGATGCTCTCTGGCACCTAGCAGGAGCCCCCTTCTTGCAGCAGAAGCAGGAAGTTTTCTCTTTATGCCAGGTATGATGGAGAAAGGCTGCAGATAAGATCCAGCCTGGAAGGAACTCGACTAACTTATTGTTTTAGAAAGGAAAAGTCAAGAAATGAGGTCTCTATTTCAGTTGGGGAGATGATGCCAGGCTGTCATCAGCCTTTTTTTCATGTAATTGCACCATCCATATCTGGCCTCCTACGGTCATAAATGCTTGGAAATGCATTGTTTGCATCCCATAATTTATCCAGCAGGGAGCCCCGGCCATGGGCTGACCCCAAGGTGCCCCAGCATGGAGCCAGGACCCAGCAAACACAGCACATGGGGCCACCACAGTCACAGCACCGTTCCCACTCCGAGACACTGTTCCACAAGGCTTCCTGCACTCCCAGTGAGGGATTGTGCTGGACACTTAAGGGTTAAAGCCACAGCAGAAACAGATATTGAAAGAATTTGCACATTCAGAGCAAAGTTTACTTGAAATGCAAAAGGCGCAACGATGCAACCAACCCAGCAGAGAGGCGACCGACTGAAGAATCTGTATGAAATCTGCTCAGCCTACAGAGACACAGACAGCCCCAGCTGCACTCCTGCAAACCGCCCTGGGGAGCAGGACACTGGGAACCAACAGCCATGGGCTGACAGTCAAGTGGGGTGATGACAATGGCAGGAGAGAGACAGTGATGCTGGGGGGTGATGGATGCTGAGTGGCTTCACACCCCTGGAGCTGCAGTGCCATTGGGGCAGCCCCTACCCCTCTGCCTGTGAGATCGGGCTTTTGCTGAGCTGGGGTTGAAGCACCACCAGAATGTGTTGAGGAGTGTGTTGTGTTGTTTTAACCCCAGCTCATTTCCCAATCCCATCTGGAGCTGGGCCAGGGGGATTGTTAAACCAGCGCCGGGCAGATCTGCCACTGGAGCTGCAGTCCTGAAGCCTCTGAGTGTGGCTGGTGGTCACTTCTGAGCCCAGCACTGTGCCCCTCTGAGGCGACATGGAGCCAGTGGCACTGCACTGTGTCACCATGTCACCGTGTCACTGCAGCTCAGTGCAGCAGCAACCCCCTGCCCACTGCCAACTGGTTCAGCTCAGCAACAAACAGCCCCAAAAATCTGTGCTCCTAAGTTCCCCAATCTCCAACAGGTGCAGGGAAGGTGCTGCCATGACACTGCTGTAGGTCCCAGTGTGAACCTAACAGTGCTGTGCCTCAGTTTCCCTTTCAGGTGACAGAACTGGGATGTTCTGGCTGCAGGAAACCCTTTTCCCTTTCTTCTTCTGCTCCTTTCACTCCATACCCTCTGCGGTGTTAACCTGAGCCCTGCACAAGCCCTGTTCTGTTCTTAATACCCAGTGCAGGTGTGAAGGGCCATGATGCCCCTGTGTGCTCAGCACTATTTGCATCTCTGGGGCTGTGCAAAGCCCTCCTTTGTGGTGCGGCTGAGCCTGGGCAAACAGAGCTGGCTTATCTCAGGGGAGGTTATCAGGGAGCTCAGACAGGAGGAAAACTCCACTCTATGTGCCTGACCTCCCCATCACCGCTATCATTGCTGTGGACATGGATGCTCTTTGAGGAGGTGCTGCTCACTGTGCTCCCAGAACCCAGGTGGGTGTCGGGACCGCCCTGCACTGCTCTGCTGTGTTTGGATTTCCTGGAGATTGGGGCTTTACCAGAAGCAGGCAGGCTTATCCCTCTCATCAGAACTACTGTTAACGGATGGCCATCGGCTGCTACGTGCTGGTGTGCTGGGAGTGAGGTGCTGTCACCTGCTCCTTGTGCAACCCCAGTGCTCCCTGTGCAACTCCTTTTTGCAACCCCGCAGCCTTCATGTGCTCAGCTCTCACATGGGTGCTATGGAAAGGTTGGGATGTGGCATCAGCCACAATACCATGGAGCTCCAGGCCCCCAGCTGACACTTTATCCCCTGCTGTCAGGACGCTGCACGCGAGGCAAGTGTTATCAGACCCCATTAATTAGCTTATCACAGGCAATTAGCTCCACAGCTCAGCCTGCCCCCGGGGGAGCAGTCTGCAGACCTGAGTGGTTTCAAACATGCATTCATAGAACTGCAGCATCTTTGGCTTGGAAGGGACTTTAAAGACCACGCCATTCCAATCCCTGCCGTCGGCAGGAATCCCCCCAGCTCCGCTGTCAGTGCCCACCACGGCCTCAGGCAGCTCCAGGGATGGGACACCCACAGCTCTGTGCCAGGGTCTCACCACCGCTGGGCATAGAGGTTGCTCTCCCTTTTCGTGACTCCTTCCCCACCCCCCGCAGCCCTCACCAAGATGTGAGGTTCACATTCAGCCTCTCGGTGGGAGAGCTGCTCCGTGCTTCAGCTGAAGCTCATGAATTTTGCCCAAGTGCTGCAAAGAGAGGATTGCATTTCTCCCAAGGAAGCCGCATTTCCTCCGCTTCCAGCACCCGGCCGGGAGCAGGGCTGCTATGTTTCACTCTGTATTTTGCTCTGGCCCCTGCTTTTGCGTTTTGGCTGCTGCTCGGAGCCAAACCTCTGATCCTGCTGCGGCTCATTTTCAGGCGCGTGTGCCCCACAACGTTTTTTTTTTTATTTTTTATTTTTTTTTTTTTTTTTCCTAAATGAATTTTTCATACGGAATTCTTTTGCCTGATGGATGCAGTGAGAAACTATTTCCCAAACAGGAAAGAGAGAGGACCGGGCGCGGCCCGGCAGCTCCCTCTCTCCCATGGATGTTTTTAATAACAACATCAATTGTCTGCAGAAGACTTATTCCTTTCTGACCTCAGAACAACTCCTGGTTAGCGCATTCCTGTGTGGCTGCACCGCGAGCTGGGATGACTTCACCGAAGCTTCCTATAGCAATGCACAGCGAGGGGGAGATGCTGGCGGTGGGGCCTGGGCTGTGCTGGGGCTGAGGATGCTGCACCAGTGATTTCTGTGATGTTTCCACCCCCTGCTCCCCCAGCCCTGCCTCTCTTCCTCGGGGACAGCCCTGCTGCCCATTGTCCCCAAGACGCTGGAGCTGTTCCTGATGGTGCCAGCTCCGTGGGATGCCAGAGGTTTCTCAGACATGAACACAGCCCAACATCTGCGCCCTGCTCTTGCATTAAGGCCCTTAAGAGCCCAATTTGCACATTCTCAGTGCTTCAGGGCTGCACCGCAGCCATGCTTGCAGGACCCGAACCCAGAGCCTGTGGCATCCCACCTCGGCTGTGGGGCATTTTCCAGCCCATTAGTTGTAGCATCTTGGGACCAGCTGGAGCTGCTCACTGAGTCCTGAGCTGTAAAGAGGAGCTGATTTTCCTGTTAGGTCATTGGAAATACCCATCTGGGCATTTTGGAAATGCAGCGTGTTGGTTTTCTGCTGCAAAAGGGTGCTGGAAAGCCACAGCCACCTCAAAGCAGCAGGAGGAGGGACACTGAGCAGCAAGCAATCCAACCAAATGAGAGTTTGGGAGGATCGGGTAAAGCATTTCTACGGCCTGAACTACTGGCAGATTGGAGGAAGGGAATTGTGCAGGACAGCAGATGCTCTGGCATGAGCAGGGAGACAAGCTGCAGCTCAGCCCACCTCCAGACAGAACAGCTTTTGCAGTTCCAGTTTGGCCAGAGAAGCCTGCGCTCACTCCCTCCCCAGGATGGGAACCCCACAGGGCTGGGAGAGCCCCACACTATGCCTACCAACAACCTGTTAGCCCCACAACAAGTCTGAATCCACCAAGAGACCCAGAGACTCATTAGCTCCAACCACAGCACTGCGAGGCAACATGCACAATCCCTCCCACGGAGGATTTCTGGCCATGGACCACCAGCCCTGGGGAAGGCCAGCCACCCACAGGTGACAGCAGCCACCAGCCAGGTGTCACATCCCTCACTCAGCACCGAGCAGCTGCCAGGCACACCATTCCCTCCCGCCTTCCCAAACCAAACCTTGCAGTGTCTGTGGTTTGCCCGCTGCTGCTTTTAAGTGCTTGTTTGCCACGGTTTGCATCTCTGGCACAAAGCTTGCCGCAGCCCTGGAAATAACCCCGGGCTGAAGGCTGATCCCTGTGGCAGGAAATAAACATAATTTTGTAAGCATTAACACGCAGCAGAGCACCGGCAGGAACACGCGGCATTTCCGAGGAGCCCAGATGTTTGCACAGCAAAGGGCTGCTCCCCTCGCGCGGATGTCAGGGAACGCTCAGAGCCTCCAGGGATGTTCCTGCATTAGGAAAAAATGTCTTTGAAAGCCACAGGAACAGAGGCTCCGGCGAGGAAAATGAACCCATGGAGCACCACCTTGCCATAGGGGCTGGGTGAGCGGAGTCACTGGGCACAAAGCCAGCCAAGGAGGGCAACGTGCCACGGGGAGGCCAATGGCACGACACAGGTAGGCAGAAGTGACTCAGCTCTCAGCCGTGTGGTGGAGTCTGAAGCCCTCTGAGGTCCTTATGGGCTTGAGTCTGGCTGGACTGAGGTGGGATGGCTGCTGCTTCCATGCCCTTTTCACCTCAACCTTGAGAACCTCAACTCCCAAGCAAAGAACCAAACAAATCTCCACCAGGACAAACATTATTTCTTCTTCTCAAGCCAAACTCAGACAATCAGCCCACAGCTCTTTCTGATGTCCCCTCCAGAGCTGAAATCTCCTTCACCTTTAGCCAAACACGTTTCCCAGATGGACAAAACCCTTCTTCTCCCTTTGAAAGCAAGCAGAGCAGATTCTTCCCAGCTGCAGTGAGAGGAGTTTATTTATTGCTTTTGTTGACAAATAAACTAAACTGACAGTTGAAATCTGGAGTATTTGCCATAAAAGAAGAACTGGGGCCATCAGCTGGGGTCTGGCTGGGTGCAATGGGCACAGTTCTGGAGCTTTGGGCACAGGGGCAGCCCTAAAGCATGCTGCAGCCCTGCCCACAGCCCCATGCTTTGTTGGGTGGTGGGAAGGATTCCACATTGCTCAGTGCTGGAGGATGAAGGAGCAGAGACAGAGAAAGGTCTGCAGCCACCGTCCATCACCACTCATTTACGACCAGATTCCATTTAGAGGTGATACCCCAAATGGATCATTTCCATTGGGTTTGAGAGGATCTGGGACTTGGTAGCATCAGCCCAGAGAGGTGGTGCTGCTTGCCCTGCTTCCCATCCCATCTGCCCATGGCAACAGAGCTGTAGGATTCCGGGCATGGTGCACTGAGGATGCACATTCGTAGTGAGGCTTCATCGACATCAAACCGTGGAGAACAACTTTCATACTCACTGCCACTTGTCTCATATATTTATTTAACAAACCCTAAAGCCTCTTATTTTGGGTAAATACAGTCCTGAATCAATATCAATCAGACCAAAGTGCAGGAAATGCACCTGGAAGGGAAAAGCATGGCTTCCAGAACAGTTGGATGTGAGAATCACACACAGAATCACAGAATCGTAACGGTTGGAAGGGATCCTTGGGACCATCAAGTCTAACTCTCCTTCTAAAGCCCTGGGATGCTCAGTAGGTCTAGGAGAGAGGGAGCTTCAAATCTGCACCCTGCCACGGCCCTTTGGGTTGTTCTCCATCCACGCCAATGACAACAGGAGCAAATGTTTCATTCCTGCATGCCTATCTGGGCTGCACCCTGGCTTTGCTATTGAGGCTGAGCAGTACCAGCTGCAGCCACTGCACCCAACGCATCCCCTGCTCTGGGCAATTGTTCAGCCCCAATCTTTCTCAAATCATTTTTAACCTTCCACCACTTTGGCTTTGGCAGAGCCAAGGACACTCGATGAGTAGCCCACTGGAAGCAGCACTCCCTTCTATTTGCCTCTCCAGGTGGTAATGGGCTGAAAATCGCCTGTAATCCCTCTGAATAAACCATGCAGCCATGGAACAGAATCAAATACCACTGCATTGTGTTCATCTACTTTTAACACAGCTGCTTCCACCACCCAAGATAAAGCAGGATCTCACAGCCAGGAGAAGAGGGAGGAGATGTCCAGCAGATCCCCAGCCCTGGACTGCAGTTCTCACCTGCCCTACCCTCAGCATCCCTGCCCTTCCCTTGCACCCACAGGCTGACTGCAGCTTTGCCTCCCTGACCTGGGGCTGCTCAGGCCAAAATGAACAAGGCCTCACCTGGGAAGAAGCCATGAGCTGTGCTCCACACGTAGCTCTGTGTCAGTGAAAACAACTGCCCCGTGCCAGGCTAAATACAATTCCCCTTTTCTTACTTATATAACACGGTAACCTTCTTTTAACACTCACTGTATTCCTGGCACAACAAAGCATTACAGAGCCCTTATGTTTCTTGGCCACAATGGCCAGGACCCTCCAAGAAAACCGAAGTTGACTCAGTGCTGGCACATCTTGCGGCTACTCATTGATGTGGGGCACTTAGTATGCTAAGTACTGGGTGCTTGCTACGGGCAGGGTGCACAGGCCTTGTTCTGGTGGCTTTCTGCCTTGTATCATGCTGAGTTGGGTCCAAGCAGAGAAGTGTCAGCACAGCTCAGGCTGCTCAACATCTCTTTCCTGCTTGGGGTGCCCCTGAGCATATCTTTGACCCAATCTGGGACCTTCACTGGTTCTTCCTTTCTCCAGCCATTGAGATCTTGGTTTGGTCCTTCCTCACACCAACCACAGGGATCTTTGTTTCTTTCTCCAGGTATAGGGATCTTGGTTTAGTTCTTCCTTTCCCCAGCCTTAGAGATCTTGATTTGGTTCTTTCTTTCTCCAGCTACAGGGATCTTGTTTTGGTTCTTCATATCTCCCGTCATAGAGATCTTGGTTTGGCTCTTCCTTTTTCCAGCCATAGGGATCCAGGTTTCCCGCAGGAAAGGGAAGAGTGAAATTTCAGCTTTAAAACTGAGCCACAATCCCTGGACTGGAGGTCAGTCTTAGCTTGTAAGGAAAGCAGTGGAGAAGGGTTAGGTTGAAGATGGATCTCCCTAACGCCAAACACAGGTGATGATGAAGACAGGGAGTGACACAAGGTCCACGAGGATCACTCCACTCCCGTTTGCTGCGGGTCGCAGCCTGCTGAGCCCACAGCCTCCCGGTTCGTCAGGTCAGCGGTTGTTTGGGAAAGGTGCCTCATTAGCTCCGTGTTCTCCAAGAACATCAGAGCCTTGGCAGGGCCGAGCAGCAGGCTGGGGTTAGCAAAACAGCCCGGCGCAGACAGACGCTGGTGCATCCCAGCAGCCCTCGGACGTGCTGTGGGGACGCGTGCTCACGCCAGGGATGTGCATTCCACCTCATCCCAAACCCTTCCGGATGCTGGGAACAGCCCGTGTCCGTGGGAAGACGCGCCGGGAGATGCATCTGGAGAACAAAGCCTCCTCGTCCTGCCCGAGAGACAGCGGCCGCCTGGCTCCTGCCGGCATTTCTCCACTACAAACGCGTGCTGTGGCCAAGAGCAACCTTCCCAACGTCCAACACGGCGCTCCTTCGAGCGGGTGTCCCAGGGGACCAGCCCGGCTGGAAATGTCATTAGCATGTGTCACCTCTGCCTGCTTGGAAGGATTAATCAGAACAAGGAGCTCACTTTTTAATGAGCCTTTTCATGGTGTGTTACCGAGGGAGAAAAAAAATAACCCCCCTCAAGCGAAACAGATTTTCCAATAAAATTTATAGAGCATGAAAAGGGCTTCTGGCGCTGGGGTTCAGAGGTGGCTGGCCTCGCACAAGCAGCACCACCCTCCTCCTCCTTGGAGGGTGAAAACAAAACAAACAAGCTGGGAAATGCAGGGAGCAGATAAGAGGAGGCATGTCCTCAGTGAGCTGCCTTTGTTGGTGAGTGACACGGGGATGGGAAAACCGAGTGCTCTGCTGCATCCCTGAGCCTGCCAGCACTGCTCTGGGACGGCAGCACTGGGACGTGATTGGGCACAGGGCAGGGCCGTGGGCAGTGCTGGCACTCAGGCAGCACCAAGGAACCTCAGCCTCACAAAGTGATGCTTGCCTTGGGGAGCTTGCAGTGTGCCCAGAAAGGGTGCCCAGCATCCCGTATGGGGAAGGACGGGGGGGTTGGAGCAGCTTTCCATGCCATGTCAAGAGAACAAATTATTCCTGTGCAGCCCACCCTTCCCTCCAGTAGCGAGTAATCCCTGCAACCATGACAGCCACTTCTCTTTGCCCCAGAGAACTGTATAAATCAGAGCGGAACAAAAGTCCTTTGCTGGGAGCTGGGCATGTGCGCTGCGTTTCAAAGGGCAGGCACATTTCTCTATAGATCCACATTCTCTGGGGACGGCAGCTCTGACAGCAGAGAGATTAAGCAAAACAACCCACTCAACCTACCCTTCTCCAGCATCTCTCCATGGGTGGAACAAACCCATCACAGTCAAACCACGGGGCAGAGCCATAATTCACACTTGTTACTTTGCTCCTCAGTTGTTTAATGGCCTATTTTTCCTACTTAATGTTTTCAAAGTTTTGAGTAATAATTACATAGAATACAGACTCCTTTGGCGTTAGAGCTGGAAAACTTAGAAATAATGAGGAGCAGCAAACCAAATGTACCAATTACTGGAGTCCTCGGGGAACCTGCAGAGCTCGGCGAGCCGCATCCAAGCCTTCAGAGCAGCCATTCAGAGCTCCTCGCGCCTGGCAAGCACGCACGCACGAGCCCTCGCCCACACACCCAGCTCTAAGTCACCCCGGTGACACCGGGCAAACTTATTTCAGCTGCAGTCAGCACAGTTTGCTTTGTTCCCAGCAGTGTGGATCTCCTGCAGGACGGTGCCATTGCTCGGTGGCCAGGGCCAGGTGATGGCAGAGTGAGCACCGATCTCCTCCTGCGCTCTTGTGGAGCAAAACGTTGCAACTGTTCAAAGCACTCGGGGCAGCAAATTTGTTTCTTTCCTGGTTGTTTGCACCAGCGGGGAGCTGGGCTCATGCCAGCTGAACGAGAGGCTGAAAACGAGAGTCATGGGGAGCCGAAGCCCTCCTGTCCCAAGGGCTCTTAGGAACCGGCTGTTGTTCTATGAGCTCCTAATTACACAGCTATTTCCTTGGGCGAATGTTGGCTTCTGTGTTGTTCCCCGCGTCTGCTTTGAGGCTTGGGTTTGGTGAGGGTGGGATTGTGACCCCGTCAGTGCAGCATCCACGCACCTCCAGTGGTCCCCTGGGCCACCTGGAGCCACCCAGCCCCTCCACCACCCTCACAGTCCATCACAGGGGCTGCAGACAGCTTCCCTCCACCTCACACGAATGTAACCAAAAACCTGGCCTGGAAAGGTCTTCAAGGGAAAAGGAAGTATTAAAGAGCAACGAGCGAGCGACGACCACATGTGAGTATCATTATTCATACAAAGAAGTGCCATCCCCCGTATCCGTGCCAAGAAACCTACTGCCATGAAGTTCCTCTGCATAGGAAACAACTAAGGATTGTGCAACTGCGGTTGCTGTCAGATCCCAAGAGCAGAGAGAGGAAGTTACACCACGGCTCTGCCAACCTCCCTGGGCGTCAGACCTACAAGCAGTTGCACGGTATATGTGCTGCAGACAGAAATCACGAGGCTGAGCCCTTCTTTGGAGGATCCTGGGGAAGCGTTTCCATTTTCCGACCGAAATGCAGTAGAAACATTTTTGGATTTATTTCAGATGGAGATGGTTTCATTTGGGGTTTAGCGAGCTGAGCCAAGCCCAAAGTTTGGATTTAAAACAAAAAAACAACAACAACAACAACAAAAAAAGGGAAATATTTCTGTCCTGTTTTGAATTGCCTTCCATCAGATAATCAAAAACTTCATGCAAAGGGAAGAGTTTCCTCTGAGTGCTCACGTCCAATTTGAATCAGTAAATTAAAAGAAGTTGGATGTTTTCAACCAGCTCCCTTATTAGCTGTGAGGTGTGTTCCTCTGGGCCAGCAGTGGTGAAAAGCCTGCCCTGCTCATCCTGCTGCTGCTCTGCTATGGGGTGTGTGGGTTTTGCTCCTGATGGCTCCAGATCTCCCCAGAATTTGGGTTTATACAGAAAGAAACCCGTTCCAAAGAGCACTCAGCCTGCATAATGGGACTAAATAATATTTACTCTTTGCAGCCTCTGAATGAAAAATAATGAAACGAGGCTAAATCTCTGCTTTCTGATTTTTTCCTCTCTTTAAAGCAGGGAAGGTAGGACTCCCGAGCCCTGGGGATTGCCTTTCTTTTCCCTTTTATGATATTTACTAAAGACTTAAAGATGGGAAGAAGCAGAAGCCTACGCAGTGTATGGGCTGAGATGAAAAGGTCCCGGATCCCCAGCGGGATAGGAAGGCTTCCAACAGGAGGCACAAGCTGCTCGCCTTTGTTTCTCAATTCAAACATGGTGACATGCACAAAAGGAGGCGAATAATATCGCTCTCCTCGGCGGCGAGCCCACGCCTCGCTGCTGGCCGTAATAATAATAATTCCAAACAAAATAACCAAAAAAAAAAGGATGCCGATGGGAAAAATGATTTGGGATTAAGAGTTGCTGTGTCCCACCTGCTGGCTTGGGGCATTCATCTGCTGAATAGACCTTCAGCTTCCCCACACCCTGCGTACCCTATGAGAGGAGGATCTGTCCCTTTCCGGGCCACCATTGACAAGCTGTGGGATCAGAATGCCTATGGAAAGAGTCCTGGGGAGAGGATGGTGTGGATGAAAGGGCAACCTGTCAATGACTCCATGTCAGCACTACAGGAAAGGGGAGCTCTGGTTTCCTGCACAGCAGAGGCTGAGGGCACCATCGGCACAAAGAACGCTCAGTGCCACCCCAGGAGCCCCCTGTAATCTGCTATCATAGCCCTCCTTAAGAGGGTTTCCTTTGGCCTGAAGGTGCTGGCTGGACTTTTCTCCCAAGGAACAAGGCTGAGCTGTTGGCCCCTCTGCAATCCCAAGGTGTGTGAACAATGCACAAACACAATGAGAATCAAGTAAGCCCTAGATGTCAGTAGAGCAGTTCTGTGATCCACTCTCATTCTACCTCATGCTAAAACCAATCTCTTTTTCCCTGCTGCTTCCCCTTGAAGCCATACAAATCTCTGTCATCTCCACATCCAAGACTGAGGAGCCCCACAGCTTGCTGGAAGTGCTGGAAGAATCATCTCCTTTTGTTTGATTTGGACTGAGTTCCTCTCAGCTCCATCTGTCCCCTCCTGCACAAACCCTCTCAGGTCCCCACAGAGCGTTCTGCCCCACAAATGTCCATCCTTCCCCGTGTCCCACTCTCAGTGGTTGCAAGGGAGGTGGTTCAAAGGCCATGTGGAAGAAGGGTGCCTTGAGGACAGCAATGCCACACTTCTCTGCTCCTTCTTATGAGGATGGGATTGTGGCAACAACTGAACTTTCCATCAGTAGATTTGGCTGTTTTACTGTAATAAAAGGGCAGAGGGAAATTGCAATGCTGAGTTTTTCTCAGAATCTGTGCAGCTTTCACATCCACAATAAAAGGATCAAGAAATTGCTACTGTGGCCATTCCAGAGAAAGCAAGAAAACCTCCTTCCCTGAAAAGAGAAACAAGTCCCCCATCTTCACGGCCTCTCCCTGTCCACTATACACGTCAGGCTTTGACAAGCAGAGTCGAGCTACAGAAACTTCCCATCTTCGGCCAGGCTCAAACCATGCTGCAGGGCCACAGCCTCTGGAGGAGCATCATCACCCTCTGGACTGTCTGCAGGAACTGCCCACCTTTGCCAGTTTGGAGGAACACCACCGCCCATCTTGATTGGGTTGGAAGAGCATCAATGCCCATCGTGATTGGGTTGGGGGAGTATCACTACTGACCCTGGTTGGGTTGGAAGAGCATCACTGCCTTGGCCAGGCTGGAGAAGAATCACTGCCCATCCCACCTTTCTTGGCCACCCTTGGAGGCCCTTGACAGGCTTTGAATAAATGTCTTTACTGACCACATGATCCAGTAGGCCAGCAGTGCTGACAAAATGCCATGGTGGTGTGAATAGCAAAAGCTAGAAAGTGATGCTGGAGGAAACAGAGCTCTGACTAAGGATTCCTCAGAAAATAAAACCAGTCTGTTGAGTCTCCCAGCCAGCATGGAAACTGTGGACCACATGGAGTGCTGTGCCATCTGTGTCTGTGCAGCAGGCACTGCTCAGGCCCAGCACTGTTTAAAGGGGCACAGCAGGAGCAGAAGCCTTCTCCCGAACACAGGAAACCACACCCTGGCATTTTCCACTTGGGGATCTTCCCTGCTCCCTCTGTGATCAATGGGAAGGCTTCAATTAGCTCTGCAGAAGAGACTGCCACCAGCTCTTCCACAAGCCACCAGCTTGGATCAAGCCCTTAGAAGCCCATAAATAAATAATGGGATTTTATATATTTTTGTATCAAAGTTGGTAGGAGCACAGGGATTAGGGGCACCTATAGGAAAAATACACTTCAGAATGAATTTTTGGCTCACCCTTGATGTTCAGAACGCTCAACCCAGGAAGCTCTTGGGTCCAAGCTTTGGTTTGCTCAGGATATGACCATTATTCTCCCTGGAGAACTGGGAAACAGCTACAGCCATGACAGCCTGTTGCTGACCAATGAGCAGTGATGCTGATGGGTTTGTCTCCTCCTGTCCTGCCCACCACTGCTTTCCTCCAACTTCAGCAGAAATTTTCACCACGTCTCACAAGAAAACAATGCCAACCAAATCGAACCCCAAAAAAACACAAAAAGAAAAGGGAGATTTTTCCTCTTGGAGATCCAAGGGTGGGTGGTAAACTCTCCAGCCATCCCTAGACATCTTGACATGGCAGTACCAATGTACTGCTCTTGTGGCAGAAACTGCTGAACCGGCTTTTGAAACACAGAACCGGAGGGTGTTCCACTGAACCTCATCCTTTCCACTGTCTGGGGCCTCTTGCAGAGATTCACAAGCTGATAACTGTCAAAATGGACATGAGGACTGAATCAAAGGGAAGAAACTCCCCCACTACAATACCTACAGCAAACCCACAGCATCTACTAGAGCCACAGCAAAGCTATCAGTCAAGGATATCACATGCCTCAATTTAAAAGGTTTGGACGGAGGAGAATCAACCGAAATACTAAAGACAGTTTGTTACTAATTGAAAAGACTGCTGATCACTGCAGCATATGGGAAAGGAAAGGACACACTGCCCATCCTTGAAGAGGTGCATCAAAAGGCATTGCCAAAGAAGGCAAGTTGGGACATTGCAGTCACAGTCATTCGTCAGTTATGTCAGAGCCCAGCTGAAACACGGCTTTCAGTACGAGACTGCGATGAAGTGATAATCCACCCATGCCTATGAGAAAGTTCTGCATTGCATTTATCTCATTGAGAACTGTGACTTTCTGGTAAATCTGCTTAATCTTTTATACTAGGGTTTGAATTTACAAGAAATTTAGCCTGGGTTCCAGCCAGAAAAGGAAGCCCTGGCATCATCTGGGTCCTTATGCTCTGCACAGTTGTGACAATCTCTACAGCATCCCCTCGGAGTGGTAATTTCAATGCCCAAAAGGGTGTTGAATTTGGAGTTGTCTAAGTGGTTTCTGTTCTCCATCTCACATTACTCCCTCCTGCAGAGCTGTGAATTGCTGCGGATTTTATTTTGGTTTTTTTGAAAGAGTTCTTGACTTCTGTTCGCTTCAGCACCCAGATGCTTTGCTTGAAGCTTATGGGACGTGGATTCTATGGACTTGTGGCACCAAACTGTGGACCTGCTGAAGCCTGGTCACACTTGGTGGTTGCAATCCCCAACCTGCCCAAATGCAGGCTTGGAAGAGAAACCCAGTCTGCAGCTGGGGCAGGATGGCCTCTCATCGTGCACTCCCTGTTCCTGCTCGCCCAGTGTTTCTCCTCTAATAGGACGCCTGCACTCGAAGTTCTGCACTTCATCTCCTTCATAAAACTGATGCTAGGCAGAATACTTGGCTCAGCTCAAGCGTGACCCACAGCCATAAATCTGCACTGCTCCCCCTGCTCACACCCCCACGGAGCTGCTGTCGCTGCCCATTTGGAGTTGAAAAACCAAACATGACATTTCCCAGGTGCAGATGTGTTTGTCTCCCCTCCCTTCCAGACTTCCTTGGCTCCTCTTTCTTTTTGAAGAGGGAGAGATTTAGCAGGCTGGGTGGAAATGGTGAGGCAGCGGCTGGCCAGGCTGAGCCCCAGGAGAGCTCAGAGGAAGCGAGCTGTCCCCATCCTGGTGCCAGGAACATGGGGAGCTCGGGGAAGGATCCCTGGGGCTCCACAGCTGCAGGAAGAGCTCCTAAAGGACAGTGAGGACAGGAGGACTGAAGATCAGCATGATGATCCCACAGTGTAAACAGGGCCAGGGGGACTTCAGAGCCTTCTGACCTCTGTGAACGGGTAGACAATGTGCGGCACAACGGAGGATAAAAGGTTTGGGCTCCAGGCCATCCCAACCACTTGTAAGGCCCTAGCCAACACCAGTTAGTTCACAAAAGCAACTTGAAAATGTCCCAGGTACGTGATCCATAGAAGAAGATCATAGAATTTTAGGATCATAGATTCATAGAACCAAACACAGAATCACAGAATGGCTTGGGTTGGAAGGGACCTCAGGGATCATCCAGTTCCAGCTCCCCTGCTCTGGGCAAAGATGCTGATTTCTACATCAGGCACTTGATCGTGTTGCCCAGAGCCCCATCCAACTGACCTTGAATACCTCCAGGGATGGGGCATCCTCAGCTTTTCTGGGCATTTGGTTCCAGATGTCACTGAACTATTGCTACCACTTATGTGCTGTTAAAACTAATTATAAGAAAACCATTTTTTTGGTGCAGAGAACACAGCTGTGATCTACTACCACGTGGTTTTCCAATACCCAAACACCTCCCAAGGGCTCTGGTGCTTCTCACACTGCAGATGGGATCTGACAGAACCAGGTCCTTTCTGCTGAGCACCACGGCCAGTTGCAGTTATGGATCTCAAGACTGAGATTCATCCCCACTAAATGCAGACATTTTTGCCAATGCCCACTTAGGTTCCCAGCTGCTTGACCATGAAGGGAAGAAGAATTTCCAAGAAGGGCATCCAGAGTATGTGGGGAAAACACATGCTCCTGAATTACCTCTGGAAGAATCCACTTCTCCTAAAGGGCACATGGCCAAGATACAATTGGGTCATTCAATCTGCAGCAGCACTGAGCATCTATTCCCTCCACGGTCCAGACAAGAGACCTCAGAGCTCCTTCCCAGCGCTTGTGTCCACAACTCCACAACCACATCAGCTTACGATAGGGAGCAAGGGTGACAGAAGCCATTGAAGCAAGGGTTGCCTGGAGTTGGTAAACACACATCCTGCAAGCATTCTAGGATCACATAATAGGAGAACCCCCACCTGCAGGAAGGGGACTGAGGGCTCCTGGGTGAAGGAGCAGCACTGAGCAGCTATGGCATGCCATGACCGTACAGCAAACCTTGGCTGGCCATGTGCCCTCCTGACCAACTCATGAGGACAGAAGCGTTCCCCAGCCCTGCTCCTGTGGCATCCCCATCTGATTTTTATAGCTTATTGTCTGCTTCAGATCCAGACGGCCTGTGAGCGCAGTAGAGGTGGGTCTTATTTCTGCAGCTGGGGCCAGAAGCCTCCTCTTCAGATTGCACAGCGATAAGGGGTGACTGGGGCTCTTTATGACATTGCTTAATGAGCTGATGACATTTTTACGAATGAAGAAAGCCCCAAGATGATTAGACCTGTTGATTCTTCAGCGATGCCAAGACTCTTCCCTGACTAACAAACCCTGCTTGCATTCCTCTCCACAGATGAAATCTTTGCAGCACGTTTCCTCTTCCTGCCCTCCAAAAACTGTCCCTTCCCAGGCAGCTCTCTTTTCTTTTGTTCACCCATCGCACATTGGATGAGACTGGGGTGCCCATGGCCTGGGATGGAGCACAGATCTGGATGTCAGCTGATTTTTCCTTAAGTTCAGGAGAGGGATGCAGGGTGAGGTGTACACAAAGCCATCACTGTGTATGGCTCTGCAAGAGCCAGTCCTGCCTCCTTAGAGGATAAGATGGCTTTGAAAGAGCAAGTTAAGTGTGCCAGGGTATACGGAGACTTTGTGAGGGGCTTTTCTAAAATCCTACACAAGAGGCTGTTAAGGAAACCTGGTAACCAGGGGATAAGAGGCAAATTCCCATCTTAAAACCAGGCTTGGGTGGCAGAGACAAAGGGTTTGAGCCCTGCAGGACTTGGCATGCAGGGTGGTGAACGGTGCCCGGGGCGTCCTCATAATTAAAAATAATAACAGTGAGCACTTTCAAAGCACTCAGTAAACATGATTAACTAATTAGTCAACTCTTTACTAATTAACCAGTCACAGGACCGGTATGGCTCAATATGCTTAATGATCCGGAGAGCGGCTGAATAGCTGGGGGCAACGTCTGTGGAGAGGGAGCTGTGCAGGGGATGGAGGGGTGGATGGGGATGCTGGGATGTGCTTGCAGCATGGCTGGGGCAGGAGAGACAACTCACCATGGGCACAGCCGTGCCCTGCTCCTCTTCCCCTGCCCTCCCCATGGGAAGGGACTGTCTGTGCTCCTCCTGCCTGGTGACTCCAATATCACCTCAAGCCCTGCAGGTCACCTCCATACCTTCTCCTGCTTGTTAATGTCACCTGCTTGGGGTGACTGTAAGTATTTCCTGGCTTTGCAGGAGTCTCCTGTAGCAGCATCACTGATGCAACCAGAACAGATGGGTACAGCTGTGCCCACAGCTGCTATTACAACACTGAATCACACACGGCCTTCAGCCTAGCCCTAGAAGATTTTGTCTGGATGGATATTTTCCACCCACTGTCCTCAGTAAGGCAGCAGGGCAGGACCTGTGGCTGTGCAGGAGGTGATGATGGCACCAGGTGCTCTGTGTGTGGACATGGAGCATTCCACTTCCCTGGAGCTGTCACATCTGGAAAAAGGGTCCCCTCTGCTTTTTCTGAGCTGGCCTCTGAGCCTCGAGAATGAAGTCCCACCAGTGGGTGATTGGCTCCTTGCTGCACCACCAGCTTGCCACTGGGGTAGCAAAAGGATCCGACAGAAACACTTGGTTCTGCATTACCGAGAAAGAAAGAAAATTCTCCCATGCAGAACAGTGTTTCGAGGTCAATAGGGAAAACCCTGTGGGCTGAATACCCAATCTAGGGAGGCTGGCAGGGAGGCCTGGGGTCTGGGTGTCTGCGCTGTCACACTTGTAGCCAGGTTACCATGGCTCATCGCAGTGCATCCACACCCCGGGGGGCTGCTCCTCACCCGCATTCAGCTCCTCCAGCATTGAGGAGGACAGTTGATTTGCAGGAGAAAAAACAACCTTTAGTGGTCCTGTCATGTCATCGCCCCAAGGGTCCACAAAGGACCAGGGGGGTGCAGCCCAGGAGGGAGCTGAGCAGATGGCCCTGGGCACGGTGCCCACTCCCCTGCAAGGCTGGGACCTGAGGCACGGTGGGTGCTGGATGGTGAGGATGGCTAGGGGTGGTGAGGATACAGTTATGGCCGTACTGCCTGACACCCATGGGTCGGCAGCATCACCCCATGCCCAGGGCACAGGTACCACAAGGAGGTGGGGGATGCAGGCTTCCTGCATTTTGGGGTTTTCTTCCCAAAACCAAGGCAGGTACCCAGTGGGGATCCTTGGGCTGCACTCGATTCTCTGTGCTGTGCTGGGGTATTTCCAAAGGCAATGGCTGCTGCAGGGGGAGGGGACCTGGGCGCACACCCCCCTCCTCCCAGGGGAAGGGGACTGAAAGAAAAGCTGCATTTCTTTAGAAAGCAACGCATGACTATGGGAAGGGTCCCTGTATCCATGCAGCCTCCCAGTCCCCTTTTAGTAATCTCACTTCTGGGCCCGCATTCATTCAGGCTCTGCAGAGGATTAGCTGACCTTTCTTTCAGCGGTTGGTAAGCCGAGGATGTTAAGGCTTCCCAAAAATGAAGCTCTCAGGGCACTGTCTCCCAGGAGGGAGCCCACGGGGCTGCTCAGCCAGACCCCGCACTGTCTCCCTGTTCCCAAAAACGGAGATTTGAGGATGCAGGGTGACACTAAGCAGCACTGTAATAGCGATGGGGTGGCATGGCACACAGGACAAGCTGCTCCTGCTCTGTGACGGAACGTTCACTCTGAAACCTAACGACTGGTGCCTTGGCCGGCGCTTTGCAGCAGAAAGGGCTCAAGCTGGGTCTGAGCATGAGGATTTGTGTTAAGCTCCCAAACTCAGACATGACAGAGTGACACACAAAGTGCTTCCCGCAGAGGGGGAATGTGCACGCGGCGGGGCTGCGCTCCCCCAGCCAAGTGGATCTGAGCATGGAGCGGCTGCTGGCCGTTCACCGAAACCCCGATGGGAGAATAAATGGCGCCATGGGAGAGCATGGCTTCATCCAAAGCAGAGGAGCTGGAAATCATTTCTCCTCCTCCCGCTTGCTTTCTCTTTCCGTTAAGTTTGAATTGAGACACTGGTAAGGCAAAAATAACTAAACAAACCCGAACGCCGCAGCAGAAAACTCTGAGCCAAATGCAAGCAAAGCCATTGCCATTCCTCCACTCTTTCCATCCAGCACAACTCTGTTATTCCACAGAAGCCTCAGTGGGGTCAGGACATGGGATGCCGCTGTGATCCACTTAAATTGCTCGTTTCAATGGGCAGCCGGCTGCTAACGGGACTAATTTTATAGGCACCATAACCCCCCGTGAGAAGCTGCTTTACGACCCTTCACTCCCCCTGACTCAAGCTGGAGCACGGCTGCATCCTCGGTGCAGCACAGAACCTCTGCTTGCACGGCCAGCAGTATCGCTAATTCAGAGAATAAAACTGTCTTATGAGATATAAATTAGGTTATTGCTCGGGATGAGAGCTGCTATGCTCAGCTGCTGTTGGAGAGCATCTGTTGCAATTGCAATAGTGATGGTTCCGGCCCCGCTCAGCACGAGTGACATCCCACGTATTTTGGTGGCTCTTGTAAGTGCTCCATGTCCTGCGTTCACCATGCCCTGCTGCTGGCTGGGACCTGCACTCAAGGACACAGCAGGGGACCAGAGCCACTGGGGAGGGAGAGCAGCTCAGGCTGCCCCATTTACTGGAGGCTGCAGGTTTGCAGGCTGCGAAGCACACCTCTGGTGCTGGAGAAGCAGTATTAGTGGCCCACAAGAGGAAGCATATAATCAGCCTTCAATGCTGTGTAATTACACGGAAATTACCAAGAGAAATTAATTCCAAAAGGTGAACATATGGGTTGCAGTGGGTTTTACCTCTGGTTGCTGTCACTCATAGCCAAGGGCAGAATCAAAGCCAAAAAGTGTGACTTCTCAGTGATTTATTGCACCAAAGCTCGGCTGGTGTTGATAGCTGCCCTGTGAGTGGGGATCCTCATGACCCATGATTCAAGCACGGTGATGCTTAGTGGTATCCAACCCCACCTCTGGGGATACTCCTTACTGCTCCGACCTGCCGCGTCCCAACACGCTGTGTTTGAATGGACACGAGGCAGTGGGACGCAGCTGAGGTGAGCAGGTGCAGGAAGCCAACTGGTAGCACAGGGACCCCGTGGCCCCTCCTTGCCAACACGGGGCCACCGGTGGGAAAGCAGCAGGAGATGGCTGCGTGCCACAGCTGAGCCCCTTGGGAACTCATTGGCATGCCAGCACGGTAGCTGGACACTGTGCAACACGGTGGGAGCATGTCAATGCCTCTGGGGCTTCTGCATGGCCCAGCTCCCCATGGGGAGCACCCCAGGGAAAGGGGGAACCCCATGCAACGGGTGGCATAAAGAGACCTCGGGTCCCAGGGGTGGCAAAAGGATGGATCTCAGCACACGGCACCCCAACGTGTGAATGTGAGTGAATGGGACCTGCTCACCGCCCAGGACCCAAGCACAAATAGCATCACCCTGGTCAAGGCAAGCCAGCCCGCTTACTGGCAATGGGTGCATTCATTCCAAATGTACACCCACTTTGTATCCCTTTATATCAGACAGCTGCTCCAGGGGGCTGCTGGAATAAAAGAAAAACAAAGTCTGCGTGCCTTCATGCCTCCCCGCTTCCCTTAGCTGAGCTGCTGCTATTGGCGTTGTTGTTATTATTATTGTTATGATTATATGCATTTCGTTCTCTGTTCAGTGATGAATAATTTATGGCTCCGTCTCCGTCCCCTTTCAATGGATTCACTATCCGGGGAGACTTGCTGAATAATTTGGATCATCCGTTTTCAAGTGCGTGGGCTGCCGACAAATTGTTCGCCTTTCATTCCTGGGGACGTCCATTGGTCACCAACGGGGATTTCTTTGGCTGCCCCACACACGTGACGGCCTGTCTGGGGTTTTGTGGCTATGGGGTTTCTTTATTGATTGGGTGGAACGTGCTGAAGTGGAGCCTCGGTTGGGGGGAGGCCACACTGCTGCAGGGATGGGTTTGCCAAATCACCACGAGCATTTGGTGGCTTCATGGGGGCTTGGGAAGAGCGAACGCTACGGAGCAGATTAAGCACTGTGTAATGTTTTAAGGGTTCTATTTGATCAAAACTATGATGCAGCAGGGTGCTAAGCTTCCACGGAGCTAAATGGAGTCCTGGGAATAGATGGGTTTTTAACAGACTTGCACTGAGCATGGCTTTGCCTTAAAAAACAAGCGAGCGTCAGGTGCGCTGTCAGCCCTGCTCTGCATGCCAGGGCCATCTGATGGCCTGGTGATACCCGACTGCAGTTCACCACAAGATGCAGCAGGGATCAGCCCAGCTCCTCACCCAGTGCTGGAGCTCAGGGTGGAGCCATCCCCACAGGTACCCATTGGTTGCCCAGTAATCATCCCCCAGACTTGCTGCCAGCACCCACAACTCCACAAATTGGGATGTGTTACGCTTGGCCGTGTGATGAATTGATACCACTCCCCACTCCCTACCCCACAACATGCCCAATAATCTCACCCTCCTGCCCCACACTGCTGCCCTCCCCGATTTATGAGCGGCGTGCAAAGGACACACCGGGCTGCTGGGCTGAACCACACGGGAATATCAGCTGAGTTACAAAAACAAACAAACCAAACCCCGCCGGGAGCCCATTTCATTTATCTTCTTTTGTCCAGTTTTGCTTCAGCGTGAAAGTCGCCCTTTCAAACCCAGTGGTTGTGTTCCAGCCCCGGCAGGCAGCCGATCCAAAGCGCTGCACCGCGAGCTTCCCCACTGCATGTTTGCACAGTTCAATTCATTTCTAAATATTCAGCGGGTTTCCCTCCCTCCCACCCTCCCAGGACTTTCTGCCCGAGAGCCGAGGGTGTAAAGCACAGGGCCGGGGATCCTGGTGCACAGAGCCTTTGTGTGCAAACACAAGCTGCTGTTTGTATTTGCCTTCACACTGTCAGAGCCCAATTGTGTGCTGCAGTGCTGGCTAGCAGGCTGCCTGCAATATCCGCTCGGCCGTCCCCGCTGCCAGAGGGACGCTCCCCCTCCCCGGGATGCTTTGAAGCAAAGTGATTTCATTTCATGAGGCTTTCATTAATCGCGGTACAATCTCCGACATTAAGCAGAACCAACTCCCTGTTGCAAAAGGACCGGAGGGCGGGCGGGGAAACAGCTGGGCTGGGGGTCCTGTGTCCCGAGGATGCTCCGCTGCAGCTCAGCACTGCAACTGGAGGTTTATAAAGGCACACCATTTCTCCCATCTTCCTATTTCCCCACTATCTTCCTGCAGGAGCGAACCGAGGTGCTGCACTGAGCTGCTGGGCATCAAAAATTCCTTTTTCCCATTGTGCCCATTCCCTGCACCCACTACATCCAGTTTGGACTCTGAGCATCCAGACGGCTGGCATTAAGGGACACTGAATCTCCCCTCACTGCTGCCATGAAAATCAAGTCATATTTGGTTGAAACAGAGCGGAGATGGTGATGATTCTTGTGGTCACACAGCACACAGCCCTGTAGGGATCAGCTGATGCAGTGACATGAGGAAGGTGATACAGGCTCTGCATCTTTCCATCCCAATCCATGAGCCCAGTGCTCAAATGTGGGGATATAAGGGCAGGGATGGGGCAGAGCAGATGGGCAGCAGCTCAGCTTCTCTGCAACCAGAAAGCACTTTCCATCCCAGCAGTTTCCCACCACAGGTCAGGATGGATTCATGCCACTCCACCCCACAGAGCTCAGCTGCTTGCAGCCTGCCTTGCTGCCCAGCTCTGCTGCTCCTCACACTGCATTTGCCCTTTTCCAGGTGAAACTGAAGCTCCCACTGCACTGTTGCTGCCTTTGGAGCTGTGTGCAGGATGTGGCAATGGGCTCTTCCCCTGCTCTTCTGCTCACTGCACTCTGGAGTGATGCAGCTCCTAGGGCAGGGGGAAGGTCGCTTTGCGCAGGAAGGGCACAGCCGCAGTTTGGGCTCTGTTGGTGCCTTTCAGTGCAGCAGGACTGCCTGTGCCTGCAGAGATCCTGGGTGCTGAGTACCATCCCCAGCACACAGCAATCTCCATATCACCCCATCAGTTCTTAAATTCTGGGCACCAACAGAACAAATCCATAAATCCACAAATCCATGCCCCAGCCAAGCTGCGTGCCTCCCCCATCCCTGCCCCCTTCCAATGCAGGTCCTCATGCCATCCCAGCTCAGAACCCTTTCCCTCAACAGATATCCCCTACAGCACCACGTTCCCTCCCTGCAGGATGCCGAGTCAAGTGGGCGTGCAGCAGAGCCATACAGCCCCATCCCCAGCAAGCTGCGAGCTGAGCTGCCGCAGGAACAGCCTCACTGCCTCCTTATCAGTCCCCAGGGCATCCTAATCCCCCTATAAATGAAAGCTATTACAGAGAAATCTCCTTAAGTGCCTGCTGGTCACCTCCCCGTTAGGGATATCTCTGCGTGTGGTTGGCAGGGACAAGTGTTGTGTGCTCGGGGTGTGTGTCCATCCCTTGTGTGCTTGGGGTGATGTTATTTGGTGCAGTCAGGAAGATGCCAGAGATAGATGGGGTTGAGCCTGGGGGTGGCGAAACTTCCTTGCATGCTCAGAGCTCAACCCTGCAGGCAGAGCTGTCGGTGCTCACTAGGATGGGTTCAGCGTGCTACCTGGTGGTCCTGAGGACGGTTTGGGGCTATTTCTGCTGTTTGACAGCAATATGGGGTTCACCCTGACTTGCACCTTCCCCACCCTGCAAAGCTGGAGTGAAAACCCACCACAGCCCCAAGCCCAAGGTCAGGGGATGTGCTCTGAGCACTGACAGAGCTGTGGTGTCCCCACTGAGCACAGGGAGTGTGACCAGATGGCCTCTAAGGGTCCCTTCCAACTCCAGCCATCCTGTGATTCTATGACATATTTGCAACACAAACATCCTAAGTACTCAGAGCCCAGCAGGAAGGTGTGAGCCTGGGAGAGCTTTCCTCAGGGCTGTGTGCTTCTCACCCTGCAGGGCTGGGAGCGCGTCCCCCCGGGCGGTCACAGGGAATCTGCACGGCGAGGACGGCGCTGGCTGAATGAGGATGACATGCGTTGGCCCAGAAAGAGAAGGGCAGAGATTAGCCGTGGACAAGCTCAAGGGAAGGCAAGTGTCCAACCCTGAGTGCCAAGCCTGGTTTTGTTTTAGCCTTAACTGCGCTTTTTTGTTTGTTTGTTTGTTGGTGTAAAAACCTTTCTGTTGGAAATCAGTTTAACTTTAAGCTTCCTGAGAAGAAAAGCCTGTGAGAAAGCTCTGCCCATGCCTGGCTTGCTCGGGAGGCTACAATGGAAGTCTCGGCTGCTTATGGGCTCATATTTCTATGGCTACAGCACCCAGTGTGATTCCCCATGCAGAATGACCCACGGGAGCTGGGCACTGGGATGGGAGTGGAGTACAGCCTGTGGAGGCTGTGTTCCAGCTGCTGGGAAGTGCAGAGATGCTGTGCTGCTGCTTCACACCTTTTCTCCCCTGACCCCACACACAGCCTTGCTTTGGTCTTGAGACCAGGGGAAAATAAGGCAGAGGAGAACGAGACAAACCTGGATATGAGGAATGCTGAGCACCCGTTGTGTCCTCTGTAGGTTACAGGCGGTTTGGGCACACAGCACTCCAAAACCAGCCTGCGGCTTACTGAGACCAGCAGGGGCTGAGCATGGCCACAGGACCACCCTGGTGTCCCCAGGGCCATCAGTCAGCACCAGTTGTCTCCTTGTCCCATTGAGTGGCCAGTGGGAACAGGAAGGCCCTGGAGGGTTTGATTTCCCCAGCTGTGGTGAGGATGGAGGGGAGCCCAGGGGCTTCTATAGGTAGCACTGCCCACAGATCTCTCCCTGAGCTGCCACTGAAATGAGAACGGTCCACCCCAGGTCTGCCTGGAGGAAGTTTCCCATTGGGAATGAGGCAGCCCGGTCCCTGGCAATTCCCAGTCCTGGAGATGACGTTTCCCTTCAGCAGGAGGAGAGGCCGGATCACAAACTGCTCTGACACAGACACATCACAGCCTGGGAACCACCATGCACCACAGCACGGAGCAGAGCCTGACACCAGCTCTGTGCGCCGGGTGCCAAATCCCATATCTGAACACACAATATGTTTCCTTTTTCTCACTGCAGCCACACTCATTATTGCTCAGTGCTCTCCAGGCATAACACAGGGCCAAAATCTGAGATGAGCCCAGCACCTGCAGACCCCATTGATGTCAGAGCCATGTGCAGGTGCCGGTGCATCTCTCCACAAAGCGCTCGGGGCGGCACTGGGAACAGTGATGGGAGGTGGTTCCCAAAGAGCCTTCAGCCTGCACCGGCTGGAAAATGCACTAGTGGCATTTTGTGCAAGTGAAGGGGGGTTTTCTGAAGGGTTTCATGGCAGTTCTCATCTGCATTGTGAGCGGCTCATGAGAAATTGTGGGGTGGTGTTGATTGCATTGCAGGGATTTCCCTAAATCTGGTTGAAGCCTGCGTCCCTGGCTGCACTTCTGTGCATCTGCACCAGCTCACCAGCAACCGAGCTCTGAAGGCATTTCAGCTCAAACCTTTCCCAGCTGCAGGCTCCTCTCACAGGGGACAAAAAGCGCTGGCCACAACCTGGGCTTTGGGCTGAGCACAGCGCAAGGGAGAGGGAGGATGCAGAGCAGAGCTCCCTGCCTGTCAGCGATTGCAGCAGCTCCTCTCCAAGCTGTGTCCTCTCTGGAGCCCGTTAGCTGCCAGGCTCCCAGCCAAAGCTGTGCTGTGAGGCCGAGCTCTCCATGGAGCAGCTATTTGCCAGGTAAAGCTGATGGGAACCTGCCGTAGAGCTGCAGGCAGGGCTCCTTCTGGCCCCAGAGGACATCTCCTTGGGCCAATCCTTGCCCTGCATGGGGCTCTTGTGAGCACTAAGAGGTGATGCACACAAATTCGATCTGGCTGTCGAGAAATGTTCCCGTGGGAAATTTTGACTTCTTGACAGAAACTGCAGTGTGTTTCTGTTTCGGTCCCCCCAAAAAAGCATGAATGGGAACAAAGGTTCCATTTTGGCAGGGGGAAGGGACTCACAAAAGAAAGCACCCCAATTTTCAAGCAAAGCAGATGCATCCTGCCATTTTTCCCTTCAGTTGGAAACTCAATTTGTCCCCCCACAAAAAAGAGCAAAACCAAAGGGAAAGCTGTAACCAGCTCTCACTCGATGGGCTGGGGGCAAAGTCAGCAGATTTGGTGAATTCACCTCCTCCCTCAGCACAGGGCTCCTCCAGCCGTGCTCCTTTCATGGGCTGAAGATCCCCCCATTGCAGCCAACAGCATCACTGCCAGCCCCAGTCCCTGCCCAACACCCGAGGGTCAGCAAAGGCTGATTTCCCTCTGGGTTCAGAAGAGAAACCAGGGTGGGCCGATGGTCACGAGCAAATGGGTGGGAACTGAATGGGTTTATTGTGATCTTTATCTAGGAGGATTATTCCAGGCAGTGCGGGCTTGGAAGGATCGTGCAGTTGTTTGGCTGCAGTCGGTGCTGCAGACTGATAGGTACGGCCCCGAGGAATCTGCAGCAGAAATGGACTGTGGAAAATGGCTTCACCGTAGTTTTGCCATTGCAAAACGTTCAGTTCCCAGCAAACCGTGAGGAAAGGGAAGCAAAGTCGGTGATTTTCGTTTGCAAAAGTCTGAACTGTGCGTGGTGTGCAAGGCAGAGCCTGGCAGGACGTCCTGTTTAATTGGAAACTGGGAACCAGATTGGAAATAAACTGGAAGTGAGGGAGATGATAGATGCGCAGCGCCAGCACAGTAACAGATGCATTCTGAGGGACATTACAGGGCACGGCAGAGCAGCCCAGGGGTCCAACAGTGACCACGGGGAACTGAATTTCACGGCATGTTTTCTGCAACCAAAGAACCTGCGCTGGGCTGTGAGACGGGAGGTGAGAACGGTGCGAAACAGCGCAGTTCGCTGCCGGACAGAGGAGAGCAAACCCGGAGACAAACCGCGGCTCAGCGCTGTTCGCACAGCCGGGCACCTCCCCCTGCCCTCCTCCCCGGGCGCTGAGAAACGGCCGCTCCCCGGAGCGCCCCGATGCGAGCCGCGGCCCGGAGGGGGAGCGGAGCTGCTGGGGCTGAGCGCCGCCGGGCACCGGGACACGGCCGGGCACATCCATCCCCACCCGATCCCCGTAACCCGCGGTCGCTGCCAGCTTTGGCCGTGCCTCGGTGTTGAAGGCGCCGGCGAAGAAATTACCCTCTCTGCAAGGGACACATCTGATTGTGATTTGGGGAAAAAAAAAATAAGAATAATAATAAAAAAGTCCAACTAACTCGGCCGCTCGTTTTTGTTATTGTTGGGTTTGGGTTTTTTGTTGGTTTTTTTTTGTGTTTTCTGTGTGTGTGTGTGTGTGTGTGTGGACTTTTTGTTGGAAGACGGAGCCGTGTTCCGGGTAAACAAGGCGGCTGCGGGCGGCGGAATGCCGGGGACGCGGAGGGGAGAGCCGAGTCGAGCCGAGCAGAGCCCGGGACGCTGCCCAGAGCCGCCGTGGGTCACCCCGAATACCCGGCACAAGCAGGGACTGCCATGGTCCCATAATACGAGGAACGAGGGCCGGAGGCTGCGGGGAGCCGTCAGTCGGGGATGCAGAGAAACAGCCCCAACTCGCCAGCCCTGCCCAGGGACGCGCCGTCTCCTTTTCAGGGTCAGCCCCGGAGTTCGCTCTCAACCCGAAAGGCGCGGATTCCTCTCCCGAAACGGAGAGAACCGGCGCTGCCCGTTGGCCCCAGGGCCTTTCCCGTCCCTCCGCCACCTCCCGCACCTCGGGGCGGCTGCACGGGGCATGGGGCCACGGAAGCTCTGCGGGGCTGCTGGTTCGGCAGAGCAGCCCGGCCACCTTCCTCCCCGACAGCGACAGGAGCCGCTCCCCGCTCCGTGCCGAGCTGCGGCTCCTCGCATACGCGGACCCAGCCGACGCCTCCCCGGGCTGCTTCGCGCGCGAACGGCGTTTTACCGCCGTCCTCCGCCTCCCCTCTCCCTGCCCTGATCCTCTCCGCGTCCCCTGCCCTTCTCCTCCCTCCGCCCGCTGTCCCTTGCTCTGCTCACCACGTGCCGTCAGCCGCTCTAACCCCGGTCCCCCGGTGCCACCGACCCGGCGCTCCCGGGTCCTTCCGTACCCCCCGCCTCGCACTGAGCGGTCCGTCGCTGTCTCTTGTCCCACTCTCTGACCCAAATTCCCGTGCCCCCGCCGTCCGTTCACGTTCTCCCGAGATCCCCGCTCTACACCCCGGGTCCCGCAGTTCCTCACCAGTCCGCTCCCGGCTGCCGCGGCTCCATCCCTGCACTCCCGATCCCCCGCTCCTCGCTCGTGTCCCCGAGCGGCCCCTCGGCGTCCCCTCCTTTGCCCCGCACTTCCGCTGCCCGTGTCCCTGGATGTCCCCACGCCTCCCGCTCCCTCTCCCCGGCGGCTCTCCCTGGATCCTCCCCTCCCTCCCTCTGTCCCGGGAAGCTCCGCGCCCCGTTCCTGACCCCGACCCCGGCCCCGGCCCCGGCCCCGGCCCCGCGCTCCCGGCCGCCACTCACCCACGCACTCGTTGGCCTCTCGGGCGGTCGCCCTCTGCCAGGGCCGGTCGTAGTGGAAGGGTTTGCATCGGTCGCACTCGGGCCCGGCCGTGTTGTGCTTGCAGTCGCACACCAGGTTGTCGTCGCGGTCGCGGACGCAGCGGGACGCGTGCCCGTTGCACTTGCAGCGCCCGCCGACCTGCAGGTCGGACACGGCGTAGAAGTAGGAGTCGCGGGCGAGCTCGGAGTCGTCCTCGTTCTCGTCGCCGAAGGTGTGCAGGCGGCTGAAGGTCACCTTGATGTCGGTGGCCGTCACCCAGTCCTGCAGCACGGGCGAGTTGTCGAAGTCGTGGGCCGTGGGGCGGCCGTCCAGGGTGCTGAAGGCGATGAGGCCGCCGGAGAGGGGCCGCACGTCGGTGTGCGAGTCGGTGCAGATGGCCTCCTGCTCGTTCTGCTTGGTGATGGCGGCGCGGCTCGGCTTGTTGTACATCTTGCGGCACTGCGTGGAGTAGAACTGGAAGGGCACCCACGTCTTGCCGTAGTCCATGGACTTGTAGATGGCCATGGACTCGGGGCGCGGCGAGCAGAACTGCAGGCTCACGTAGGTCACCTCGAACTTCTTGCCGAGGGACAGCGTGAGGGTGACGTTGTGCGGGTACTGCACGTAGCTGTCGGACTGCCAGCACGTCAGGTTGTGCGGGTTGTTGAGGTCGGTGAGGAAGGAGGGCGGGTGGGCGCGCTTGGGGTCGGAGGCGTTGCAGAGGTGGCACGAGCGGACCTGCTCATCGCCTTTCTCCGTCACCACGCAGTACCTCGACGGCGGCTTCCCGCAGGTGCTCGACACCTTCACCTCCTTGCCGAAGGCCGAATTGACGAAGTCGGGGATGCAGCGGCGGGGCAGACCGTGCTCGTCGTAGCAGGGGTCGGGCTGCGCCGTCTGCACGGCGAACATGTTCAGCCCGGGGTAGCCGCCTCGCAGCGGCTGTGCCAGCCACGCGGCCGCCAGCAGCAGGGCGAGCGGCCCCTCCGCGCCCCTCCGCGGCATCGTGCGCGGCGCAGCGGGGCTCTGAGCGGGGCGGCTCGGCCGGCGGAGGCGGTGCGCGGTGCGCGGCTCACGGAGCGCGGAGCATCGCCCGCCCCGCGGCCAAACCCCGCGGAGAAAGGGAGAGCGGAGAGGCGACGGCCCCACAAAAGTGCCGCTGGCGGCGGGGCTGGGTCCCGCCTGCCTCCCGCCCCGGCTCTCGCACGGAGAATGACTGGCGGTCCCAGCCCCCGCCGCGTTTGAGGTCATGCTAAAGGAGTGACATTGCGCTCAAGGAACAGAACAACGACATCCACTGGCGGCTCAGCCAGAGACACGCACAGGCGTCGGGGTGTGTGTATGGGGGGGAGGCGGGGGGGGATGGGAGCGCAGCCCGGGGGGCCTCCTCGACTCGGCGGTGATCGGCGCCCCGGGAGAGCGGGCATGGGCCCGGCTTCCCCCTCGCCTCTGGTCCCCCCGCCCCACGGTTCGTCCTGAGCCCCGACGGGGCGGCAGAAGCCCGAGGCTTCGGGAGGGGCACCGGGGCCTTCTGCCCCTCGCGCTCAGCAGGATCCCCTCTTCTCCCCGTCCCCAGGACGCACCGGACCTGAGACCCCTCAGCAAGGTGGGGGCTGCCCGTGAACGCAGGCTGAGCGCTGCCGAGGATCTCCCCGTGCAGGTGCCCAGAGCCGCTCACAGGGGGACTCGCGGCCCGGCGGTCCCTGCCCAGAATCTGGGAAAGAAAACATTTACCGACCTCCCCAGCCCGACCCTGGGTGCTGGGGGACCTCGACCCCCCCGCCCCGAGCTCGTAGACTCCACCGCCCGGACGGAGCGGAGCCCCGGGAGCGGCAGAGCATCCTGGAGAGCGGCCGCCCTGCTCGGCCCCCTGCCTCCCGCAGCCGCTTCCCTTCATTAAGAGGGCACTTTTATTTTTCCAACGGAGGTGCCCTTTCTCGGAGCGCTGCCCACGCCGTGTCACTCAAGCGGCCGAGTCCTGGCACGGCGACGCGGCCCCTCCGCTGCCAGCCCCGACGGGGCGGCCCGAGGGGACGGGGCTGCCGGAGCTGCGGTGAACCCCAAGCCGGCCTCCGCCCCCTCCTCTCCGCCCGCCCCTCTCTCCGCTTTGAATTCCTTGCCACCGAGCTGAATAAAAGTGGTTGTTGTAAATTGAATTAGTGCCTGATTAATCTGCTCCCGGGCCTGCTAGCCCAGCGGGGCGTCTTTGGCAATGCAACCGCCTTCCCTGCAGGGCAGCGGGGCTCCGCAGCCTCCCTGCCCCCATCGCTCCCCCCGGCCCCCCCCGGCAGTCCCACTGCTGCTGGGATTTGTTAACTCTTCCTCGGAAAGCAGCCCCTCCACTCCCGACGACCTCTCTGCTTTGGACCCCCCGAACCAACCCTGGTTTCAGAGCCGTCGGGGCACCTCAGAATGCACTGCCCGGCTGCCCCCTCCCGAGTCGAGGTTCCTCCCCCCCCTCTCCACCACTGCACCCTATCGTGCACCGTGCCAGGAGCTTCTTCTCCAGCCACACGTGTCCGTGACCCAAGCCCTCCCCACCGGGACGCCTTGTGCGGAACTCCTACAACCTTGAGGACCCGGGGGCGGCCTGGGAGCACAGCAGGTGCCCTTCCGACGGCTGTCCGACCCCCACGGCCCGCGGTGCCTTTTAATCCCATTATCGGGCTGTTCATTTAACAATCACCCGGCGCTGCCGAGCAGGAGGGACGGTGCTCCCGGCCGCGAAGCGCCGTCCTGCCCCTCCTTCCGCGTGTATTCAGCGTTTCACAACCGCCGGCGTTTCTAATGGCTCTTGCGGTCATTAACGTGATTTACGGAGGCTTTCCTCTAATTACCTCTCTCTCGAGCTATTAAATGAGGGTAAGCAGAGCGGTGGAGACCGAAGCGCGTTCCCCGGGGCCGGTTCCGATGCTGCCGCCCTCTCGGGGCCGGGAGGCCGGGACCGAACCCACCGAGGGATGCTCGGAGCCGTGCCCCAGAACCCAGTTTGGGATCGGTTCTTCCCATCGTTAAGCACCAGAGCGGAGGACACGGAGCTTCGTCGACCGGAGAATGCCTGGGATTGGGACCGGGAGCCCCGACGGGACAGGGCGAAGCGGCCCTTTCCCCAGGTTGGCTGGGAGAAACCTGGTGAAAAAGGGAGGCGAAGGATTTTACTTCGGCCAGGAAACGTGACGATTGGAGCCTGTTTTAAAAGTCAAATCGCTTAGCATCCCGGAGCTCGTCCACCTCCTCGGGAACAATGCGCTGCTCCGGGCCCACCTCCCCCTGCCACCGCCCGGCCCTGGGCTGGAGGAAGGACTGGGAGGGGGGTGGAAGCCGAGCGGCTCTTCTTCCCCTCCCCAATTTCTGGGGCCGTCCCCCCGGCGGGACCGGGAGCGGCTGGAAAGACAGAGAAGACCCGGGTTGAAATAATCAGGAGCGATTTATTCCCCCGGAGTGACAGTTCTTTTGAGCGGTTGCCGAATGGCAGTTTCTGTCTTTCTGAAAGCTTTTCTTCCAGATTCTGTTCAGATTAGGCTGGGGAGATGAATGAGGCCATTATCCAGCCCAGTAGCTATTCTGAAATGCCAAATTAATTACCAAGGGCTAAATCAAGGCCCTGGGGGCTGGAGGGGAGGGGTGTGTGTGTGTGTGTGTGGGAGGGGGGAGGGGGGAAGGAGAGCGTCGATTTGAGGTGTGAAAATATCTCTGCGATCATTGAAAGCCGGGTGCCGGGACACCTCGCCCTGTGTGACACCGGGAGCGACGCCGGGGGGCTCATCTCTGACCCACCCCCATTATTCTGCCCGGTCCCCTTCACCTCTGCGGCTCTCGGAGGTGAGCAGAGCTGGAACTGCCCGACCCATCCGTCTCAGTCCCGTCCCACTGTGGTCCAGGTGTTCTCACTCCACGCCCTCATAGAGCTGTGCTGATCCGACTGCAGTGCTGGCAGATGGGCTCACTTGGGAATGTGGCAAGAAGGCACTTCCCCGTGGCTCTGCCAGCACCGTCTGCTCGTGGCATTTAGCTCTCCCAATGGAAGCTCTTTGGCAGTTATTGTTATTATATTACTCTGATATTTACACTTCTCTCCCAAGCAAATATCATTTGCACATAAGCCCTTGATCATGTTACAGGTTCTCATCCCATAAGCCACTTTTCTCTTCAGTTCCCAGGAAAGCACACCTTTATCTCCTCTCATTTAGGCAAAAATCACTCGATTTAGGGAACAGTAATGCACACCTTGAGTGCAGGCAGAGCTGGATGTGTGGCTGACACAAAGCCAAGGGCACACGGCCGCCACATCACAGGTCAGCCTGCTGAGCCCCTGAGCAGAGTGCTGGCAGCAGGGAGAGCAGAGCCAGGCAAGGCTTATCCCTAACCTATGCAGTCCTTGCGAACGGGGAATAAGCAGCAGAGAGATTTCCCATGGGCTGAGAAGTGGGCTGTAGAAGGAATCAAGCCTTTAATGTAAATTGGCCGTGGCTGGCAGAGCCCACTGAACACTGGGCTATTCAGCATCGCTGTGAACCTCTAATGACCAACTTGGATTTCAATTATACACCCAGAATTGCCACCAAGTGAGATAAGCCCTTGGAATACTATATTTTCTCTTCTAGGGCCGGCAGACTGGAAAGCTCTGTGTGCCATACGTGATTTATTTGGGGCAGAACAGGCTGACACGCAGTAGCTGTACCCTATGGCTGAGCCCAGGGATTGGCAGGTGGGTTTGGTCCCCACAGGGACTGCCACAGTGCAGGCACCAAACGGGCCCATGGGAACAGGGGCACTCCTTGGTGGTAAAACTGCTAAAGGCAATGGTTGAGCTGTGCACCCCAGCAGATGCCGTGATTTCATTCGGATGGGTGCAGGTGCAGCAGAACCAAAAACAGTGTGGGTCAGCCATGGCTGTCTTCTGCACACTGAGGTGCTGTCAGGTGGAAAAAGCAACTGGGAGCTCAGTCTGCTGGGAATGCAATACCTGGATCTCAGATATGGATCTGGGACCATGGGTCAGGATCTGGGTGCAAGCCCACCTTTGGCAAAGTGCTTTGCAGGCTTTGGACTCGCTGCTTTGTGCTGCTTGGAGCCCTGCAGCACACCAGAGCTTCTCAGTGTTCCCTTAAAATGGCTCACTGGGGTGAAGACAGCTCCTCACCTGTGCTGCAGGATGATCTCTGGTTGCCATGAAGCTGGCAGCAGCTCCGAGTGTGTGTTTGGCTCTGGTGTAAGGATATGGCCCACATAGGGGCCATCCAGGAGACCCCTGAGGCCAAGATTTCCTATGGGACCCAGGCAAGGCCATGGAGCTGACACACAGCTCTGGTTGGGGATTTTCCTCCCCGCTGAGTCAGAATAGAGTCGTGAAAAGGAATTTGATCTCCTTAAGCCGATGTCAGGCAGAGATCGGCCCTGGGCAGAGCTCTGGGTGGGAGGGGGCTGTGTGGGGCCGGGCAGGAGAAGCAGCGTGCTTCATGGAGCGGGCAGTGGCGATGTGCAGCCCCACGGCTCCCGAGCTGCTGCCTTCACCTCCAGCATTTGTGCTCAGTCTGCAGAGGGAGCTGGCAGTGCCCCACGTGCAGGGCTCGGAGTGACAAGGACAGATCACCCACAGGACAGCAGGACACGGGTTTTTCCCAAGCCTTACCCAGAGCGCTTTGCAGCAGTCGCCCTCTTTTTGGCAGCCATCCTGGCCTAATTATAATTAAGTATGTATTAAGAGGGTTGAAGTGGCCTTCAAGTGGCTATAACCTTTTAATAGGGGAACCTGTGGGAGGGCAGCAGGAGCGCGCTACAGCCGGGCAGCGAGGTGCTGGGAAGGGCTGGGAAGGGCTGGGAGCATCCTTCAGAGACACCCGCCTCATCCCCAGGGGGCTGCAGCCCCCAAACCCAGCCATGCTCCCCCTAAGGCAGGGACTACATTCCCCAGATGCTCAGCAGGGCAATGCTGCCTGCACCCTGGGCAAAGTTTTCTGGTGTCTGCAGCAGAAAAGGCTGTGACAAGCTTATGGCAGCTGCTGGCTGCACTACTCAATCCTGATCCCTGATTCTTGAATATCAGGGGGTGGGAAGAGTTAAAAACATGTTTGTTTTTTTTTCCTGACCTATCTATACCTACCATACCCTACCCTACCTACCTACTTTCTCCCTCTTTTCTCTTCCCTTCCCTTCCCTTCCCTTCCCTTCCCTTCCCTTCCCTTCCCT
>NW_024884989.1:1790059-1865027 GCF_019232065.1 Centrocercus urophasianus | reverse complement strand
CCTCTCCTCTCCTCTCCTCTCCTCTCCTCTCCTCTCCTCTCCCTTTCTGCTTCCTTAAGAGGCTCAGTACTGTGGGACTGGACCTGCTGTGTGGACATCTACCACCACTCCATTGCCAGCCACTTCCTTGTGAGGTCCCAACCCACCACAGATCATCTCTGGAGGTCTCCAGGTGACCTGACAACCCCACCCAGCACTGTGTCTGTCCTGCTCTGTGTACATCTTTGCCCTCCTTGAAGGCACAGCTGGTTGTGGAGCTGCTGATGCCCACGAGGCTGCGGCCAGGACCTGCACAGCACCCAGGCTGGGAACCTGGGGAGAAGCTACAGCTCCCAGTGCATTTCTCAGCACAGAGACCAAAATCCCCCCTAAAACAGCCTTCCCCTCTGTAGGATCGTGCTTTTTGCTGCCAATTAACGCCATGTGAGAATTTGTCTCCCCAGTGAAATGTCTGTACGACTCCTCGGATGCTTTAATTGCAGGGCTTTCAGCAGCCAGAGCGTGATGAAATGGTAATTGTTGTGATTGTGTGCTGTGCGGTAGCTAAAAGACGTGGCTGTTTGGTGAAGCTTAATTAGGAAATAGGGACACTGTTGGGAATGGCTCTGAGATGAGATTTTCCTAATGAAAGCTACTGAATAAGCAGCCTTGTAATGAAGAACAGGCTCACGAGGGGCTCTGCCAATTGCTCTTCTCTAGTGTTAATTTTGTATTTCCTCCCCATTGTTTCTAATACCCTCTTGGAAAAGCTTGAAGATAAAATGCTTTATTTTCTTACGGCTTGTATCCTGTTTGGCAAGCCGTGATTGCAGCGCGTGCATCTGGAATACATGAGTGGACAGGCTGAGCTCCTTCAGACTTCATCTCTGATTTCGAGCTCTGCCATTGAAGAAGAAAAGCAGAAAAGCCACCTCAGCTCATGGCTGGGTGATCTGCTCCCTGCTGTGCTCTGTGCTGCAGGGGATGCTTGGCTGCCTGTGCAGATGTGAAGCAGGAGGAGAAGGCAGCACAGTGCTGCAGGATGCTCTCCTGCCAGGAGCAGCGCAGCGCGGTGTTGTGCTTTCTGCTCACATGTGCTCCCCTCGCAAGTCTGACTGCTGTATTTAGCTGTGCTTCACCTGCCACATCTGAGAGCTCGCCCGGCTTCCAGTGTGCTGCTGGTAAGAAGGAGCCCAGCAGTCAGAGTCTGACCAGCAGCTGCGTGGCTCAGTGCTCCCACCTGCACTGTGCTGTTCCCGGAATGGGGGCGGGCAGCCCCTGGGTGCTGAGCGGGCTCCAGAGCTGCCTCCCAGCTGTGCTGGGCAGTGGAAAGTGCTGCAGATGTTTTTGGCTGACAGATGTGAACGCTCACCCCACGGCGGAGTTAAAAGCGGAATTAGAAAATGCTCTCTCAGTGATGTTTCCTGCGGTGCTGTGATGATCACTGATGTCCTGTTTGGTAGGAAGAGAGCTTGGTTTTTCCTCAAATGCCTCATTTTATTGCCCCAAATTCCCACCGTGCTTGAAGTGAGAGCAGCTCCTGAGATGCTGCTTGTCCTTGTTTGGGGTGGCTAGAAGCAGAAGTGAGCAGCACATGTGATGAGGACGCCTGGGAACGCGGAGCATGCAGGAGCGTTGTCCTGCTGTGGTCACAGTGTCAGCTCTGAGCCTGGTCTTGTGACCTTCCCCACCAGTGCTGCAGCGTCTCCTTTCTTTTTTTTGTTAGAGTTGTTTTGTGCTGTAACATCAGAGCAGTTGAAATACCCAGTAGGCAGCCTTAGCATTAAAGCTGTGTCAGTGTTGAAACGCAGTGCTGCATGGGCAGGCTCACTTAGGAAGGACTGTGCTGTCTCAAACTTGCAAAGGAGTTTTTCACCCCTTCCACACGGCCCATTCTTGTTTGGTCTGAAATAAGGATGAAGCGCTTCCCCTTTCAGCTGCTTCCCCCATCGCTCTGTGTCTATTTAAACCTCCTCAGCTCTGAGGCTTCTCTGCAAACCAACAGTCATCCTTTCAGGTGGCATTTCCCTTTTCTCGCTGTTTTTGGCAGTCTCTCCACGTGAAACTTGACAAATGTTTCTTTGTTCTCGGTGCCTTTGTGTTGATAAACTTTGCACATTGGTGCACGTGGGGCTGTGCAAAGAAGCTACGGTGGCACTTGGCTGTGGGTCCTTTGTGTGTGACTGAACGATGCCCTGCCTGGGTTACGCTGCTGCTGCTGCTGCTGTTGCTGCCTTTCCTGGGCATGGATCCTGCTCACCAAAGAGGCTCCTGTTTGATGTTTGCCTCATTGCATTGATCAGCTGGATGGCAAGCAAACATAATCAGCTTGATGTTCTCACCAGACTGCTCTTCAGGTGCAAATTACTCTGGGATTGTTCTGGTCTGAATGCTGAACAGTGCATAATCCTTTATGAACTCAGGCAGAAACAAGAAATGGCTGCAGGAGTCCAAGTCTGTTTTTGCTGGGTATGCAGCTCACCTGGAGCCTGTGGACCTTGTTCATGGTGGTCCCTGAGCTGCTGGCTTGCAGTGCTGGATTGGAAAAGACCACAAAGATCATCTAGTCCGACCATCAACCCATCCCCACCAACCACATCCCTCAGTGCCACGTCTCCACGGTGATTGAACACCTCCAGGGATGGTGACACCCCACCGCCCTGTGCAGCTGTGCCACTGCATCACCACTCTTTCTGAGAATAAATTGTTACTAATATCCGATCTGAACATCCCCTGGTGCAACTTAGTTCCTGCAGACTTGGCTCTTGGTGATGAGTTGGGATGAAGGCACTGCTCATCACAGGAGGAGCCGAGGACTGGAAGGAGCTCAGGTTGTGTCTGCTGCATCCTTTGCTCCTGTGACACACTGGAAGGGTTTGGTGTCTTCTCCTGTGCACGAGAGCTGGTTAGGGCTGTACCAACCCTTCTGCCCAAAGCGGCCCCAGGCCCTTGGTGGGCTTTGGGAGTGGGTGTCAGTCACCACCTCACTTGCTGTTGGCCTAAGTGTGATGAGGAGCAGCCAAAACCATTCTCACTATCATCTGTGTTCTGTGGAGTTGCCATCAGTGGTGCTGGAAGGGAACTGAAGTTTTTGGGCAACCATGCCAGGGACTGAAAATACTTCTGGGTTCCCAGCAGGGCCTCCACAATGGCAGGAAGTAACTTCTAAAGCTTCCTTTGGACACACGGGGCTTTGGGGGAAAGATTTACTTGCTTGTTTATGCTGTAAGTTAATCTATTTAGTGGGCTTGGCATAAGGCTCACATAAAGCCCTCTGGAATGATCACGCTGCCTGTGTGCAGTGCTTTGTCTCTCACTTGCTTTGTTTCACAGCTGGAGTAATCAGGCAGAGGTGGAGCCAATGGAAATCTCACATGTAAACTTGTTTTTCTGAATAGGCTGAAAGGAAATAGTGTGGGCTCTTATTGCCCTTCATCCTGAGAGGATTGGAGGAAAGGCTGTGAGGGGCAGAGGTTGGAGTCTGCACACAAAGGGACCCTTGGGTGGGTGGGCTCTGCGCTCCTCTGCTCAGCTGGGGCACGAGGGTGGTCCATGGCCCCACCAGAGATGATGGATGGTTTTGCAGCATCAAAAAAATGCATGAAAGGGAAGCCCAAGAAATAGTGAAGCAGTGTAGCAGAGCAGGGAGAAGCAAGACGTGTTCCTGTGAGAGAAACGAGAAGTCTTAGGGAGAGTTTGGAGAGGCAGAAGAAAGTGCTGTGTTGGTGGAATGAAGAAGAGCCAATGGGATTTTCTTTGTTACATCATGGTATCATTGCTTGTACTCGTTTGATGCCATCCTAACACTAGTGCACACATGTGTGACTTTCCACTGTAAAAATGTGGTGCTTTCCTGAGGGTCATGTCCAAAGGAGCCCCATGTACCCAGCGGCTGCCCTGGGAAGCCCACGAGTTGAGATCCATGCCCAGAGATGCTCAGTGCTGGGCTCCCTCCCAAGAAGAAGACATAGCTGCATGTCCTTGGGAGATTCTCCCTGCTGAACGTGGAAATACCTGGAGACTTGTCCCCTTTGGCCCACTGACTGACTTTTGGAGGCCTCCCAGAGGTTGTGATCCACTCCCCTGGGCTGAAGTCAGCCTGGGGAACATTGGGAGGAACCACCTGATCTGCCACTTCTCTGCCAAGTTCTCCCTTTCCTGCTGTGCTGACGGCAGAGCCAGCTGGGCTGTGCCAGAGCCCAGTGCTATCTCCAACCTGCCTCTCGCTGGGGCTTCACTTGGCTCTGCCTGTCATCAGCTGTGGTGTTGGGTGAAACTTCAACCTTTGCTCTCTTGATAAAGGCTGATAGAAGCTAAAATTAACTCTTGCATCATGTGGTGAGGGGTTTTCATAATCGATGCCAGGAACAAGCACGTTTCCTCTCTGAAAAGTGAGTATGCCTAACTGGTCTTTTCTTACTCAGATCAGATGTGTGTCATTTCTGCTGATTTTTGATGAGAAAAACAGAGGCTTTTCTGACACTGGCTGAGTTTTGTCCAGCCCACGCAGTCCTTTGTGTGGTTATGGATGGGGCTGGGCGTGCTGATGCCTCTGCACCCCTCAAAGACTGACTAGGAGCAGGTCTGGATGCTAGGGAGATGCAGATGCTGCTGGTGGCAGGGCTGCCTTTGGCAGGAGGAGAGGTCAGCGTGGCTCTGCGCTCCTGGCCAGAGAGAGCCTCAAGCTACCAAAACCTGCCAGCTTTGGTCTGGTGCTCTGGAAGGTGAGGAAAGTGTTGATGGAGCAAAGAGAGAAGGAAGAACAGAGTAAGGCTGGGATTTCTTTCTTTTTTTTTTTCTTCTCATTTGTTGCATTTTTTTTTTAGAAGTTACAGTTTGGTGTGAAGATATACTTCACAATGGTGAAATCCATGCACTTCCCACTGCTGGCCACTCATCCAGCTGAGGGTGGGCAAGGCAGCAGGACAGGAGGGCTGAGGATGGTCCTTGGCTTTGGGGCATGGACCGCTCTGCCACTTCCACTCGGTGCGAGTCTCTGCTCATTCTGCCCTTGATGACATGGATGGCATTGCTAATTCTCTTCCTCTTTCCAGCAGCTGTTTTATGATCATTCATCCCATTTCTTTGCTCCCAGCAGCAATGTGTTTTCTCCCCGTCCTTCAGTTTGAAGCTTGTCTTTCAGCGCGACCTTAGAGATCTCGTCACACCTAAATGATTCTATTATTCTTGCTCCAAGAATAGGACTTTTACAGTTTCCTTCAGAAATCACTGCAAAAAGTAGTAGACTCAAATCAAACCTTAGCAGGGGGATACATTCTTCCCTGTGCCTCTTTCCTGCAGCCTGGTACTTGAGCAGTTTAAGAGCATTGTGGCACAGGAGCTAAAATTGAGATATGAAAGGTGCAGGCCACGCTTTGAGCTTGCCAAGGCAATGTCTTGCCAATGGTTAAAGCATCTCTGGTTGAAAGGACCTCCATGAGCAAAAAGAGAAATGTCTTTTTGGAGAAAGAAAGGAGGCACCATCGCAGCTCTTCTCAGTGATGGCTTGGTGGGACTAATTTAGAGATTCTTATTTCTCGCATCGTGGCTTTAAAGGGGCAGCGAGTGGAATTCCCCTGCTGTCTGTTTGTCAAGAGAACACTAGATCCTGTCCTGAGAAGCGGTGACTGCAGAAAAGAGCATTTTAAACACAACTGGTGAGGAAGTCTCAGCTTGCAGGCTGGGCAGTCGGTGGGGAGCACTGCAGACAGCTCTGTGTGGGACACTCACCCTGTGCTGGCTTTGGTTTCCCATCAGCATTGCTGTTGGGGTCTGATGCTGACCCTGGTCTCCAAGCCACCACCATAACATTGACATTGGCATGGCTGACATTGCAGTGAGGAAATCTCTTGCTTGTAGAAAGACCCAGAATAATTCGTGTCTTCAGCTTGCGTGAGTCTGCAATGCATCAATGCTATTTCTATTTCTCAAGGAAATGCAGTTACTCCAAAATGCAGGCTGAATGTGGAAGCAGTAAGCATCTGATTGTCTGAGTCCACGTCCAGCTGCAAAATGCTACAGTCACTCGATTTCTGCTGAATTTATGTCTCTGGGAGGTCCCCTGGCTTCCAAAAACTGCTGCTGGTCTGCTCAAGGTTAAGGAGGGTGGCTGTATCGCCCTGCTGCAATTAGCTACCCATGGGTACCAGCCCACGAGCGGCTGCTGTTCTTGTGTCTCCCATCAGCTCCCGTGAGACCACAGAGGTGGACAAAAGTTCTGCTTTGTTTTCACCCCATGCCTGCATGGATTGGCTGGATTGCAGTTTCCACATTGCTCTTACTGAACATTGCTGGGACTACTTTTCTCTCGCTTCCTCCCATTGCAGCTCTGACTGCCCAGGGCCAAATTCTGAAAACATTTGGGGGGGTTCCTCGGGGGATCCATGAATCTGATGGTATCCCCTGCAAATGAGGGTGACAGCGGGCCGTGCTTCTTATGTGGAAGATGGCAAAAGCATCGGGACAGGCTGTCCAGAGAGGTACTGGAGCCTCCTTCTCTGGAGATATTTAAAATCCTTTCAGATTTTACTTCCTTCTGAAGTGCACAACTTGCTTTGCCAGGGGGACTGGGAGGTCTCCAGGGGTCCCTTTCATCTCCTGTAACTGTGATTCTGTGATTCAAATCAGGACAGCTGCTCATCACTTTGCTTCTGAGATCATCTTTCTCTGAAATAGCTGAGAATTGCCCAGAAGCTGCTCGCAATGCCATCAGCCCTGCCACCTCTGAGGCCATGCAGGTTTGGGTATCTGTGTCTCCATGCAGCTGGAAGCAGCGTGTTCCTCTGCATGCAGCCAGGTGTGGCCTCTGGTAGAGCCTGGCTGCAAACTCAACTCACTTCCAGCTCCAACTCCATACTCAGCAGCCTGCTTTGCCTTGGTATCTCTGCTCAGGCTTAGGAGGATACTTTTGTCTGCTCCATAGCATGGAAATGATCTCTTGCTGCAGCTCCCTGGAGCTGGAGGCTTGTCAGTAACACTGTGATGAGAATGAGAAGCTCATTACCAGCAGAAAATGGTGGTTTCACTCTGAAGTCACTAGAATTTTGCTGTGGTTGACTTCTGTACACGTACTAATGCGTATCATCTGTGAATGGCTCCATGAAATTGACCTTATCAAAGCACACACTTTGTTTTCAAAGGTCTCTGCTGTAAAAGCAGACAGCCAAGTGGCATGCTTGTAAGGATTCCTTGGGTCAGTGACTTACTGACCCACGAGCTGCTCCTTCCAGCACTCCTCCCCAGAGGCCTGGAGATCTCAAGTGGACGAAGTTTGCAGAAATGTTGACTTCTGCTTTTGTTTGTTATGAATCAAGTCTGAGGGTGAAAGAAGTGTAATCTAAGCTGAGTGTATTGCAATGTCCATGTTTCCATTATTGCACTATCTGAGCTTGTTGCAGGCTCTGAAACGTTTGGTCATGCAACTGCTGGGCAAGGAAGGAAGTGTTGTTATTCCTGCTTTGCATGTGGGAAGCAGCTTTGGGGGATAAGAATGGGAGCTGTCTTGCACGAGGATGCCTGGCTGAAAACTGGGGCCTCTAAAGTCACTAAGTCTGCTGGCTGCTCCTGGAGGCGTTCAATCCAGATGGGTGGGATGGGATGGGATGAGCTGGCTGCTGTGTTAGGTGCTCTGTCTGTCCATAGCTGTTGGCCTGCTTAGAAATTCACCTCGTTTTTGTATAGGTAAAGTTGCAGGAGATGAATCCTATCTCTGGGTTGGACCCAGAGTGGAGTGGATGTGGATTCTCTAAAGTCTCCAGACCAGTTTGTTGCTCAGTTGCCTTGCTTCATGCCTTGAATTCCATTGCTTTTTGACTGGTTGATAACCATGAAGTCACCAGCCTTTAACACCTTGATGTAAGAAACAAGATGCTGACTTCTGTCTGGTATTCCTTGCCTTGAAATGTCATTGGTTGTACAGCAGATTCACAAATGTATTCGTGGTGTAAAGGACTTTCCTCATTCACTGTGTTGGAAAGAGCCTTCATGGGGATGCCAGCAGGGCTGCTGGTGGGCCGTGGTGCTCAGGGAAGAGGGTGAAAACCACTCTAGCAGAAAGGACATCTAACAGAACAGTTGTGCTTACGAACAAGCACGATGCATTGAACACCAGTTGTCCTGCTCAATCCACTCTGGATGTTTCTGCTGTTTGTTTTGGGCAGATGGGATCCTGGGTGCCCAGAGCCTTTCAAGTCATCCCACCTCGTGTTGGCTCCTGCATGTCCTGTTTTCTCAGTAACTCCCAATGAGGTGTAAATTATGGATGTTCTGTTATGACCTTGTGACTGTCAGCCTGTGCCTTGCTGCTAATTAATGCGCTGCAATTCCTTTACCTCTAAAAATATCTGGTGGTGCTTCACTGGTAAGGTTACAGCAATAGGTTTTAAGCAGGCAATATGCTAAACACTTTCTGGCTGTACTGTAGGAAGAAGCTTCTTGTAGTGAGGCTTAGCAAGATCCTTATGGGAAGGGAGATGGGAGATGTTGTCCTTTCAAGATGACATTTCTGCTGTTGCCAGGGGAAAGCCAAGTTACTGCAGCTGTAATGAGAACAGTATATAACTGTTGGAGTGATCCTTGGAGCTGCTGTCCAGATTGAAAGCAAGACCCAAGTCTGTGGCTGGGGTGTGTGATTCCTGACCTTGAAACACGTGCTGGGCAAGAAAATGGAAAGCCAGGAGTGAAGGGATGGAAGGAGGCTTTCTCTCAGTGGGGGCTGCATGAGCCCAACCAAGCCCTGTGTGCTGCAGTTTAGGAGCAGCACTAGAAGTCATTGCTGGGATCTGGGCTGCAGCTTTTGCGCATGGCTTCCTCCCCTCTGCTGAGCCGTGCACCCTGCTTTGCTTTGCACTTGCTTAAATGCGACTGTTAGGTTTCCTGGAACTCTCTGGCCCAAACCAGAGCCCTTTGCACACTGCCAGCCCACAGCACGGTGTTGTGGCTGCCACGTGTGGCCCTCGGATGTGGCAGGAGCATGAAATCATTGTCCCAAATAGGAAATGGTGGCACAACTTCCCCCGGCTCCAGGGCACTTCTCCTTTTGGCAGCAGCGTGAGCGGGAAGGTGAAGTAAGATCTCTGTAGAAAATGCAGAAGTGCAGGTTGCTCTTGGAAACTGTCTCGAAGGGCAAGAACTGAGATCCAGCCAGTGGGGGGAGGATGCTTCTGGGAGCACTCATGGCTTCCACCTCAGGTGGGAAGGAAGGATGTTCAGTGCACAGGGAGAGGCCGGGGGGCACAGCCTCTGCACTGGGGATCTGCTTTCTCCTGGGAGCCCCTATCCTCCTCATGCTGTCTGAGAGGTCTCCTGCTCGTGGCATGTTGGGGTTAATCCCTGTTCCCCGTGCTGCTGCAGCAGGGAAGGGATCACCCACACCTGGGCTGCGTTCATTTGGATGCCATCAGATGCTGGGGAAGGGCAGAGACTGCTGGGGCCTTGGCTGGAATTTTTTTTGACCTCATTTGGTTACTGAGCCCTGTGCACTCAGCAGTAGGGTGAGAATACCAGTGGGAAAGTATCTTATGCAAAAATACCCTAAGCCAATGCATTTCCAGATTCAAAGATGACTTTCCAAGGTCACAGGGCAGGGCCTGCAGTGGACCCTGAGCCACATCTGCAAAGTCCTTGAGCACAACTCAGCCGTGGCACGAGGCAGCTGATGGAGAGCATGAAACTATAGGGTCAGGATGAGTGCACTGGGGACAGTGGGTGTGTTTAAGGGATGTTACGGCTGAAGATGACTGAGGACAAGGTTCCAATGCCTTGTCACGGGCCCGTATGCAACCAAAGTGTCCCTGTGCAGATGTGGTATTTCTGTAACTTGTGCTTTCCCTACGTGAGTTTTTCAACAGAAGGACTGGCCTGGGTCTAAGATTATGGAACATACCTATATGTGTATACATGTGTATTTACATATATATGTATGTATATAAATACGCTAGATATAGAATGTTCATGGTCTTGGTTAGAAGTGTTTGTCCAGCCCTGCTTGCACGTGCTTGCTGACATTTTCCATCCTGCCGAAGGCCCTCATCTAGTTCTGCTACCAGTGGAGGGCTGAGCTACTTGTAGGGCTGGTCTGTTCTACTCCAAGTTGAAGTGGTTGAGCCCAGAGGCAGTGTTCACACCAAGCTGCTGGGGTGGATGTGGGACTGCAAACAGGCAAAGCAGTCCAAATAAACGCAGCTATTTGGATTGCTTAGCCACTGCCTGCCGGTGTCCAGCTCGCTGCTGACACTGCTGACCCTCTCAGAGGATGTTTTCACTTATGACAACATGAAGGGCGCTGGTCTGTAGCACTGGATGCTGATCTCTTGTATCCCAGGGGGCAGCTTAATCTGCAAAGATATTCTGACCTTGCTGGGGATGCAGCAATGATGGGGAGCAACCCTACAAGTTGAGACCACCAGAGATGAAGCAAAGGCTTCCAATGGTGGTGGAAGAAAAGGTTTTGCGTGCACGGGGCTGAGCTCTGTTCCCAAAGGCAGGAGGCAGGTGGGAGAAGGTGCCTGCCTGGAGCTTGGGTCTGTGCTGGGTGAGCTGTGCTGGGGGATGGGCTGCTATGGGAGTGGGGAGCACTTCCAGCCTGGCGGTGTCTGAAAGCTCAAGGTTTCAAAGCCATTTTCTTCCCCAGCTCTAGTTTTAACAGCCTCGCTTGGGATAAGTGCTTTGAAGCCTTAATTGCAATTATGAATCTTCCTCTGTTCCCAGCTTTCCCCTAATTGGCTTCCTGTGAGAATTTACAAAGCTGGTAAAAACAAAACCCTCTGGTTTGGTGAGGGAGGCAGCGCTGTGAGATTGCTGAGCCCAAACACAGCGCGGCTCAGCCGGGACTTTGCGCCGCTGTGCCACGAGCAGAGCCGATCCGGGCGCTCACAACAGTGCCATTATACTGATGTAAGCTGATTTACATGCTTGCATTTGGAAAATGCTAATCTGTTTAGGTATTTCTTTTTTTTTTTTCCTCCTTTTTTTTTCCTTTCACCCCTCTCTAATCTTCTGCGGGCCCTGCCAGGTTCCCAGCTCCTTTGGCTGGAATAGGGCCCCAGCTCAATCCTTTATCTGTCTATTTGGCAGCCCCTGGTGAAGTCGTTAGCGAACGAGTGACACTTCTTTTTTTTTTCCCCTGCTCATTAATTAGATTTACAGAGCCGAGTGGCTGCTGCAAAAGTCTGGGCAAGGCAGCTCTGTATTTTGTTTCTTAGGAATTTGGGTTTTAAAAACTGCCCAAAGCTTTGTGTTGGTTCTGGTGCTGGCGTTTGGACGTGCAGCTCCGGTGCGTGTGCTGCTGCTGGGAACACATCTCTGCTCACACACAGCTCCGTTCCTCCCATCTGCTGCTGCGTGAGCTGTTCTCATCCCTTTCCATCGTTTTTTTGCTGCTGGAGGATGGGTGTCTGGGTGCTGCACTCCTGAGGTGCCCGCGGCAGGATATCTTGGTTAAGGCAAGTGGTTTTGTGGGTTGCAAATAACCTCTGTGACATATCACTGTTTCTTTTTTCATTTAATTATGCATTTCGGTGTGTCCTGCTTTGGCAGCTCTACCTGCCAAGGTCAGAAACAGGATTGGGATGACTAGGTCAGGAATTAGAAATAAGGGGATGGAAGGACCACAGTGCCATCATATTCCTCTGCCAATGAATCCCAGATGGGGCTGCTGGGGTGTGCTGCAGCAGGGCCTTGCTTCTGCTCAGGAAGGAGGAAACTGAGGCGCGGAGAGGTCACTCATGCCATGGCATTGGGCTCTTGGTTTCTATTGGGGGCTTTCGGTTCCTTTTGTAACCACTAGACAGCTCTGTTCTCAGCTCAAGGGGTTCCAGTAGGTGGTGCCCAGCACCGGGCACTCTGTGGTACCACTCCATGCTGCCATCACTTTCATCCCATTTACAAACAGGCAACTGGGATGCTCTGAGGGTTGCGTGGCCACATTGCTGCTTAAAGTGAATTCACCACGGTGAATATTTGAGGGCTCTGAAGAAAGAAGGATTCTGGACAGTTGTTGGAAGTCGGAATCAGTGCCAGGTTCATCAGTCAGCACTGAGGGCAGTGCTGGCTGTGCTGCTTCCCTCAGCTCTGGATTCATCTGCTTCAGGGCTGCAGCTCCTGGGACCAGGCTGGCTGCAGGAAAAGCCAAGCACGGAGCTCACCCTCTGCTCTCCTCACCTGTCTGCTGGCTCTTCTCAAAGTATTACAGGGTTTGCCTCAGCTGATGCAGAATCCAAACCCTAGGACAGTGTGGGGCCAGCACCAGTTGTGCTCGAGAAAACGATGGCAGCCTTTAGAGGTGGAGAACTGTGTCTGCTTGAAAGAGTTTTGTAAGGGAAGAGCTGAGGGAGGGGGGTCAGAAATAACTGCAAAAAGTCAAAAAAAAAAAAAAAAAAAAAAAAAAAAAGCTGTGAGAAAAAGCAATTTGCACTTAACCCACTTGAGAGTTGCCCTCCCAGAAACGTAGTGATGCGATGCTTATCTACAGAAAGGTCCCACTGGCTGCAGTTTGTTGGTGGGGCAAATTGCCTGCTAATTCCTGCTGCAGCTAGCCAATTAGTCAGCTCATTACACCTTCCTGACTGGTCTGGCGAGTGGAGCCCATTGCCAAGGGGACAGGAACTTCCCAGGGAGGTGCTGGATCAGATTGCTGTGTCTTCTGATCCCTCTGGTGTCTGGCAGAGGTGAGACATGAGCTCCAACTGTCAGACCCACTTCTTTGGTGCCAATGAAGACAAAAGCAAAAGAGACCTCTTGGGGTTTCCCTGGAGGTCAGAGGGAAAGGAAATGGGTCACTGCCAGGCAGGGAGAGCTGAAGGGGAATCCGAAAGGTCTGCGCTGAGCTGTGAGCCAGCAGAGCAGGGATCTTGCTTTGATGAGCCTCTGCTCTTTTATTTCTATCAGTATTATCTATTTCCAAGATAGTATTATTTCACATATCCAAACCGTATGTTATTTCCATTTGTTATTATTTTTAAAAATGCCCTTTGAAGCACCTCTCACAACTTGCCTCCAAGTGTCTGCCTGCATGTGTCCTGAGCTGTGAGTGTCATAGATGAAATGGAAAGGGTGGAAAAGCTGGGAAAAGCTAAGGATAAATGTAGCAGATGCATTCCATGCAACTCTCAGAGGGAGAAGCACATTGGCTTTAAGGTGGTGGCAGGATCCTGGTGGGGCTTGTGTCCTGCCACCACCTTCCTCTGTTCCACTTTGCCTTCCCCACTGGCTGTGGTTCCCATTGCTGCACGGACAGCAGTACATTTTCCTTCCCTGAAGCAGTTATTTGAGAATAAGGGCAGTAAGTAGCACACAAGACTGGTGCTGAGGGAGTGAATAATTCCCAAGTACTGTGATTCTGGGGTGCTGCGTCCAGAGTCTTACTAGAGGTGTGCCCATCACAGGGCTGGCTGGCTTGGGTGCAGCATCCCAATTTTGGGTGCTCCAGTGGATGGCTGTGGTGACTGGGTCTAGAGGTGGAACTGGAGCAAAAGGTGATGGGAAGGGGCACGTTTGAGGTTGGCTCCCATACCAGGAGGGGGCTGAAGGCTGGCTCAGGGTGCAGGGTGGAACTGGAGGACCTGTAGGGTAGAAGCCAAGATGAAAGTCATCAGAATCAGGCAGGGACTGCATGAAAAGATGTTCAATTGAGCCGTTTTGGGGAATCAACCCTGACTTGCTAAAAATACAGCTTTTGGTACCTGGCCTGGCCAGTGTTCGTGAGCTGCAGCTGGAGCACAGCTTGCTCCCATCCGGGCTTGTGGCTTGGAACTGGCAAGGGTTCACTCCTTCAGTGACTGCTGCTGGTGTCAGGGGTGGCTGGCCTGTCCCATGCCAGGCTGCCCCAAATTGGCTCCAGGCTCTCCTCTGGGTCACCCTGAGGAGGGGAAAGCAGCTGACACTGCTCAAGTGCTCAAGGGCATCAGTGCTGGGATGGCAGCATGAAGGAAGCAAGAGTGCTCCGCTTGTGTTGCTGTCCCACATCCTTCAGGAGTATGGTCCTCCCTGAGGGTTGGTGGGCTTTTCTGGCCTGCTGGGAACCAAACCCAAGGAGCATCAAACCCTCAAGCCCTCTCTCCATGGGTCACCTCTTGGACCTCTGTCTGTGTGTCTCAGTGAGAGAAGGAACCCAAGCCATGAGCTCCCAGTGACGTGAGTGAGAGGTTTTTGCTGGCAGCATCCTCCTGGTGAAATCACCACTCCTACCTACCTCCTGCCTGGGACCAGAGCACCCAGCTCCAGCAATGTCTTTGTAGATGCCATCTGCAATGAGGATTTCGATGGCACTCTGTGGATTGGTTCCCCTGAATTGATGCTGGTGACAAATCCCATCATCACTCAAACTGGTCTCCCAGTATGGGGAGCTGGTGGCTTCATCCCAAGAGAGGTGAGTGTCAGCTTTGGGTCTGGGAGGATGGCATGTGCCCAGGGCTGTGCCTTCTCACTGGGGCTCCTGTGTGCCTGGGTTCACTCCTGAGTTAATCCCTGCTCCAAATTCAACTTAAACGTTGAAGGGTTAAAGGCCAACTTTAGGGCTGGGGTCTCTGTTCTTTTATTAGATAACAAAACGAACAACACGAAGCATTGAGCTGGTTCCTGCTTCAAAGCAGTGTGTCCATTCAGAGCAGGTATCGCCATTGCAACACAATTTTAGAACAAAGAAAGAAAACAGAGACAAAACTAAAAACAGGAACCAGCAGATAAACAATCCGCCGGTGCTGCTGTGCTGAGCCGAGCTCCTTCCTGCTCTCAGCCATCTGGCAGGTCAGCACAGAGACCTGGGGGGTTCATTGGGCCTGGCTGTCCTGGTTGGCTCTTCCCAGTGGGGAAGCCAGCTGGGAAATGGTTGAAAAGCTTCTCCATTCAACAGAATGAAATAAATAACAATAAATAAAACCAAAGAACCTGCAGCACTGCGCTGTGAGCAGAGCGCCCGGCTCTCCTCTTCCAAGCGTTCCTGGAGCGATGCCACAGGTTCACCACTCTGACCTGGGTGAGATGTTTCTCCTGGCTGTGTTTGTGAGGTTGGCATCTGGCTCCAGCCCTGAGAAGCTGAATGTTGCCAGGGTTTCCATAGAAGGGGTGCTGGTGAGCCATTGAGAGCAGGAGTGTGATCAGAGCTTGGAGCTGCAGCTGCCTGGGGCTGCTGGGATGGGAGAATGGGCGCAGCAGCACCTCTGGTAGCAGGTGCCTGTTTGGGTGCTGGTGTCCCTACCCAGTGCTGTGGAAAACTGGTGTCAGACTGGGCCCAGGAGAGCTGTCTCAGTGGGGGTCTCTTAGCAGTGAGAACCGAAATACCCGTGCATGGAGGAGGAAAAAGTTTTATTTGGTCTGAAATTACAAGTTTCATCTACTTGTGGCTCGATTTTTACTTTCAGAGTTGCAGTCAGATGAGTGTGAATGCTGTTTCAAAATGATGGGCTGGCAAGTTTCATTCTGAGCCCTTGAGGACCCCTTCCCCCCACTCCCCTCCTTGTGCACCCTCTGTGCAGATGCGTTTTGCTGGGGTTCACTCCGACTCACTGAGGAGCTGGCTCACTCTGAAGCAGTTTATCTGATTACTTTATTCTTTTTGCCAAGTTTCCTGCAGCCCTTTTATTGCTGCTACCATGATTTAGCTTGTTAAACCCGCAGCCCACTGAAAACTTGACCCTAGGCAGCATTTCCAGCATCACTGGGGCAATGGACTTGGTTCTGTCAATGTCAGTCTGGCTCCCAGTGCTGTGAATCACGGCTGAGGCTCCGTCAGCTCAAAGACAGAAAAGGTGTGCAAGTATTAGGGCTGAGCATCTTTATTTTTTCCCCTGGAGCCTTCAACTTTGAGTCTGAAATGAAAAGCAATGGCAGTTTTTTGCCCTTCCGGATTTTACTTTCCTGGTGTTCTCAGCTTCTTCACCCCGTGAGCCTTAAGCCCCGGCTGCTAATACGGTAATCTTAGGGATGGAATTTGGGAAATCCCATTAAATAATTCCCCTTGCAGCATCGCGAATGGCTCAGAGGGAGACGTTGGCACGGAGCTGACGTGTTTTAGGCATTCCTCAGCTTCCTCTCGGCTTTCCCTTCTTATCACCTGAACTGGGCGAGCTTAACGACGGCCGAGCAGGGCAAAGCTGCGCTGCAGGGAGCTGCATTACCGCAGCCACAGCCCCGAGCCCAGTTGTCCCACTTCAGCAGAGGCTCAGAATGCTGCTCCCCAACCAGCAGACAGCAGCCCGTCCCCTGCCCGATCCTCTCAGCGGGCTGCGGCTGTGCAGAGCCGAAATCGAGTCCGCCGCTTCCCACGGCTGCACCGCTTGTGCTTTCTATGCACGGGGACGGGCAGGGCGCTGCGTTTCTTTATTTGGCGTTGCCGCTCGGGGCTACGTGATGCTGAGCGCTGCCGGCTCCGACATCACACGCCGCACGTGTGGGAGCTTCGTGGTTCTTCCCCTCCGCCCCTTCTCCCCCTCCCTTCTCTTGCCTTTCGGCAATGCAGCCTCGCAGCTTGCTGCGTTTCCCTGGGAGCAAAGCGTCGCTGCTGCAGAGCTGGAAAACTTGCATGAGCACTAAATCAGCCCTGCCCAGACCTTAATTCCTCCCTGCCCTCGGCTCCCCTGCCCAGCTCTGGGCATGTGATGCATCCTGTCTCCAGGTTTTGGCTGTTTCATGACATCTGGGATGTTTTCTTGATGGGCTTGCTGTTGCAGATAGAAGACTGGATGCAAAACTAGAAGCTGCTTGTGATGGGAAAGTGGCTCTTTGCCTTCCTTCTGCTCCTCCTGGGTGACTTTTTCTCATCTCCTGTGAGAATGATGCTCCAGCCCTTGGCTGCCTTTCTAGTCTGGGACCACCCCCCCCCCCCCGACCAGAGATGTTTCCTTTTGCTGTACACTGATATGCTGTTTTGCCAGCAGAGCAGCAAAAGTGATGGCCGTGCAGCTGCGGGGAGCACTCGAACCATCCTGCAGTTTGCTGCTTAGGGTTGCCGTGTCCCAGCTGCAGGTTTATGAGATGCTCCTGACTGTGCCTTGCCACAGAGCCGTTTCCTTTGGCAAATCTGTATGATGAAGTGGTCTGGACTCCTTTCTGTAAAGAAGCCGAAGTGTTCTGCAAACACTTAATGTCTGGGTCTGCGGTTTGCCTCATCCAGTCCAGATCTGCTTAGCTACCTGTAGGTGCCCTTTAATATTAAAAGGTCTCTGAAACCACTGTTGCACGTTAGGTGCTTCCCCTGTCTGTGATGGGAGTCTCTCATTCAGCCCCGTTCTCAGGCACAGTGAGAGCAAGGAGTGAGCTCTGTGTCTTAGTAAGCTCTCCAGTTCTCATGACTGCTGGTGGAAATGAGCCTTTGTGGCTCAGCAGGACATCACTGCCCTTCAGAAATGGGCTGTTACCGATGCTGATGGGCTCTCTCAGCACTGTCCTGTTCTTTCCAATGGAGATACATCCCAGTAGCTGGAAACCTCAAAGGTGGAGTTTCTCAGTGATGGACGAATGCTTATTCCTGGCTGTAGTTCTGCACACTCCATGTGTCCATGTTTTCCTGTGTTCCTTGTTTAACACAACAGCAATTTCATCTTTATGTGGTTTTGGTTGTCTCAAAATCACCCACAGTCTTGATGTCTCTATCACAAGTGCACCACTCTGTCTGGACTTTTCTCCTTGGTGTGTATTGATTCGTGCATCCTACTTCCTCAGCACCAAACCCCTGAGTCTGCATTGCTCCTTGAAGCTGTTTCTGCTCTGGTTCATCCTCTGGTACCCTGATGGCAGCAAGTATTCACAACAATGGCCCCAATTGCATTTGGTCACCCCTCAGTGTGCCTTTCCAGCCCTGAAAAAGAGGGAGGGGGTAGCAGTACATCCTTTTTCCTGTTGTTTTTTTTTGCTTGCCTGTTGGTTGTCTTTCACTATGTGTAAGTACAGCAGATAGCATCAGGGGGGCCTTGGTGTGATTCACATTTGTCACCTGCCCTCAGTAATTCAGCTCTTTGCTTCATGGGGACCTTGGTGTGATGGATGTTTGTAGGCTGTCCTGAGTAGTTCAGTTCTATGCTTCATGGATGAGGAGAGGGGGCAGTTCTAGAGGGTGCATTTCTCACAGAATCACAGAATGGAAGGGACCCCAAGGATCATGAATCTCCAACCCCTGCCACACGCAGGGCCACCAACCTCCACATTTAACACCAGACCAGGCTGCCCAGCTCCCCATCCAGCCTGGCCTTGGACACCTCCAAGGATGAGGCATTCACAGCCTCTCTGGGCAGCTGTTCCAGCTCCTCACCATTCTCTCTGTGAAGATCTTACCCCTGACATCCAACCTAAATCTTCCCTCCCTCAACTTCAAACCATTTCCCCTTGTCCTGCTGTTATCTACCCTTTCAAAGAGTTGACTCCCCTCCTGTTTGTAGGCTCCCTTTAGGTACTGAAGGCTGCAATGAGCTCAGCCTGCAGCCTTCTCTTCTCCATGCTGAACAAGCCCAGCTCCCTCAGCCTGTCCTCGTAGGGGAGGTGCTCCAGAACCCTGATCATCTTTGTGGCTCTCCTCTGGACCCTCTCCTCTTCTCAAGTAACCCAAGGCAATTTTGTCAGTCTTTGGGCTCATTCTCAAACCAGTACTTTTACTTGGCAGCAGTAGAGGCGGTGCTCTGGGCAAGCCAACATGTAGTGAGTTTGTGTGTGGGTGGTTTGCAGGGATGTGGCTGCTGTCACCCAAGCAGATCTCACTTGTGTTTGCCCTCTGTGGCCTCATCAGTGGTTGATGTCATTGGTTCTTTTGTGCCAGGGTTCAATAAGGGCTCGCTTTGGGTGTTATCAGTCAGGTTTTGGAAAAGTTGCTCCATGTCATAGCATCACAGAATGGTTTGAGTTGGAAGGGACCTTAAACCCACCCAGGTCCATCCCTCTGGGCTGGCTGCCTGGTCTTGGGCACTTCCAGGGATGAAGCATCCACAGCTTCCATGGGCAGCCTGTACCACGGCTTCTCTGCCCTTACTTTGCTTCTCTGCTACGGAGGCTCCCTGGAGGTGAGGTTTTGCAGCTGAAGGAGCGAAGGTCAGTCATGATCCCAGCCAAGGCATGAAGTGCTGTTACTTCTTGGGCTAAAAGCAGCTTTTGTGCTTGCTCAGCAGGACAGGAACCTGTGGGTCTGTAAGGAAATAATGTGGTGCTGGGGTGTTTGCATGGTACGCTGTCCTTTGCAAGCGCCCCAAAAGGATGTTTGTCAAACCAGTTGCCTCCAGGATCTTCTGATATGCTGCCTTTATGCAGCTTGAACAAGCATCTTATCACCTCCATCTTGCTGCTCTTTGATGCACCGGCGCTCGCCTGAGCTGTAAATACATCACGGTTGAAGTTTGAATCTTAAAACTCGCAGGTTCCTCCCCTCTTTGCCCTGATTTCTACAAAGACTTCCTCCAGCTGCTCCTGCTCTCGGCTCTGAGTTTCTATCTTTGGTTCCTGTGCACGGTGTAGAGGTAGCAATAAAATCCTGCAAGCTAAGGATAGTTAAAGCCAAGAGCTCAGTGTAATCTAAGAAAAGCAGATGTTTTTGTTGGTGGAGCAGAAACCACGCATGCACCATCTGCTGCAGTGCAGTGGGGATGCAGCTCCCAGGGCTCCCGTGCTGCTCTGCTCCTGTTGCACCTTCCAGGGAGGCAGCAAGCAAGTATTGCCTGGGGCACATGACCTTGCCCAAGATCACTGCTGATGCACTGGTAGGAGGACCTTGCCCTGAAAAATAGCTCTCCTTAGAATCCATTTGCTTTAATTCCCAATTATGTGCTTTTCCTTCTTTTGCAGCATCAGCCCAAGCTCCTTTTTCCTTTATCCTCATCAGAATCGCTGCTTTTATCCCCAGTGCCCTAAGCCCTGCTGCAGCAGCAAGCCAAGTGCTGAGGTCCCTCTTTGTGCTAACCCATGGGTCAGCAGCTTTGCAAGGCGACCCACATCTGTCCTTCCATCCTTCCACCCGCTGCCACTGCCCGTGGATCTGGGCGGTGTGTTCATGACCTGCTCCCGTGGGTCAAGCACTTGTTTTTCCTTCCTGTTTCCTGCTTGGGATGCTCGGCCAGCGGCCTCAAAGCAATCGGCAGGAAAGGGAGTTATCTGGCTGTGAAAGTACCCAGGGGCTTTCTCTGGAGAGCAGGGCTGTGCTTCCCAATTCAGTTTTCCCTGCAGGAAGGTGGAGGACTTCCAGCCACAGGAGATACTGCCGGGATTTGCTGTTCTGGAAGGGGAGATCTTGACTTATTTGATGTCTGCCTGCATTTCTCCTCTTTGGGAAGGTGGCTGGGAGCCAGCAGGATGTTGGCTGCAGTGCTGCCTCTGAGAGCACTGGGGTGGGCAGGCAGGAATCTGCTTGCTGCTGGGGTAGGCAGTGCCTGGTGTACCCACAGAAGATGGTTTAATTCTCTTCACTCCTTCACTTGGGAAGACCAACACTGGATTTGGTCTTTGAGCATCTCCTTCTGTTCCCATCTCATAGTGGTGTCCTGGGCTCCACTACAGTAGAAGGAAACCAGGGAAGTTCTTTGGATGACAGCTAGGGCTTATGTGGACCTCAACACAGAAAGGTGCCCCACCATGCAGAGAAGCAGATGTGTGCCTCCCAAGTCACCTTCTCACCTGCCCTGTCCCCACCACGTGGAGCTGCTGGTGGCCTCTCTCATCTCCTTGACTCTATGCAGAGGGGCAGCAGCACTTGGGCACCAAGGGCCTCAGGTCTCATTTGTTCTAACCCTGAGCTGGAAAGCTGAGAAAAGGAAAGGTTTGAAGGCACCAAAGGCAAGCAGGGTTACCACAGACTGTGTCAACCGAGTGGAAAATGTGTCTTGGAGCTGGGAGTGCCTGAGGGCTCTCTGTGGCCTCAAGTTTCATAAGCCAGCAGGAGAATCCATAAATAAATGCTTCAAAAACGTCAGGATTTTGGCAAACTTTCTGCCTGAAAGCAGGAGAACAGCAATCAGTGAATCCCCTCTTTGTACCAAGGGATGAGTGCTTACCTATTCAGTGCTGGTTAACAGGAAAAACGTGTTGCTCTGCCCACCTTTTTAACTGTGACACACAGAGGAAGCAAACTCAACCTCTGCATCCATTTGGGTTGCTGGGACAATTTCACAGACGCCCCAGGATCCTTTGCCCCGTGCTTGTGGCATTGCTTAAACTGTTGCTCATTTCTCCAAAACAAAGCCACGAGGCAAGAATGCTCTGTTCTGAAGGAAACCAGAAGGCTTCAGTGTTGTCACAGCAGTAATGTTGCTGGTGTGATGCAAGGCTGACAGAGCCAACTGTACTTTTGTTGTGAGGTCCTGTGCCCAGATCCATGCTGTGATTCCTGGTTCTGCTCTTGGTCTGTGTTAGTTCCTCCTGCCACCTCCACTGGGGCAGTGGTGGAGGAGGAGATGTTTCCATGGGCACTGAGGGGCAGATGCTTGCCTCTGCTAAGCAGCCATATGTATGGATTGCATGATGGGAGGCAGAGAGGGCTCCAAGTGGATGAGGTCTAGCTGTGCTGTGAAGAATTCCAACCCCTTCTGACTGCTGATGTAGCATGAGGACTTTATGAGGATAAAGAATGTGCCTGGAGAGCTGAAGGTTTGCCTTCTCCTCCCAGCTGTGCCACAACTCGCACAGTTGGACAGCAGAAAAGCTACTTGATGTTTCCAAGCATTGACTTCTCTCTCTAAGTGGTGATGACAGCTTTCCCAGTGCTGGGAGGCTGCTTTCACAGTGTGCACTGTTACTACTGGAGAAGAGAAAGCAATCTTGTCTTAGGGACATCCAGGACTTGAAGTCCCATAGTTGATGTTGGGGTCCAAGCTGTGAGCAAGGGGCAAGAAGGCAGGGAAACCCACGGCTTCTGCAACATGCTGCTCTGCTTAGATGTGAGCCAGGCAGCCATCAGTCTTGGTGATGAGGGTTTTGGGGCCCCCTTGGCGTGCTGCAAACGTGACCACAGCTTCACCCTGCAGTGTCTGTGCCATCCCTTCCAAGCACCTCGCACCAGCCAGCCTGCAGGGAGGGTCAAGATCTAACAGCTCTGCTGCTGGGAGTCTGGCTGGAGGGAGGGAGAGGACAGATTTCTGTCTGTTTTTTGTTTTTTTTTTCAATCAATGCCTACCCACCCTCCCATCGATCTGAACCCTTGACCTTAACCCTGGTTTCTTCCCAGCTCTGTGGGAAGTCCGATTACATCCAGAACTGTCCCTTGCCTTGTGTCATTTTGCCCAGTGTGGGTGGAAAGGAAGGGAGAGTTTGGGGAATAAACAGCAGAAGAGGTTGAAAAGTTCCCTCTTGCTTGCGGTGAACACGCAGCGCTCTCCCATGAAAGATGCCTCTGTAAGCACCCGTTGGGTTGAATCCTTGTGTGGTCCGTAGCACACCAGGGAAAAGAAAACAAAGGCTCTGTGTTTTCTCTGGTTTAGAACACAACGATAAAATCTTTGTCATCTTTCACCCTTATGTTCCCTGCCTGCTCTGTGCTGAGGCGTTGGGAAGGGGCAGCTGGTCTGGCACAGGGCTCACCTCATCACCCTTCCCCTCCGAGAGCCGAGCTGTGCTCTGGAGCAAGCTGACGTGCAGGAGGTGTATTTCTGTGAGCCGGGTGTTGGAACGGTGCTGGTGAGTCACGCCGTGCTCTTAGTCACTGCTTGCACCACAAGCCATGAGTAAGGTGCTGTGCAGCTCCGCTCTCAGTCAGTCCCCAGCACAGCAGCAGGGCGCTTCGCGGGCGTTCCTCACACTGTGGATGTGCTAAACTTTAGAAGATGTAAGAACAAAGCGTGGCAGTGGCAGGTGGGGCAGGAGCACGGGAGCCTTCTTAGGGCAAAGGAGAGATCTCCCATGCAGGTCAGTGCTTCCAGATGGCTTCACTTTCACCTGCTCGGAGCTGAGGGATGGTGAGTGTTGGAACCAGAGCCTCAGCCCTGGGGGGGACTTTATGAGGGATTGATGGCAATTAGGGGCTGTTTATTAGCAGCCAGCACTGGGCAGACGGAGGGACCCCTCTGCTGAGATCCCTCAGTTTTTGCTCCTGCTGGTGGGGAAGTGTCCGCTGAGCATCGAGTGTTGACCGAATAGAAGAAATCAAACATTTTGGGGTAGTTTTGGGAAATGTATGACTGTCCTGGCCAGGCTGACAGCAAAGGTCTCATTGACAGGTGTCTTTTGTAATATTGGCAAGTTTTATTTCCTTCTCCTGGAATATTTTCATGTGCTTGTGCCACCTGTAACCAAAAGGCAAGAGCCTTTCTCTGTGTGCTGGGAGCAGAGAGGTGACTGTCCCGAGGTCTCTGGCGAAGGCAGGGCTGGCACTGCAGGGGATGAGGGATTCTCTGCCCTGGGCACCTCTTTGCTCAGAGGTGGAGCAGATCTGAGGAGAGGTTCTGGTTAAATGGCTTTTGATTTCCTGATGTCCCAGTGTTTGGAGTGGGTGGGATAAAATCCTCATGTCCCCAGTCCAGTCTATCTGAGGTCTGGGCTGGCACCTGAGCCGTGGGGAGAGCTGAGACAGCAGCACTTTGTGAAAGGGCACAGCCAGGCACACAGTCCAGAGTTTCACAATGCCTGTAGATGCTGGGGCTGAGGTCCCATTGGTATTTTCCAGCATTGCCACAGGGCCACACGGCATCCTGTCCACGTTGGCTGCACAGCAGCAAGGGGACAGTGCTGGAGGCACCAAGGATGATCCACGCATAATGCAAGCAATGGAATCTTGAAGGCTGCCATTGCTTTTCCCCTGCAAGGTGCTGCAACTGTAAGCTCCTGCAATGCTATCTCTGATGGAGGCTAACCCACAAACATGTAAGCAAGACTCCATCTGTGCCACAGGTGGAAGCAATGAGGCAGCAGATGGGTTGAGCTGGGTGCCTTGGTCCTACAGCCTCACGATTGGTCATGGATGTGTGCAACTCCTTTTCTTTGCCATGACTGGGAGGGACTGGGAGAGGACAACAAAGGGTGAATGTCATTGGCTTTGGGGTTGGAAAAGGTGCCAGGAGGCAGTAACAGCAGGACATTTTACCAGGAGCATCTTGTGCGCACTACAGAAGTGTCACCATGCTCTCAGCTAAGCTCTAACCTTCTTCCTTCTCTTTCCTTAGGAGATGAATTAAAATGCAGCACACCACGTGCACGGAGGACAGGATCTACCATGCACTGGAGAGATGTCTGCACGGGCTTAGCAGAGATGCTGTCTCCAGCAGATGGGCTGGTAGGTGACCTGTTGATCGTGAGCTCCCTGACAGCCTTGATGGGGCAGACCCTTTTGTTTCTGCATGCTTTACCCTCTTGTTGCTGACCTACCTGGACAGGACAGACCTGCTGGTGCTCCTGGGAGGCTGAGCGGCCTTTGGTCCCTTCCAACATTCAAAGTTAGAGGTGGGATCCAATCCAGTCCATTTTCCTGAGTTTCTCATAGCAGTAGGAGGGTGGACTGAGTGGCTGAGCAAGTCAGGTTAGGTCATACAGAGATGCACTCTGAGCAGAGCAGCCATTTGTTTTGCCAGGTGCCCATGCATGAGCTGCCAAGAGGAGGATTCTTTGCTCACTCCAAGGAAAGGCTCCTTTATGTAATCAGCCAGGAATACCTGCTTTGGTGCACAAAGACCTCAGACCCTCTGGGCGTATCCCTGCTGCATTGTCAGAAGCAACTGTTGAGATATAGATATCGGCTGGTTAATCTGGTTCAGATACCGTGCTGGCCATAAAGATGGGAGCCTCATTTAGAGCACTGGGACAAGATTCAGGGTGGCAAAGGTGAGGGAAGAGCTGCAACAAGCAGAAGCCGTTCTTATATATCACATTTTGAATTCTCATCCTCATACTTGTACTTCTAGGCTGCAATTAAATCACTCCTGTATCCACCTAGGGATGAAAGAAGTGAACATGAGGGCTGTCACACCCAGGTTTCTTTATGTCTGTGCAATTCTTCTGCACGCCTCCTCTGCTTTTCCATCATGGGTCAAAGAGGAGCTGCAAGCCATCTCCTGTCTGATGCCAGACCCACAGGAGCAACACTGGCTCTGGGGCTGTAGCATCACTGCAGGGCCTGCTTCATGCAGATATCAGCAGCACCAGAGCCCTTTGGGCCTCCACGCATTCTGGGTACCAGTTCCTGAAGTGTGACCTACATTCCTGGTTCCTGGAAGCGTGGCTGTGCCTGTAGGAATGCCTCTGCCCGGGCAGCTCCTTGTGCCACTCACAGCTCACCTCTTCCCATCATTACAACTCATCATTCCCCACGTCACTCACTAATCCCAGCCCCTCAGTGCTGGTGGCTGCATGATGTAGCCTTTTAAAAACCACTCTGTAATGTTTCCAGCTCATTAGCGAAAATAAGGGCTGTGGGTGGAAGGGATGGGAGCAGCAGTGCTGCCCAGCCTTGGAAGAGCTGCTGCTTGGAGTCCGACCCACTTGCGGTTGTTATAGGAAGTAGTTTGTTACTGCAGTAAGGTGGTGTAAGGAAAACAGAGCGTAGTAGAATATGTCCTATTTATTTGCACAAACAGAGTGGGAATTTTTTCATGTTCTCCAGCCTTTGTTGTGCAACAAATGCCAGTTTTATTATGGCTGTCCAGTGGCAGAGCTATGCTGCTATTTATGGCAGGGCTCTGTTCCTCCTATTTTCCTTGAATCTCTGTCTCATTCTTAGCTGGGCAGCATCCTTCTCCTTTTTCATTTTCAACTTCTTATATCACTTTTATTTCCCAGTTTACTTGCACTCCCCTCCTTTTTCCCTGTATGATGCACCAAAATAAGGTTTTCCATGCTGCAGCTCATTGGGCTGGAGCACTGCTGGGACTTTGCTCCGTTTTAAATTACTGGAGGTAAAATTTCTGCACAGTAACTTTGCAGGAGGTTGTTCTGGAGAGGATGAATAATCACTTCCGATGTGATGTTTTCACCCGTGTGAGCAACTGAGCTGCTGAGGTTTGTGGAATCAGCAAAGGGCAGAAGTGAGAGTGCTTTGGCATTGCAGATTTACGTCCCAGAGCACATAGTGAGCTCAGGAGCCTAAACTGAGCATCCCTCCTACACTGCAGCATTTATGGGAGGAATCAAGTGGAACAGTGCTAGCAAACGTGATGTGCTTTCCTTCATGGAGATGCGTTTGGGCACAGTGTGACTGCCTTATTCCTCATTGCTGGGCATGGTAGTAAACTCCTGGTGTGCCACAGGAAGCAAAACGGTGTATTGCTCACAGGAACAGAGTGTTTGGTGGAGGAGTGCACTGGGTCTGGCTGCTGGGGAAATCAGAGGTGTGAGAAGGGCTGCAGTAGGATGGGGACTGAGGGTCTTGATGGGTGGGGAGATGCTGAGGAAGTTGTAGGGCAGCCTGGTGCCCCAAAGGTCCCAGGGAGAGGTGAATGCTGTGTCTCTGTTGTGGATTGCTTGGTGCGAGGAAGGATGAAGGTGCTGCTGAGGAAGGATGGAGGTCATTGGAGAGCCAGAGCAGCGTCTGATGATACAATAGTGGGGCTCAGATTGGTGTGCTCAGCTCTAATGAGTCATAGAATCATAGAATCATAGAATGGCCTGGGTTGAGAAGGGCAACAAACATCATCTGGTTCCAACCCCCTGCTATGTGCAGGTCACCAACCAGCAGCCCAGGCTGCCCAGAGCCACATCCAGCCTGGCCTTGAATGCCGCCAGGGATGGGGCATCCACAGCCTCTTTGGGCAACCTGTTCCAGTGCCTCACCACCCTCTGGGTGAAAACTTCCTCCTAAGTGAAGGGAGGCTGAAAGCACTGCATGAATGCAGTCATCTAAATATCAGAATTGTGTAGTTGGGGTGCTCCAGTTTAATAACAGAGCACTGAACTACCACTAGCTCTCAACCCTACAGGTTGTAACCCTGGAGCTGATCTCACAGCCTAGTGTGGTGTTTTATGGCTGGGATAACTGCCCTGCCCATCCCCTGGTTTGCTGGAAGCACCATGGCTGCACACAGTGCACGATGTGGTGCGGGTTCCCACCGGTGTGGCTCTGAGCCTGGAAATGGAGCTGCAGCATTCTGCTTTTCTCTCCTTCCAACTTCCACTTCTGACAGCACCGGGATGCTCGCCCTGAGCACCGTGGGTAAAGGTTCTTCTTTCTCTATCTATCTATCTATCTATCTATCTATCTATCTATCTATCTATCCATCCCCATTTGATGCTCCCCCCGCTATGAGCAGCGCAAGGGAAGCAGCAGCCGCAGCAGCTGAGGTCAGGAAGGAGCTGCAGCAGGAGGAGGTGGCTCACAGTGCTGCTCACAGAGCCTCATCCTTCCGAGGCCGCCCACGGGGCCAGAACTTGACAGCAATTGAAGCCTCCTGGGTCTCTGCTCACAGCACTTCCTATGGGTGGATGTTCCTATCTCCCCCCCCCAGTGTTTTCACAGGAGATAATGGGGAACAAGGCTCCAGCATCATACAAGGGTGCCCCCAAGCTGCGCCCTCCCTGCAGACTGCCAGCCTCCTTTGTATCTCAGAGCAAGAAATGTGCTACTGGTGAAGCAAGTGCAAGTGCAATGTGCAGGACAGTCTGGTTTGAGCTCTCGGTGTGCACTCAGTGTACATCCTCCCTTTGTCCTTTTGCTGAGCTGTACTGATTCGGATGAGCAGCTGCAAGTAAACTTCTGGATGTGGTTTCCCACCTGGCTGCATCCTGCCCCTGTTCTGCTCATAAACCAGGTGCTGTTCTGCAGTTCTGTTCGGTTCTGTTCATAAAAGTGCCCTGGTGCCACCACAGTGCCCAGCTGTGGCCTGGCTGCCCACAGGGCACCTGCTGAGGGATGGAGGAGACACTTGCAGAGCAGGTGGCTCATGTGCTATTCGTGTCATCTGGGGCTCTCGTTCCTGACCTGTGCATGTGAAGAGCATCACCTTCAGTGCTCAAAGAGCCTTTTTTTTTTTTTTTTTTTTTCTGGATACAGGGTTGAACTCTGCTCCCAGTACTCAGAAAGGTGATGCTTCTGACCAGGACTTTGCAGAGACAAAAGGGAATTCTCACCCAGCGTCCTGCCCGATGCCTGATGGTGCTCTGCTGCACAGTCTTTGTTTATTGTGTCCAGGATTTCCGAGCTGCTTTTTGTGCTGGAGAATATTTTTAGCAAGGACGCAGCTGTTTTGGTGTGTTTTTGGTTACCGCTGCGTTGCCAAATTGAGGAGCCCAGCCCCTGCAGCTTGTAGCTTCCCAGCACTGTTTGCTTTGCTGTGGGTCATCCCAGTACCTTGCCGTGGCTGTGAGTCTAACAGGAATTCCTCTGCTCAGAGCAACGTTAACTCAGCCTTGCTGCATCCTTTGCTTTAGCTCAGATTTCCTGTAGAACACACAGAAATGGGTCAGAGCCCTCAGCCCTGCGTTGTGTTGGCACGGTGCTTCCCTCCAGCCCTGCTCTTGTCTCTGCTGCCTTTCCCTGCTCCCAGCATGCTGTGCATTCAGCCCAGCACTTCTCCAGGGAAGCATCCTAGTATTTCCCTGCCTGAGACACTGCTGCTTCCTCCTCTGTGCCAGCAGTGAGAGGAAGGAAAGGGCTCGTGCCTGGCTCTGCCCTTTGTGTTCACAGCCATGTTCATGCAGGAAGCCTCTTGCTCCTTGGCTGGTGCTGCACTGCTCAGCTCTGCTGGGCTGGGCTCTTTGGGTGCAAAACAGCTTGAATTAACCCCAAACCTCCCTGCTGGAGCTGTGTTTCAGGGCTTTGCCTCTTGCTGAGGTCAGCAAAGCTCCCGTCTGCTCTGACCATATCTCTTGGATGCTGAGTGTTTTCCTGGAGGGTGCTGCTCTTCAGGGCGGCATTGAGTTGTTTGGTCTGCTGGGGTCCTCCAGAGGAGAGCCTTGGTTTTGTGCCATTGCACTGACTTCTCTTAAAGGAAAACTCAGAGCTGAATTACTGTCCATAATGGCTGTGCCCTCGTTGATCAGGTGCCACAACAAAAGGTTGCGCTGGAAAACACTGATCTGTGGAAAATAAAATGTTGCATGGCAGCGAGGGAACTTTGCAATGGGCAACAGCTCCTGCCCTGTTCATTCATCTACAAACATGGCAGGGAGCCAGGAAAACCACAGGCGTCCCAGCACCTGTCTGTGAGAGACAGAGGGAACTACAGCTCCTTCTGCAGTTCTCTTTCAATATCTGGCTATTCTGGATGGGTTTACATGTATTTTATGACTGTTTGGAGCTACTGAGGAGGTGGAATAAATGCTGGGCAGGCTTAGCAGCGATGCTGCTGTGAGGTCTGACCATGCAGCTGCAGGGCCTGGGAAGCTGTTCAGGGGGTGAGCATCACCCTTGGCTGCAGAGGGGCTGGGATCTGAGTTTTGCCTTTGGTGCACTGGGCTGCAAGAAGAATGCTGAGAGGCTTGGTCAAAAGTGATGCTGCTGTGACAAGCGCCGTTTGGAGAGCTTAAATCTGTCCAGAATTAGGGTGTGATTATTTTTTCCCCCATAGCAATATGACCCAGGCATCAAACACCTCCCCCTGACCCCTCCCTGCTGCTCATCCCTCCTGTGAGCACCATTTGGTCATTGTGCTTTGTCTCCCTTGCAGCAGGGCTGTGCCTGAACTGCTGGAGCCTGCAGGAGCTGGTGAGCAGGGATGCTGGCAACTACCTCATCCTGGTGGAGAAAATCCTCGGCAAGGCCAAGGAGGTGAGTGGGGGCTGCTGGCTTTGGGGAGGAGCTTTGCAGGTCCTGATGGGCAATTCGGGGTTGTGTTCAAACCCCATTGGTGGGCAATGTTGGTCCAGCAGCTCCAAAGTGATGGATGCGGAGATTTTGTTGAGGCTCTGCCCAGCTTCCTGCAGTGCAGGGGATGGAGCTGGGGCAGCTGAAGCATCAGTGAGACTCACTGTATGGGCTGCCATGCCCAACCCTGTGTGGGAGAGCTCAGGGCCGCCTGGGGCTGCAGGCAGGAGGACTGGGGGGAATGCCATGATGTGGGAGGAAATCTGGGGTTCATGTGATGGGGTAAATGCTGCCTTTTATTTCTGAGGGAAGAAAGGCTGCCTCGCTAATACATTAACATGATTGCTGCTACTGTTTAATCGACGAGTTGTTTTCAGTGGCTGGGATTGATCTTGTTACAATGACGTTGTATTATGTTGTGCTGTACGTAAATTTTTCTTGCACTTTGTGCCATGCTTGTAAACAAAGGGAGATGGTGTCTGCAAGCCTGCTTTTGAGCACTCCCTATGTCCCTTGAAATAATCTTGCTGAGGATGGGACAGAAATGCATGCTTTGCACTGGGCTTTGCCATTTGCAATCCCTAAGCAGGGCTGGGCTGCCTGCTTTGGTCCACCTGCATAAAATTTTATGCAACTCTGCAAGGATCGAGAGCATCAGAGGGTCAGGAGCTCGGCTGGATGCGGCTTCTCAAGAGTAAAGGCAGAGTGTGCCACTGCCTGCTGCTTCTGTGGGTGCTTTAGGGGGATTTTCCCACGGAGATGATCTGTCTCCACCTGTTGGGGAAGGTTGCACGGTGGTGTGGATTGAGAGGGCTCAGATGCACTCACAGGGGAACATCTGGCACCCCCATGCTCATCCTTCTCCCTTTTGCTGTTTCCTACAGGTGCAGGAGAAGTGTGACTACGACCTGGTGATGCCCCTGGCCCTGCTTTTCTACTACGCCGTCCTCTATGTAAGTCAGCTGCACACAGCACTCCCCAACCCCCTGTAGCTGCCATCTGCAAGGTCCCACTCTGCTTTGGTCTGCTCCTCTCTGAAAAGATCCCATATGAATCTGCAGGGATCAAGGGCAAGGAACGGCTGCACAAGCTGCAAGAGATGAAAAAAAAATGCACTTTGGTGCTTTTAATCTTTGCATTTAAAGATGGGTCAGACAGAAAGGGAGGCAGTATCTCTCTTCAGAGAAGCCAAATTGTTTTCATTGCACTGTAGAGTTGGGCAAAATGCACAGACAATGCTAATGAAAAGGAGCAGAGCATTCACAGGAAGTATTTTTTTATTATCATTATTATTAGCACAATGCATCATTATCCCGAGGAAATCATTGCTGCCAGGTCTTGCAAAAGCACAGACTTCAATGTGATTCATCTGTATGGATCTATGGCTGTTAAAAGGGAGTTTATATATAGGCTGTGGCATGTGAGTCTGGGGAGGCGCAGGGGAGGAAGCTGTTCTGCAGCTGTGCCCAGTGAGGTGCTTTGGCTCTTCCTTAGAAGAGGATGGGGTGTCATGGGGTGAGCCCTGATCCCATCCGCTCCTCTTCCCATCCCACCCCATAACCCCTGGGCTTTATGCAGAGCTCCAGCACCAGCTCCTTGCTCCCTTTCTCACCACCCCTCCCCATCCCTGCAGGCTCCCCACATCCCACCAGACTCCGAGCTGCTCCTGAAAGCTGCCAGCATCTACCACAGCTTCCTCACCTGGCCCGTGCCCTACTGCGACGTTTTCCGTGAGCTGCTCACTTTCATCAGTGATGAGCTCAAGGCACCAGGTGAGTGCTCTTGCCCTGCCGTGGGCTTTCGTGTGACACTGATGCTGCTTCCCTGGATGAGCAAAGCCCCCAGCGCATGCAGAGTGCGACCAGATTTCTCTGAAGGAGCAAGGCAGGATTTCAGGGATGTGTTTTTGGGGTGCTGCCTTGTGGGCAAAGTAATGGGAGCATCCGATCTCGGCCCAGGGCTGGTGTGGATTAGCATGGACTGTCACTATTTCCTGGCTGCCTTTCAGTCTGCTGGTCTTTTGCATGGCAAAGCTCATGCCAGCAGCTTCCGCCGAGCCACAGCCTTTGCTCGAGATGCTCTGTGGCATAACGGGGGTGCTAACAGTGAGTCCATTCATCAGCATGAAGGTGGTGGGAGGGTCTGAGCCTGCTGTGGGGTGGAGTTTCCATAAGGCAGAGGAACTCCCCAGCTGTGTCCTTGTAGAAGAGATGCTGCCTTGTGATCCGGCTTTGGGCACGTGGAGTGGCAGCAGCGCCCCAATTAATTAGGGACTCTTTGCTGATACCCTGTTGTTCCCAATGGAGCAGCTCTTCCAATTATTTCTCAAAAGCCCTGTCTCCTAATCTCCCCATCTTTCCGTGGCTCACAGAGAGCTGTCATTGCACAGAGCAGATTTCAGCCATCATTTTGTCTTGCACAGGGCCGTGATCTGCTCTGAGCAGGGCTGGGGAACGCTTGGAAGGGGATGGGGGCTACAGCTGGGCCTGGTGATACCACCTTGTGTCCTTAATACAGACAGCTGGTTTGGAGATGGAATGTGAAACACAAGGTCTCCATCCATGCAAAGCCCCAAGGGGCACACTGTTAATCTTTTAATGAGACAAGGAAAGATAGGGATGGATGCCCACCATTAAAATCCCCTTTGCAAGTCTCTAAGGAGACCCTGGCCACCCGGAGAGGTGTGTCTGGGCCATCACACAGCTCCTGGCCTCCAGAAGGAGCAGCAGGGCTGATGTGATCACACGGATGCTTGTCCCAGCTCCTCCTTGGCCATATATTGCTGTGACACCACTTGGGGCCCTGCTGTAAAGACCACTGGAAAAGCCCCAGCACTGGGGATGTTGCTTCCTTCTGCCCTTACCACAAGTGCCCAGGGCTGCTGAGCTGGGGACTTTGATCCAAGGGCTTTTCCCCTCCTACAAATGGGATTCCCCCACCACTGCATGAAGCAGCTGATGGGAGGTGTTGGCGTGTGGGGCCGGGTGCCACAGAGCAGCCAAGAACAGTGAAAATGTGTCCTGTGCTGGAACACTGGCCGGGACCTCACAGCCTCCGTGACCTGACAAGAGGCTGAAGCAACAGTTTTGATTGAGATGGGGTAAATATTAACTGAGAACAAGCTGCTGTCAATATTTGCCAAGAATGCTATAGCTTTTATCTACAAGCTGGGACTGATGTCTCTGAAAGAGTGGTGCAAACTGAGGGGGCTGTGGGTACTCCTCCCGTGTTGGTGCAGCTCTGGGGCTGTCAAGCAGCAGTTGGGGTTGGGATGTGGCTGCCCATGGTGCTAAGGGTGCTGGATCTTGTTGATGCCATCTTTTCCAGTATGCCCCTCCTGCTGTTTAGGGTGGGATGGGCTTTGCTGTTGTCTCCCAGTCACAAGGACTGCAACTCCAGGTCCAGCAGATGTCATCCTGATGGCACCATGGAGGCATTCCTGCGGGAGGCAGCTTGGGGACATGGGCTGCCCATGCTAGACTCAGTCCTACCAGAGCCATCGTGGGCTCTGTCCCTGCAGGAGGGATAGTGGCTGTGACCTGCTGGCCACAGGGACATCCAGGACTGGAAGGATAAAGCAAGGGGCAGATTCTGCTGAATTATCACTGGTGTAACCCACAGCAGCCAGCAGTGGGGCTTCAGGGTCTGGACATGGAGCTGCTTCCCCTTCCCACTTTCTGGTTCCTCTCCCACCGCTCCCTTGCTCCTGGGCTCATTCCCCTTGCACTCGAGTTGTGCTTTGCATCTGTAAGGACTTTTGCTGCTGCTGTTCCTGCTACAGCAGACAGCACTTGGAGCAAGGCAGCCTGTGGTACCCCCATAGCTTATGTCCTCTGCTTTCTCCCCCAGGGATTTCCTTCCAGAGGTTGGTGAGGACGGAGCAGGGGCTGCCTATGAAGAACTACCAGAGCTCCACTGTGTAAGTGCAGGCACTGCTGGCCTTGCTCCATCATTTCCACTATCCCATGCTACTTCTGCAGCAACAACAAAGTTGCAGCAATCAGCATCTCAAAAGTAGAGGTGGTGACAGGGGAGAAGAGCTGGATGGCAGAGCTGAGCTGTGGAAAGGGAGGGGGAGAGTGGTTGTGACATTTCCACAACCACAGATGTGTACCTGCAGGCATCCTGTGCTGGATATCCCCAGACAGGGAGACAGATCTGTGGGCAAATCTGAGGCAGGGAAGGCAAAGGCTTGAGCCGCCAGGCCAAAGCAGAACAGGAGCAAGCTCACACCAGTGCAGCAGTGCAGGGCTCGCTGGTTCAGTCAAACCCTGCACCTGACTTGAGGGCTGAACGTTTCTTCCTGCCCTGGCACCTCATTTGTAAATAGGGAAATGAGCCCAGCAGTACATGCCCATCCTGGCTGCAGGGACAGTCCTTTCACAGCTACCCCTGCTCACGATGGGAAGGCTGTCCTGTTGCTTTGGCTTCTATATGCATGCTGCACAGTTTGGGATCTGCACCAGTATCCCACCCAGCTGCACTGATGCTGTTGTGTTGCTTTCCTATTACAGCTGCCCTTCTCTGTGCCAGTGCAAGTGCAAGCACCTGTGGCTTGCAGCGAGGTGGCTGCATTTGCATGAAACCCTGAAAACTTGGCACAAGGCTGTACACAAACTGAATGTCAGGCTTTTTGAAAGCTTGTGCCCTTTGCCTGAGCTTTCTAGAACCAGTTGCACCTTGGCCCATCCTTAATTCAGAGCTGGTTTTGCTCAGTTATGTGCATCGTTCACGTCCATAAATGTAAGCACACGACTACGTGCTCTCCAGGATTTGGGAATTTAAAGCCTGCTGGTGTTCATGTTGTGGTCCAGAGCAAAAAGCCTTCCCAGCTGAAGGATGTGGCTCTTCTCTCCAGCAGCAGCTCCTGGAAAGAAGGCAGCCCTGCTGGTGGCAGAGCAGGAGGAGGCGAGCTATGTGTGCAAGGGCTTCCCATGAAGCCTGCCAGCCTCACATATTTTCCTCCAGATGCCCTCAACAAGGAGGAAAATGTAGCTCATACCTGCACCATCTCCCTGCCGAAGTCCTTCAGAAAACTTAAAGCCCTGCAGCAACTTAAAGCTCAGAAGGAATGCTCAACTCTTTACAAGGGCAGATGATGGCAGGACAAGGGGAAATGGTTTTAAGTTGAAGGAGGGAAGATTTAGGTTGGATTCAGGGGGAAGTTCTTCACTATGAGAGTGGTGAGGAGCTGAAACAGCTGCCCAGAGAGGCTGTGGATGCTCCGTCCATCCCTGGAGGTGTTCACTGGCAGGTTGGATGGGGCAGCCTGGTCTGGTATTAAATGTGGAGGTTGATGGCCCTGCATGTGGCAGGGGGTTGGAGATTCATGGTCCTTGAGGTCCCTTCCAACCCGGGCCATTCTGTGATGCTGTGTGATTCCGTGAAGCTGTGATGTTCACCTTGCAAAAGAAGACGTTTTCTGATTTTCTGTTCCCCTCTCCATCATAAATGCTTGGTGTCCAGTTTGGACAACTGGCTGCTAGGCTGGAGCCCTTCTGGGGCTGGTGATATTGCGGATATGGCAGAAGAGGTGATGCCAAGGAGGGGCAGGACAGAGGATTCCCACCCACCCTCACCGCCAGCATGGCTCTGGCGCTCCTGCACAGCCACATCCGCAGCTCGTATGAAGGGACGCTGCCATCTAGCGGGAATTTACCCAGTGTTGCACACCAGCAGCGTGCCAGCCTGGCTGCCAGCTCTAACAGCCATCCCGTGTCCCCAGGACGGTGCTGCTGCTGAACCGCTCCGAGGTGCAGAGCGAATTCCTCTCCATCGCAGAGAAGCTGAGCGGCACTGAGCCGCCCCGGCACGCCGCGCTCATCCTGCTGCTGGAGCACCTCTACCAGGTCACCTTCGGCACCCGCTGCGACCTGGGCAGCCTGCGCTGCCTCCTGAAGGTGGGCACGGCCTTTCCCCTCTCTTCTCGGGTCTGGGCTCTGGTGCTGTGCCCCCAGCTGGAGATAGGAAAAGCCCCCCGTTGTGAAACGCAGCAAAAAAAAATGTCGTTTGATCCCAGGAACTCTTTGCTCTGGTGTTTATGGGGGGTAAAAACTAGTGGTGAAATCCTGTAGGTGTGTTCAGATGCATTAAGGGACAGGGGAAGGGAGCCAGTCACCCTTTTTCCCTGGGTAACAGTGACAAGGCTCATGGGAAAGGCTCAATGCCATCGGGGTGGGCTCAGATTAGATATGAGAAAAAACTGCTTTATTGAGGTTAGGCACTGGAACAGGCTTGCTAGGGAGGTGGCTGATGCCCCATGCTCATCTGTATTTGGGAAGTATTGGGACAGTGCTCTTAAAGATTAACTTTGGGTCAGCCCCAAAGTGGTCTGATAGTTGAAGCCCATAATCTTCTGCTGGTGGAACTATTCTTTCTCCTCTCTACTCCTTACTCCTCTACTCTTATCCCACTCTGTTCTTGCTGTATTTGTATATGATTTGGAGGGTTAGTGGAGGGAAGAGATACAGGGCTTCAGACTCCGTGACCATCCCTACAGACCTGTGCTCCCCTCCACCTCTCCCTTGGCTCTGCTCTCCCCAGGCCAAGACATTGGAGGAGCTCTCTGAGATCTACGCCAGTGCTGCTGAAGCTCAGGAGGTCGCAGCTGCCAGCAGTGACCCTGTGCTGGCCCGGGAGCGGCTGCAGAGCGTTCTGCAGGACATTGCTGGGGCAGCTGCGCTTCCTGTCATTGGAGGTGAGAAGTCCCTGCACTCTTCTTGTTTCCTGGGTCCAGTGCCAGCTTGATCCCACCATCAGCCATGGGTTCCCTTGTGCTGTGAGCTATGCTTGGAAGTGTGAAACCCTGTTTTGTGCAAAACTTTAACCTGGCACAATAAGACAGGGACTGGGTTTGTTTTTTTCTTTCTCTATTTCATCGCTGCATGATGAGCCAGATGTTTTTTCTTGTCAAAAAAACAATAATCCATCTCCAGCCTTTGTGGCCAAGATGGGAACGTTCAGTCAGAAAACCAGCTGTGGCAGCAATGTCTGCTGCCTGACTTGGTGGCTCTGAGAGTCACATGTGACTTCATGGGTTAATGACAGCATTGTTTCTCTGCGTGATGTGAACTGCCCATATAACCAGCACGGGGTGGGCAGCACCCCATGGCTCTGACCATTTAGATGCCCTGTGTGGGGCTTGCAGCATGGGGAGGGTCCCCACAAGCTGACTCCTCTCCTCTCTCCACAGGAGATGCGCAGCCCCGCAGGCTGCAGCCCATCCCCATCCCTACTTCACGCTGCTATGCTTACAGCTGGGACCAGGATAACTTTGGTAAGCAGAGAGGGGTCCTGACCTCTTTGGCTTCCCCATTCCTGGAAGACCTCTTCTGGCCCCATGAAGGTTGAGCATTCGTGGCTTCATGGCTGCAGTGTGCTGAACCTGCTCTCTAGCTTGGGCTTTGTCACTTTCCTGACTGTCCATTTAGGGTTTGATAATCCAAACACCTTGCATCCCTCTTCCCCTCTGATTTAACCCAGATAGGATGCAGGGTGCATTGGGAACTCTGCATGGGAAGGAAGCAAAAACCCAACCACTCTTTGTTTTTAGAGAACCCAAACAGAATGTGATGTCAAACGAGTTTTGTTTTGTCATCATATCAGAGCGCCTTATGGAAACCTAAAAATGCTCGGGAAGAGGTTTTTAGCTCTTTGTTTGAAGCCATGCAGGGTTAGACAGAATGCTGGCCATGCTGCCATAGGGCCGTTGCATGGGATGCGCATGCACTGCTCGTGTTTCTGATCTCCCTCCCGTGCCTTTCAGATGTCCTCAATGATGTCCTCAGCAAGGAGTGCAGCGTTGTTGAGCCTGTGGCCTCAGAGAATGAGGAGGACGAGGAAGAGGAAGAGGAGGACGTGGAAACAGATGGCTGTTCCCCAGAGAGGGACTCGCTGCTGTCCCCCATCTCCTCCATTTCCAAAGACTCTGTGTACTCAGTGCTGTCAGAAGAGGGACCCAAGCCCTCCCGCGTGTCCCTCTTCAGCAGCTCCAAGGACTCCATCTCAGAGCTGACAGTGGTCTCCAAAAAGTCCTTGCGGTCTTTTGTCTCCAGCCTGAAGGACTGCATGGACAGCGGGTATGCAGAGGACAGCGACGAGAGCTCCCTGGACATGATTGGGCGGCCAGAGCTGAAGATGGAGAAGACCCACCACAAATACAGACACACGCTGACCAACAAAATCTACAAACTTTTCAAGAGCAAAAGCCAGCTGGTCCTCAGGAGAGACCTGAAGGACTGTCCAGATATGGGCTCGCTCCCACTGCGCCGTGCTGAGAGCCTGTGCCACCCCCCGGCCAAGCCCCGCATCCCGGCACGCTCCCGGCGCGCTCACTCATTGCCACAGCACGGGCTGGGCCAGAGGCTGCAGACCCCACAGACCCCACAGCTGCCCAGCCTGCCCCGCCGGCCCTTCCTCAGCTATGACGAGGATGCCAAAGTGGCCACCATGCGTGTGGTGGTCTTCGGCTCCGACCGCATCTCAGGGAAAGTAGCCCGAGCCTACAGCAACCTGAGGTGAGCGGGGCAGCGCGGGGACATGGCTGTGGGATGTGGTGGGGTCCGTGCCTTGAAGGCTTGCTGCTGTGGTCACCGGGGTCCTGGTGTGGGGACATCCAGCTGCTTTTGTCTGCCAGCGGGGACAGTGACTGCCAGGTGACATTGTCATTAAGTCAGTGTGGCACAGACAAGCCATTTTCTATGTGTGCCTTCCATCGCTGCCTCGCTCTGAGGAGACAGGATCCTCCAGCTACCACTGGAGTCTAATTCTGCACATCACATCCTGCCTTGCCAGGCTGTACCGAAGGACATTGCTCATCCAGCCCTCTCCCCGCTTCTCCTAGGCTGAAGGAGAGCACCTGCCCTACACTGACAAGGTACTTCAAGCTGCAGTTTTTTTATGTCCCCGTGAAGAGGAGCTGCCCCTTTCCAACGGCCCTGCTGATGCATCCTCCTCCATCCCCAAGCGACCTGCAGCTCCGTGCCTCAGCACAGATGGTACGTGTCCTCATCCCACAGCAGGCTGGGCAGCAGCAGCCCTGGGGTCTCTTCCACCAGCCCTAAGCCAGGGCAGAAGAGCTGGGGGGGCTCCGGGGTGACCCCCCCATCTCTGGTTTCAGGAGCCCACCTCAGCTGGGGCGGAGAGCAGCACCAACGACATCTCCCACTACATCGGCATGTTGGACCCATGGTACGAGCGGAACGTTCTGGGGCTGATGAACCTGCCCATGGATGTCCTGTGTCAGGTATGAACGTGTTGGCTGGGAGAGCTCGGTGTCCCCTTCCCTGAGGCGCATTTGCTGAACATCGCGCCTGAAGCTGCCCGACAGGCTGTGCTGTGTGTGGGCATGGGGTGGAAACGGGTGGTTCTGGTGGTCGGGAGGAGGGTTTCCATCCCTGAGGTGGTGGTGCTGGGCTATAGGTCCCACATATCCATCAGGGTTGTGACCCCCCTCCTCACTGCAGTCTGCCAAGCCTGAGGCTGAGCCCCAGGAGGACTCCCGGGAGCAGCTGCCCATCCTGGCCGACGTGATCCTCTACTACTGCCGCTTTGCCACGCGCCCCATCCTGCTGCAGCTCTACCAGACCGAGGTAGGCAGAGGAGCTCAGCAGGGGAAAGGGGGTCCTCTGCCCGTACCACCAACGTGGGGCCCACCTGGGAGGTGGGTATGGGTATGGCAGAGCTGCTGTGTGCTGGTGGGGCTGAGCTTGGTCTCCTTGTATTCCCCTGGGGACCTGCGCACGTGGGCCCACAGCGCTTTGGCTGATGCTCTGGCTAAGGGATCAGGGGTCTGCAGGTCCTGGCCCAACCATTCTCAACTGACACGAGCAGTTTTCCTTCCCAATACCTTTCTGCCCTACACAAGAGAGATTCCTGTCAGTGCTGGCAGATCAATCACATTGCTGGAAATCTCTCTGGTGTTCTTTTTCCCAAGCCAAACCCCTCCACATAATCCCTTCTCCATAACCTGCTGTGCGAGAAGGTTCTCCTGCAGTGGAGAAGGTTTGAATGCATTTCTGTGCTCGTGGCTTTGATGGTTCACGTGCCGATGGTCTGTTAAAACAGTCTGAGGTGTAGCTGGAGGAAAGTGCCACCCGAGGCAGTGGTTGAAATGTGTATTTTCAAAGCTGAAATAATTTGCCCATTTCCTGTGGAAAGAAGTGGGAGGGACAGGTTACATCCTCCAGCTCCACGGCCCTGTGAGGTCACCTCATCACCACATCTCCTCTCTCCTCCTGGCAGCTCACCTTCATAGGGGGGGAGAAGATGACCGAAGTCTTCATCCATTCCCTGGAGCTGGGTCACTCGGCGGCCACACGGGCCATCAAGGCATCAGGTCTGTGACTGTTCCTTCTTCTATCTCCCCACTTCTGCAGCTTTGGGGTGGGTGTCCACACACTGCTGGGCTGGGAGATGTCTGCCAAGAGGGGCTGCAGGGATGCAGGGGAAGGGAGAGGACTTTGGCCTCAATGTGGGATCCAGGAGGGCTCTGAAGCCAGGCTTCCGGTTCTTGCGTTCCCCTTCAGGAGTGAAGCCGTGTCCGTACCTTGCTCCTTTTTCTTCTGTTAACTCTCTGAGTGTATGAGCTGTAAAGAAGTTTCAAGCCTGCAGCTCGCAGGACATCTCTTGGCTAACCACTGTACTGCATCCCAGCACTGTGTCATGCTTTTAACCTGCAGCTTTTCTGACATCTCGTCTTGTCCGTTTGATCAGAGCTCACCAAGCACCCCTTTCCCCACAAACTATCATCGCCCCACTCCCCCAAAGTGCTGACTTGGCCAAGGAGCTGGGTTAGCCATGCATCCTCTTATTGCTTTGTGCCTTCCCCGGAGCACTGCCCCTGCTGCACTGCTCTCAGTTTGCCCTGTAACTTCTGCACTGGATGAATTGCTTTCTGGCAGCTTTTAAGCCACATTTTCCTTTCTGCTCTGCGTCTGCGTTCAGCAAAGCAGGATTTTTTTTCCCTTTTCTGTAGGTACTGAGTGGTGCTACGTTAGCAGCCCTGAAGATTGGGGAGAAAAGGTCACCAGGTGACATTTGCTCCTTGTTTTGTGCAGGTCCGGGCAGCAAAAGGCTGGGCATAGATGGAGACAGAGAAGCAATCCCACTAACACTACAGATCGCCTACAGCAAGGTGAGCACGTGGGGACTGCAGAGCACAGCTGTGTCAGAAATCCACCTCAGTGCTGTCTCAGCTGGGGGCTGGAAGGGACAAGTGTTGAGAGCGTGCTGGTGGAGCCTGAATCCAAGGCCAGCGGAGCCAAAATGAACCTAATGTTCAACTTGCTGGCTAATTGGTGGTGGCTTTCCACTCCTGAGAAGCCCAAGATAATAAGGAATGTGCAGCCAGCTCCCATAGCCTTGATGCGTGCTGGGTGCCAGTTTGTATCAGTGGGCATTGCTTCCAGGGAGCAATCTCCTGCTGCTCACAGCAGTCCTGTTTTTGTGGTTTCTCTGTAATTACTTGGTGTTACCTCTGATCAATTTTTATAATTCCAAGGCCAAACAAATTTTAATGCCTACTCAAAATTTGCCTGTTCAGCTTCAGGGAAACCCAGGTCTGGGTCAGCCCACCACAGGAGGTAGAAGTGGGAGGCAGGGTAACAGCCTGAAGGATGGCATCTCACATGCTTCAGTTTGTCCCTGCAGACAGCCATCAGTGGAAGGAGTCAGTGGAACGATGTTGAGAAGGTCTGCACGTCTGTTAACCTCAGCAAAGCCTGCAAGAAGTACGAAGATCTGGGTGGGTACAGCTGGGCTTTGGGACTCGGGGTGGGAGGCAGTGGGAGGGAATGGTGGAGTGAGATGACAGCTTAGCTCCTCTAGGCAGAGCAAAGCAGGGATGTGTGACTGTAGAAAACACCTGGGAGGTGCCTGTTGCTCCCTGGGACAAGAGATAGGGCAGCCTCTGGCTCTCCTTTGCACCATGCCAGGGTTGAAGGGCATTTGATTTCCCGTTATCCTTTAGCTTCAAGCTAGGGGAGTCTGCTGCACTGGGTTGCCCCTTAGGAAGAGGTTAAACTTCCTAAATAAAGAACTGAGGGAAGAAGTGCTTGTACTGGGTCCTGCCATCACAGCAGCAGTGCCCTGCAGCCAGCCTTCTGCAGGCTCTCACTGCAGCTCCGTTTCCTTCCTGCCCTCGCAGATAGCTGCTGCCATGTTGGTTTGTTTCATAATTACCTTTTTTTTTTTTTTAGTTCAGGTTGCTGGGAGGGTATGAATAAGGCTTTGAAGCTTTTAAAGGCAGCAAGACTTTTAATCTGTTAGCTTGCTGATGTAGAAGCAACTTCTACATTCTTGCTTGAGCTCTGCTATTTTGACAAGCAGACACACAGTTCTGAGCAAACTGAGGATTTTTTTTGATCCTCTTTCCTTGTGTGCTTTTTGTCTGGCAGATTTGTATTTGTGAGCAGAGCAGTCAGGTCAAATAGGTGGTCTACCAACCAGGAGATAGCTCCTATGTGCCCCACGGAGCTCCACCTAAATCTCCATTCCTCCTGTTGGTGCTCCATCTGTTAAGTCCTGCAGACAACCTTGGAAATACTCCAGCAGGAGTTAGTTGCTCATCTCCTGTGTGCTTTGAGTTGGGTGTTTCTGTGCGAGTTCGGGAGCTTTGCTTTGTGCACTGGCTTTGTTTCAGGGCATGACTTCAGCTCAGTGCTTGGGGAGAAGCTTCTCCTTCGTGAATCTCCTTCCTTCCAAATAAACCTGGTCTCCTGAGGGTCTCTGTGTTTTCACGCTCAGCGGTTTGGCCACAGGATGTCACTGTAATTCCAGACAAGCAGGAGCATCTCCAAGCAGACTGCAGGAAGGGCCAAACTGGGAGAGCTCTTGATGCTGAGGCCATTGCTTTTCTCCTGTTTAGGGGCTAAGATACTTACATGTTCTTTGCTGCTGTGTTTGGAAGATTATCCGTCTCTCTCATTGCTTTCCTACCATGCAAGTAGGAAAGCTACAGATACACTGTATTTCTCTGCAAGTGGAATCTTGCTGGGACCCACTTGCTTTGGGACGTGTTGTTGGGCAGGGGTACCAACTGAGTTCCTACCAGGATCCCCAGGTGATAACAGTTCCCTTTTTGTTACAGCCTCAAAGACGGAGTGTCTCAACTTGACCATGACGGAAGTGGTTAAAAGGCAAAACTCCAAATCCAAAAAAAGTTTCAATCAGGTAACTCAAATCATGGTGCTTTTACATTTGGTAACAGGGGCTCCTCAGATGGGAGGGAAGCAGGGCAAGAGGTGGAGTTTGAGATCTGTGGAGCTGTCAGTAACGCCTTGGGGAATCCTGTTTGTATTGGCCATCGGCCTCAGCTTTGGGGCGCCCTGCTCTCCTTCCCTGCACAGGGTTAATGCACAGAGCCTGTCACATCCCTCACTTGGACTCCTTTTCTATCAGCAGCTCAGCGTGTCCCAGATTAAGGTAGACAAGGTCCAGATTATTGGTGTCCAGTCCTCCTTCGCTGTGTGCTTGGATCAGGACGAGCAGAAGATCCTGCAGAGTGTAACCAGGTAAGATCTGCAACATGGCACCAGCCTCCCAGGGTGGTGCATCGTCTGTCTAAGGACTTGTCCACAAAGTACAGGTGACCAAGAGGGACAGCGTCCTGATCACCATGGTGTACCTGTGCCAGATGCCCAAGCTGGTGTGACATAGCTTCAAGATCTGTAGTGCAGTTGTGTTCACATGGGATGGATGATCATATCCCAAAAGCATTTTACCTTTTATGACTACCACAGCCTGGAGGGTGATCTCTAGTCAACTGTTCAGCTTCTTGAAGAGCTCTTCCAGCAAGACCAGTCATAAGTCAGAGAAAAGTCATGCATTCTAAATGGGTACTTGGGGAGCATTAGGTGTATATGAGCAGAGCCTTCAACTTCTTAATCTCACTGGAGTCCTCCATCACCTTTGACATGCCTATTCATCTCCCACTCATGATTTTCATGGGAGAGCCTGGGGTAGAGCATGCAAAAATTGTTTATTTGACTGTTCTTCCATCCATTGTGCCCCCAGGGCAGAAGCTGGCTCCCTGGGACAGGATTTGTAAACTCACTGTGCTTCCATGGGCACAAAGAGATCAAACCAGCTGACCCACTGGAAAAAAGATTTCAGATGTTGTCTCATTTACTAAAGAAAAGTTTCTTAGTTAACTTGTTTGCTGTGAAACCCAAGGGACTAATGTGAGAGTACAGTGCAGGAAATGTACAAGGAGCTATTTCCATTTCACCAGAACAGCAGAGGTGCAGAAATTCTCATTTTCTCTAATGGGTGTCAGAAATGGCTCTGTGTGTATCCTTCTGCTCTGGATCCCAACCTGAGCCAGCTTATAGGACCTGAACCCTAACACTCAAACCCCAGTCCTGTTAAAGACTGCACTGATTCCTGCTTGCAAAGTTTCTGCTGCACACCATGACTGTGATTCTCAGCCACACACCCGACGTACATCTTGGTTTCTTTTTGCTCCCTCGCAGGTGTGAGATCTCTGTGTGCTACAGACCAAGGGACAGTGATCCTCTTGCACTGAGAAGGTCCTCTTTGACTCCCCAGGACTCCTCTGAGTTTCATTCTCTCCTGTGTTTACCCATTTCCACCTTCAGTGGAGCGTTGCCATAGAAGAACCCTGTGCTCTCATTGGACCAGACATGCATCCAACACCAAAATGAAGCTGTCCTGCTGGAGACCAGCCACTTTTGTCCAAGACATCCTGCAGTCTGAAGCCATAGTGTGGTGATTGAACTGCTTCTGATGTGAGCTGAGCCCATCCTTGGGAAATGATGTTAGTGTCAGGCTCCGATACAGCTCAGGATTCCCTGGGAGGAAAGTGAGATCTCCACCTGGTTGAGCAGGCTGCCAACACCAAACTGAGAGGACAAGGCAAGGACAGCGACGTTTTCCTGCCAGCAAATGGTGCTGTGGCCATACTTAGTGACTGCAAAGCCTATGTGATGCTGGGGAGAATGCATTCTGGAAAGTGAATGTCTTTGGCTGAGTGGTGGCAGGTGGAGCAGATGCATGTGGAGTTGAAAACCACGCAGCCAATGTTCTGATGACATTTCACTTGCAATAAGCCAGCGATGCCGGGGATGGTTCTCTGGGGATAGGCACAGGCTTTCTCAGGGTTTGCTTTAAATTATGAGAGATGGGTGCAGAGAAACAGCACAATGCAGAATGACCCAGCTGGGGCCCAGAAAGAGCCCAGTATGAATTATGGACTGCTCTTTGTGTTCCAGCGAATCCAGTGCAATAGGCCATACCAGGGCATGGGCAGCTCATCACACATATGTGTTAGCTGTAAATCCAGGACCTGCAGGAGATAACCTTCCACTTCTTGCAGAGTTTCAGAGTTCATCCAGGAGGGAGATGGAGTTGCTGTTCAGCTGGTGTTCTTGCATCCTGCTCACCAGTGCATGAGTGCTAGAGACATCCCAGAGGCTGAATGCTCTATAGGTGCTTGAAATAGAGCATAAACCATGTTCGTGCTCATAGGAGGGAGGGGAGTACTGGGTAAAGTGCTAGGATTGCCTTGCCTCACCTCAGGGTGTGGCTTTGGTAGAGAAGGACCCAGCACCAATAACACTAGTGATGCTTGCAGGCAATGATAGGCTCTGAGATCCCCTCTCCCCTGCAGGTTCCCCTGGAGGTTCCCCCCCACCCTCCTCTTTCTCTCCGTGAGGCCTTAGGTACAGAAATTTGCAATAGTTGGGAGCTTTTGGAAGTATTTTGACCCCAGGAACAATAAATGAGGCTAGAAGCTAAATGAGGCTAGAACCTTGCTTGGTTTGACAACTCTCAGGTTATTTCAAGTTAGCTGGTGGTTGCATTAACGATGGCTGGCAGAAGAGCATGCTGCCTGTTGCAGGCTTAGGAGTATGCCAACACCAAGGATGTGCTCCCTGGGAGGCATCTGGAAGGGACTCCATCCTGCTGGGGCTGCGGGGCTCAGCCACGGTGAGCTCTGCTCCATCTGGGTCCTCCAGCAAATGGGGCCTGGGCAGCCCTTGGCACTAATTGGAGTGAGACTGGGCTCCGTCCCAAGGCCTGTGGGCACAGCAGCTGTGTTCCCCTTGGTGGTGACATTGCAGCATTCTAAGTCCAACAGGCCCCGAGGACCGGGATCAGGTTTTAAACAAGTTTTCCCGTTGACTTTTCACATTTCCCAGACAGGCTTGTGTGCGTTGTCTCCAATGGGGCTGAAATTTGACAGCTGATTTTTTTTTTTTCTTTAGTTGTTGTTCAGTTCATTAAAATAGCACCTTATCCTGTCAAAACAGTGCTATTTGTGATCCCTACATCCGTGGCTAAATATATTCCTGCTGCTGTTGGTGGTGCAAAGCTCTTTGGTCTCAGCTGGCCATATAGAACTACAGGAGAAGAGTTTCCACGCTGGGGAGGAAAAACAAGCACACCCTCTGGGGACTCGTAATCCTGGCTCATTTTTTGACCTCTGATGCTTTCTGGAAATGAAAAGAAGGAAGTGGAAGGTTCCTTCAGGCCGTCCTTGTACATATATGTGCAGCCTTACCAAACCTGTGTCACGTTTGTGCTGATCTGTAAAATAGCGTTTAAAGGACTTTTAAAGTAACTGTAAGATATTAAAGGAGGATTTATTTCGAGTACAGGCATGGTGTTTGTGTCAGTGCTTCCCAGCAGGAGGAAGGCACAGCTTCGTATCTGTGCACAGAGGGCACCCAGTGCTTTGCAAAGCACTGATCTGAGGGCAGGAAAAAGCCCATCAGGTCGCCATGGCTGTGAGCTGGGTGCCAGAGGGCACGGAATCGAGACCTGCAGCAGCAAATTGAGCTCAGAAGCAAGATCCAGTGCTGTAACGCCCACATCAGTTTTGTTCTGGATTAAGGAGAGAAGCTTGCAGAGTTTGTATGTGTGAGATCTGTGTGTGTGCCTTTCTCTTCCTGAAGTGCATTCAAGGCTGAGCTGGTAGGGGTGAGGATCAGGGTGCTGTATAGACAAAAAAGCCCTACCCCACCCATCTGCCACAGATGGGCTGAGCTGGTGCTAGGCTGGGTGCCGTGGGTCATATCCCAGGTGCAGGGACTTGCCCATAGGTGTGTGCAGCTCAGCACCTCTGATCCCTTCCTCATGCTCACCGTGCTGTTTGTTGGCAGTGCCACTGCAAAAGCTTCCCCTTGCACCTTCCTGGTAGAAGTCCCAGCCCAGCAGTGCTGTGCCCCCCATTCTGTGTGCGTCCATCGCTGCAGCTCAGGTGTCCTTCAGCCCAGCTGGGCTCCCTGCCCACACTCCTGTGTGACCCTCTGGCACTGCTGATCTCACAGGGGTTCACCAACACAATTCACATCTTTTCAGGAGGAAAAAGGAGAAGCAGAGGTGAGGCGCAGGGCCTGGCTCCCTGCCCTGCTTCCTTCCTGGACTGCTGGTTTCCAAAGCATGGTTCAGCATCGTGCTTTCAAGGAGTTGCAGGTAGAAAAGAGTGGAAGTCTGCTGTGAGTTTTGCTCATTTCTGAAGGGTTTTGGCCAGTGCCGAGGTCTGAGTAGGGCAGGTGACTCCTGTGTGCCTCGGGATCACGCTTTGTTCAGGATTGGTGAGAGCGGAGCCAGGAAGCAGAACGCCAGAGGAGGCTGGTGCTCACCTGGCAGCGCCTGCTGCTCCGCTGTCCTTATCTCACTTCTGCTAATTAATGATCAATTAAAAGTTCATGAGGCTCCCAGTGCCTGGATGAAGAACAGTTTTCCAATAGGGAAAATTCACTCGAGAAGAGGAGCAATGTGCCAACAACACAAAGATGCGTAAGGATCAGTGTGCTCAGACACAGCCCACGTGTCAGCGCTCGCTGTGGGCACAATTCGCTCCTTGCTGATCCCTCTGCTCCTGGCTTAGAAATTTGGTGGCTCTCAGAAGGGGTCAGACCTGGCCTGGCAGCAACCTGGCAGAGGAAACGGCTGTTTTCCTTGCTTGAGATGTGCTCAGTATGCTGTGCCTGTGCACTGACTGCAGGGTCTTTCCAGAAGGGCTGTCTGAACCGCAGGCTGAGGCACTGCCCCTGTAGCCAGAAATGTGAGGACAGATCTGTCTGCAGAGCCAGGGCTTGGGCACTGCCTCACTCTGAAAAAGCCTTTTCCTGTACAACAGTGCCTTTCTTTCCCATAGTTGGTTTCTGTGTCAACTTATAACCAACCATGGCCCTAAGCCACCTGAGAACAGGACGCTCTTGTGAGAGGTTCCTCGAAGAAACTGCACAAAGCTCAGCCCATTGGGAGCCTCCCTGCCCAGTAACCCAGCTGAAATGTGATCCCAAAGCAGTTTTGCTGCTGTTTTGGGGGCAGTTTTAATGGGGCACAGGGCACTGTTACCAACAAGAAGCAGTGGGGTAGCTCCAGCTGCACCCCTTCTCTAGCGCACGGTCCCCAGGAGGTGATGCAAGGGACGAAGGAAGGGGCAGCACCTCTATGTGCACACCTGCAGCCCATTGTGAGCCCCTGCCCCTACAGCAGAGTGACCCATGGGCGTGTGGCCCCTCCAAGATGTGATGTGCTGGGGCCTGGCACAAGCAGTCTGCATACAGCAGGGATTCTTCCTCTGCTTAACTTCACAGCCATCACAGGAGGAAATACGTGCCAATCTTCACTTTGGAGCCAACTTCTGCCCCTCTTAGAGCCATCTGTGCTATCTCATGGCTGAAGCCCGCGTGCCTCCAAGACACGTCTGCACACAGATGTGCTTGCTGTGTTATAAGTGCTGATGTGGGCAGAAGGGTTGCACTGAGCTCCCTGCTGCGGGTTTGGGAACAGCTCCCCGTGTTTTAGGGTAAAAGAGTGGGTGGGTCTGTGTGCAGCACCAGCCTCTGTTACTCAAACAGACGTGCCCAAGTGTATCGCTGAGCACAGCAGTGCAACACGGACACAGTCTGCTTGTCAACACATGGCTGAACCCAGCAGGTAGCTGCATGCTCTTTGTGTCAAGTTTCTATTCCAGCAGACACATGAAAAACAAAAGCAACCCCCGCAGCCGGGCCCTGCGCACACGTGCAGCTCTGAATGGGGGTTTCACTCCAACATACACCCAATGTCCTACCAGGGCTGTGCTCGCCCCGTGCTCCTCAGGTACTCGCTGCTCTGGGTGGTTGCTGGGCAATTTCAGAGTTCCCCATATTGTGGGGGCTTTATTCCTCCTCTGTGGCTTTCTCCCATCTTCCTTCCTTCCCCAGTTCTTCACCCCTGGCTTTAAAAAGGACAAGGGATGGAGCAGCACTTATGGTGGGTAAGGGAACGGCAGTGCCTTCACTTCGATCCCACTGCCAGGAGGGTGCAAACCAACCCATTGCAAGGACCTGCAAACAATGGGGAAATGAGGCATCTCTTGGGAGCAAAGCACATTATACCCATGTTGTTTAGGGAGAGGGAGAAAGGCTGCTGTGTAACTGTGGTGCTTCCCATGTTTTCATGAATGAGGTGGGTGATGGAGCAGATGACACCTGAATTGTTTTCATAGGTGAAGCTGAGCAGAGGAGGAAAGTGACTGGGTAGGAAAATCAGAATTTAAAGGTAGTATCCTTATTTATCCATAGACTGCAGTGCAGTGGGGGCCAACACGTGGGGCTGAGGGGTGATGAGGATGTGGGGATGCAGCCTGGCTCTGAGCTGCTGTGGCTGTGCACAGGGCAGGGATGCTTGCCATGCCCAGTTGTGTACTTGTGCTGGATGGGTTCTGGGCCCATCCCTGCCCACGTGAGCAAGTGTGGGGTTAAGCAACAACCTGCCCCTGCTCTGCCCCACCCCATGGGATGGAAACCAGAGCTCGTGCAGCCTGAAAATCCACTGTGGGAGCAGCCCTGCTGCCCTGGCACCCACATCGTTTCTGGGAGCAGAAATGCAAGCCCTTGGCTTACGTGCATGCAGCACTTCAGGTCTGCACAAAAAGCCAGATCTGGAGGTGGTGTCCAGCAGCTGATCTTGGTGCCAGCAGCACACAGTGGCTGCAGCACCCACATCCACCTCCTTGGATGCTGCCTTGGCTGCTCCATCGCTGCCTGTTGGTGTGATTCCAGGCACAGTGGTTTCTTATCAGCTGTCTGCTCAAGCTGTTTGCTATGATTTTCTAGCCCGTATAATCCTAGAGGTGAGCAGTCATCCCTCCTGCTGTTAGCACATGTACTTTAGCACAAGCCTTTATCCACCCTTGCAAGACACGCTGATGCTGCTCAGACTTGCAAAGCCCATGCCATATTATCTTGCTTCTTGTTGTGGGCTTTTCACAAAGTCTTGAAGGTAGCTTGGTTTGGACAAACCAAAAAGGCAAACTAAGGCCACAAAACCAGCTGTTCCCTTGGGTTCTCTTTCTCCCCCTGTATCTCCATCCTCTCTGTTAAAGATAGAATAAACCAGAGTCTGACCGGGTTGGGATGTGACATAAAATATTGCTCAGTCTGTGACTTGTTCACTTGCAAATGGGAGGAAAACCATCCTTTGGCTTTAGCCATGGTGGTTCAGATGTGGGCCAGCAGAGCCTTGCCTGCAGGCTGGGTGGTTTGGCAGGAGCAGCACTCAGACTGCGTCCTTTTCTTCCTGCAAATACCTCTCCTTCCCTCAGAAACTTGGCCAGCTTGCTGGGTCTGCTGTGACAGCAGCCACGCAATGACAGAAAATTAAAGCATGGAAGAATGAAGTTATCTGTGAACAGAAACCAGAGCAGGAAGAGAGGTTCTCCAGAGCTCCTCTTTGACTGAAGAAGAGCTTTGCGCTTTGGAGGTGGGCACAGGGTGATGGTGCAGTGGTGAGCACTGAAGAGCAACGGCTGGGAGGGAGCTGGTCCCAGCACTGTGCTGTGGGCCATTGGGTGTACAAGTCCATGCTCACCATTGCTGGTGTGTTTTCAAAGCATACAGAGCAGTGTGCCACTCCTCAGCAGGAAAGCCCCAGGCTGGGCAGAGCATTTCCGAGTTGGAAAACCCCTCCTGAAGTGGTGCTTCAGGTGAGTGCTTTGTTGTATTGCTTGGACAGAGATTGTTATGGAAAACACAGGGAACCAACTGCTTCCTCCCCATTACTTGGGTTGCCATGAGCAAATATGACCCCATATGAAATCCTGCTGCTGGCCCCATATGAAACCAGGGACAAAGCTCACAGGCATGGAAGGTTTCCAGAAAAATCCTTGAGTGACGTGAAATTGGGGTCAGAACCCCAGAGGTGGTGGCACTGAGGGGCTCATCCCCACTGCGGCTTTGGCAGCTGTGTGAGAAACAGCCTCTGCCTGCAGCAGTTCCTGCACACCAGGTGCCTGCTGCAGGGTGGATGCAGCATGGCAGCAGGATGTGTGGATGTAAGCTGTCAAATGGCTCTGCCCAAACCTGAGCCACGGCACACTGGAGAAGCGAATTGTGATGCTGGTGGGGAAAAACCCACTGCAAACAGTAACCCCACGTGCATGTGTCTCTGCTGCCCTGTCCATGCCTCCACACCACGGCCAGGTCCTTCATGAATGGGAGTGTGAACGGACCCAGTTGAGGAGAAATGTGGGTATTATTGCTCTGTGTGTGTGGGGCGTGCAGAGCTGAGCCCCCCTTTGGCACCAGCGTGGCAGGGGGCTGTGAGCAGCAGCAGGCAGCTGAGCAGCCGCCTCCGGCCTTTCTCTTCTGGGCAGGAAGGAAGTGGGTTATTTTTACAACTGGGGCCCAGGTGTTTTTTTTTTGCTTGCAAAGAAGGTGGGATGGGATACAGCACTGGCTGCCATCCCCATGCCCTGTGTCAGCAGTGTGCCCCAAAGCTGCTTGGAGCCTGAAGCGTTCTGCTGCTGGGTGCTGAGCCGGCCCCAGCCGTGCTAATGCAGCTGGACAAACGGGCTCAGCTCCGTGTAGCCTCACCTGCAGCCTCCCCCAGCGCGGCCGCATCTCGGCTCAGCCCCGCCGCCGATTCACGGGTGGGGGATAACGTGACACCGCTGAGCAGCAGCAAAGCTCTGCACCAGGCCCGTGTCAGCGCGGTGACGAATTTCCCGTGACCCCCATCCCTGAGGGAGTAGGGGGGTCGGGTGTCCCCACAGCTGGCAGCGGGGGGCTGCGGGGAGCACCGTCTCACTGCGGCGGAGAGCAGACGCGCGTTGTAGATGCGCGGAGCAGATGCGCACGGCGGGATGCCAGCGCTGGCAGCGCACAAAACTTCGCTCTGGAGCTCGGACAGACTCCTCCTTGTCTCTCGTAGCAACACCGGCTGCTCCCGGCGCGGGGCAACCCGGGCGGTGCGGTGCGGTGCCGGAGCGGCTCTGCGGGGCAGGGACGGGGCGGAGAGCGGCGGCTGAGCGCGGCACGGCAGCTCTCCATTCGGGGCTTCAGCTTGAAAGAGGAAGTTGTCTCGAAAACAGCTGCCCTCGCCCCGCTGCGTGTGGCCGCATCGCCGGCACTGCGGACCTCAGTGGCAGCTCCGGGTCTCTCCGCGCTGCGCCGGATGAGCCCGCGGGGCACGCAGGTACGGGCCGCGATGGGCGTCGCGCACAGAGGGTGTAATTGCGGGAATACGCGGTGCATCCCCGAGGGGAAGATCCTTGGGAAGGGCTGAAAGGAGTCGGTGCGGTTTTTTTTTACCGGGGGGAGCGAGGGGAGAGGGCACTGGAGGTGCTGGGGCAGAGGGACGTGGGGATGGCCCCCCTGGTGCCCGGTGCTGCTGGGCACCCAGTGCTCCACTGCTGCTGCTGTTGGGCTCGCACCCAGCCTGCCCGCCCAAGCGATTGCGTGCTCCCTCATCAACCTGCAGCCGCCCCTTGGGTCATGGCAGTAAATTGCGATGGCTGTGGTGACAGCACGGAGCAGACAGCAGCCCCGTCCGGAAAGGAAACTGAAAAGTGGAGTGCTGGGGGTTTGCGTTTCAGCAAGAGCCACCGGGTGCGCTGCTCGTGGGACACGGTGCAGCCCTTCCTTCATCTGCACAGCACCGCCTCCCCCTCTGCCTCTTTGCCAAGTCTGAGCAAGGAAACAATCTCCTCTGGGCTTCCAGGGCTGATGGATCACCTCTGCGCATTACAATTCCTTTTGTGTGTGTGTGTGTACTCGGTCCTTGCGTTGCACAGTGGGTGCGTGGCTCTCCCGGCTTTCTCCAGCAGTTCCTCTATGGATGATACAAATCCAAGGACAGCATTCAGCCCTCACAGCTGAGCTTGCAGTGGGAGCAAATAGGGGTCACTGCTGTTGTGCTGCCCATGGTGGCATAGGGCATCAAACTGTCGTTTTCCTGGGCTTTATGGGAAGCTCTGTTCATGCTGTTGCATTACACAAAATCACTATATTTTTTGCTATATATATACGTATATATTTATCTTTTTTTTCTTGTTCTTTTATTTTAGTTTATTTTATTTTACTTTTGCACGTAAGAGCTGCAGGGAAGCACCCGGCCCACCACCAGACACCAGCCTGCCCATCTTTCTGCTGGGGAAGCTCCAATTTCAACATTTCTGTTGGAGTGGTTTCCCACACGGAGTCCTGCAACGTGCTCCTCGTGTCTGATGCTGTCCCACTTCAAGGCAACACTCGTGCCCCAGCTCTAGGGTGCTCTGAGCTCCCATTGCTCTCTGGGACGTGGGGTGGGTGCAGCAGCAGCAGCAGTATCAGTCATTGCTGCATGAGCTCATGGTTGGGATGCGGTGGCAGAGCTCCTCCCCTGCAGCCCAATGTGCCCAGAGCAAGAAGCTCAGATTTTTTCAAGAAATACAGCTCCTCACCTCCAAGTCCTTATGAAGGAGCTGATCCAAGGAGCCCCTTGGCATGGCTGTGTCCCCCTACCCAGATGTGAGGTCTCCTGGGGTTTGTTTCCCTGAGTACTTTCCTCCCTGTTGCTTTCTTGCTTTTGTGAGCTTTGCCGGTGCCAATGGCTGTGCAGAAGGCAGCTGCCGAGTTGGCTGAGTCACGTTGTTCTATTCTGAGGTGTGACATGCCTTGAAGGCAGCGCCGTCCATCAACCACGGTTTGGGCAGGAGCTGCTGGGAGAGCTGCGCTGCGCTGGGTGCTGCACGTGGGGCCCCACTGCAGTTCTTCAGACCCTGCCGGTGCTGCCTGGGGGGGGTTTGCTGCACACTGTCAGAGGTGAACATGCCCCGAGTTCCCACTTGAGCCCCACATTTCTTAGCAAGGGATAAGGGATGTGCAGCCAACACGAGGCTGCTTTCCCCATGCACTGCCCGCGGTTTGCGGGGCTGCACTGCGCACCATTTCCCCTGAGCACTCTGTGTGAGCAATCCTGGCAGAGCTTTTTTCCCTCCGATTGTTTATCCAAAGCTCACTCCGGGAATGGAAAGAGAGACTCTAAATTGAAAAAGCCGATGTGTCCGGAAAACTCGTTTCTTCCCTTAGAAAAAATGCAATGTGACGTTGGTGAGGAAATCTCCAACGAGCCGTTGGTGTCCAGGAAGAGCTCCATTTCCAGGGCAGCCTTAGGGACGGGATCGGGGCCGTTTGGTGCTGATGAACAGATGGATGTGGGCTCTGAGGGGGTTCGGTTGCTGAGCCAGGCCCTTCCTGCCCATCCAGTGCTGTGGGTCTGCTGGCAGGGACGTGCCGTGCTGGAGCAGCCCAGCAAAGTGCTGCTGGGAAGCACAGCCTGAGCTGGGGACGCGTTTCCTTGGCAGGGAGAGTCTTGGGGAGAGCAGCTGCTTTCCTACAGGGCCGCCTGAAGCCACCAACCTGCCACGAGCTGAGGCTGCAGATGGGGCCAGAAGGGACTGCGCGTGGCTCTGCTGCTTATCCTGGGGGTGTCCCCCCAACCGATCGGAATGGGGACAGGAGTGAGGCTCTCACGCAAGGTCTTCAGGTGATTTTTATGTGAGTTTGGCATAGTTTTCATTTTAATTGTGACACTTGTGCTCAGGGGCTGATCTAAGGGGAGATGAGCCTGAGCTCTGCGTGCATCGCTGTCTGTGGCTTGGGTCCCTGGTGGAATCTGGAGCTGCTGCTGCCCTGTGCAGGGGCTGCTTTGGTCCCAGTGTGCCACCCAGGCTGTGCGGCAGGGCTGGAGGTGGGGATCTGGCACAAAGAGAGCAGCCCAGTGCTGGCAGCTCTGCACGGCTAAAGAGAAGGTTCTGGTGTGCTGTGCTGGTGGATCTTGCTGTAGCATTGCATTGTGACCCTGGCTCTCTGTGCAGCATTTGGGGATTTGGGGATTTTGGGGTCTGTCTGGGCAGTACCAGCATGGGACACCAGGCAGCTGGGTTGGGTTGGGGTCACAGCCCTCAGCTCCTGCAGGGACAACCCTCCTTGGCTCTCAGTGCTGGAAGGACTCAGGGCTATGGGTAACATCTGACACAGCATCACTGTGCTGCTTTCCTAACTAAGCTGCCTGGAGGCAGCCATGGGGGCAGTGAGGGGGTGGCCAGTTCTCCTTTGCTCTGCATTGCGGACATCTGTTGGTTCCCAATGAGGACATATGCTCCGTGTCCCCCCAGCCCAACACACACCCCATCTCCCTTGGGATGCTCCATTGCAGAGCAGCTCACTCAGTGCTGCCCACAGTCCTTGCCAGCCCTTCCCTGCTTTGGTTGCTGTGGGGGTGAGGTGGTGGTGGCATGGGCAGAAGCTGGATGATGGTAGCTTTCCCTACCTTGTCTGGCATGCATTGAGTGAAGAGGAATTACATCATAGGTTTCTCTAAAATTAATTCCTCCTCCTGTCTGTCCTTTGCACATGGAGGAACTCAGTTCTCCCCCTTTGCTTCACCTGCACTTCCATGTCAGGTGTCTTTGTGAGTGCCCCTCTGCTGCCCTCTGTCACACAGCAACTAAATGTAACAGGATATTGGCGAGAAGGTTCAGGCTCTACTGCCATCCCACCAACATCTGCCTCTGACACTGTGGGCCAGCATCATAAAAACAGGAGGCGTTGCTTTTGGAGCAGCTCTCATGTCATTGATATCATTGAGAACCCTGCAGTATCGTTGATATGCAGATAACAAAACATTTCAGTCTTTAATATTTTTCCTAAAACATTAAAAAAAAAAAAAAAAGTGGAACAAAAATACAAAACTAGTGGGACATGGGAGCCTGTGTTTGTAACCTTGGTTTGAGGGATGATTTCTGGGGCATTCTTGAAATCTGTTCTCAAACTTTACCAAACCTGCTGTGTGTTTTTGCTGTTTCGAGTGCTGTGTTTATCCAATGGGTCAAACACACACCATTATTTGCCATTGCCTGAGAGCGCTGTGCAGTGCTGCCCCGTTCCTGTGCAGTACATGGGTTTTTCCTGGCAAGCATCTGTCACTGAGCTGATAAAGAGCTGTAGGAAGCCTCAGGCAGAGCCGTGTAACCAAATACAGGGCTGCAGGAGGCGTGGAGAGACTGCCTTTGGAGCAGGACTAAATATAACGCAGGGAGAGCAAAAGTGTGTGCAGCATGGGCTGCACCTGCCCTGCTCTGTCACCTGTGTCCATGGCAGAGCTGCCAGAGGGGATGGCTGTGCTCAGCAGGTCTGATGGAGTGACTGAGCTTCCCAGGTCTTCCCTCTGGCTTTGGGCTCTCCGCCGTGGTGCTGGGCACTTCTGCTTTGCTCCTCCTATGGGTGCCATCTCAGCTCCCCTCAAGCGTGTTCCGAAGTTTCTGCCAGCTCCTGGTGGCCCTTGAAAAAGAGCAGCAGGTTTTTCAGGGTGCCCATGCATCCCCAAGTCAAGCGCTGCTGGGGACAGCTGAGTCACCCCACTGAGTTCAGTGGGGCTGGGATGGCTCATGTGGGTGGGTATGTCTCCATCCTTCTGCCATAGCACTTCCAACCTCACCCCAGAGCTTAGAAGAGTCATAGATGGGAGCTAAGGGGGAAATCAATACCCCCAGGGCCCCCAGCCCGTCAGCAAAGCCTCCTGGTGACCTACAAGACTGTCTGTGAAGCACGTAGGGTGGGCTGCTGGCGCTCTGCTCACATTGCTGCTGACACCCTGCAGGTTTGGAAGAGGAAGATGAGGCTGCAAAGCCTCTTCAGCCGTGATCATATCAGCCTGTTTCTGGGGCAAACCGTGCTTTCACTGCAAAGTTCCTCATTTCTCTTAATGCAGCCAGATGGCTCCCATCTCTGCCTCAGCTCCTGGGAGAGGTGGCTTTGGAGTCGTGCAGGTTTCATCTCTAAAAGCCTCGTAGCTCTTGGAAACTGAAGGGAGGGATGCGACTTTCCTTCTCACCCTTTCTGCTGATTTTTCTCCCTGCAAACGAACTAAAATCCAGCTGATGCTACGGGTATTTTAAGAACTGCAGGGAGGAAGCGGGGCTCGGCAGCTCTGCAGAGAAGTGGGATGAGTGCGGAGAAGCCGCTGGTCTTGCTGAGCTGGCAGACAGCAAAATAACCAGTTACGGGATGAGATGTGTCTCATGGCTGCTGCAGAGAAGGGAAGAGATGCGTGGGGAGGAGGGGGCAGAAGGAGGAGTGGTGTGACTCGGGGAACTGAGCACTTCTGCAGGGCCAGTGTTTGCACCGCGCTGTCGCATTTCCCCTCAGCTCAGCCGTCTCCCCACGGCCTGGGGCCCAACAGCCCTTCCTTTTCTGGGCCAGGCTTGTGGCCACTGAGCTGCAAGCTCTCACACGTGCACATAAAGCAGAGCTCGGCACCGCCGCTGCCTGCTGGCTCCTGGCCCATCGCACCCTCCTCCTCCTCACCATGAACCCATCCTGCACCCTGCGGTGATGCCAGGAGCTGGGAGGATACAGCGGGAGGTGAGTGAGGCCCGGAGCAAGATAGGGGACGGGTCTTCCTTGCGGGTCTTCCTTGTGGGTCCCCCTATACAGTGGGGAGGTGTGGGTTTGGGGTGAGATGGGGTCGGTGCCACCGGACTGCAGGGCAAGGTACCAGGAAAGCCCATGGCGTTCTCTCACAGGCTGTCTGCCAGGTAGGGGTCTCCATTTGTGGCTGCTGTGTCTGAGGAAGGCAGGGGGACGTGGCATGGGTGTTTGGGGCAGATCCTGTCCCAGCCTGGCACGGCACTGGGGACCCCATTAATGGGTGCTGTGGTGCAGCATCAGCCACTGCCCTGACACCAGCATTGGTGTCTCCGTGTCTGCAGTTGCACACATCTGCTAAAATGCATTTTCACCCAAATCAATGGCTCTGAGTGTGGCACTGGTGCTTGAGATGTTTCCTGTGGCCCTGCAGGCTTCTGGTGGTGGCCAAGGTTTCCCTCCTACTCAGATGCCAAGCCCAACATGGGTTGGTAGCCTCCTTCCTGGGGTTGTGAGCCATGGTACCGTGGTCATCTAGCACAGATCAGCCTGGCTTCATTGATGCCACTCAAAAGCTGCCTGGGAGCAGCCTGAATCTGCATGGGTAAGGGACAAAGGACGTGGCTGTTGCAGCTGTAAACCTCATCTGAAGCAGACCAAGTGTGCTGGGTCTGTGGAGGTTGGTGTCTCCATCTTTCTCCATCAGTTGTGTTGGCTTTGTGCGGGCAAATTGGGTTATCTCCCTGCTGCTGTTCCAAAAAAAAGAAGAAAAAAAAAAGCCTGGGCTCCTGTCTGTGCTGTGAGGGCTCTACACAGAAGGGGAATTGAGTCCTGGTTGCAGCATGTGTTCCTGCTTCTTCAAAGCCCTCCTTGACAGGTTTGGGTTTGGTCTGGGCTGGTGGAGCGGGCGTGATGCAGGGGCCTGGTGCCACCCTTCTCTTCCCATCTTCAGCCCCATGTCCCTTCCCTCTTTGCCTCTTGGTACTCCTGGGGAGCACAGCAGGAAGAAAATGTCCCCTGTGAAAAAGGAGTGGTTTCTGCCCAGCAGGTCCTTGTGCTGGTTATGGCCGGGATGAGCAAGGACCATCTGCTGGTGCTGGTGGGGAGCAAGCTGACCCCACACCTTCTCTCTATGTCCTCCAGTGCCTCTTTTCACATAACTTCTGCTTGTTCTGATGGACGCTGGGGATCAGTTTGGGGGCATTTTTGGTAGAATTTTCCTGGGGAGCTGCATCCTTGGAGCATGCGGGGCTGCTTGTCCCACCTCCAGGCTGTGCAGGCAGCAAGGACAGCAGCAGAGCAGTGAGCAGGAGAATGAGAAGCACATTTCCGTGGGTCCAGAACCGCTCACCTCAACCCAGGTCCTATTCTAAATCTGGAAAATGAGCACTGCACATTGGGTCCCCTCCCACGCGCGGGCAGGTGGGACGCGGATGTGGGAAGCCACGACGCCGCTCACAGCCGACACGCGTTTCACTTCAGCGGGCACTGAGGAGCACTGCATGCACCTGGCCCCTCTGGGGGCCTTTTTCCTGCAGGAAATAATGTGCTGAGAGCCACGGTGCCGACCTCTATCATGATGCGTGGCGCTCGTAGCAAGGAGGAGTGGGAGCACCATGGTGGGCATCGATGCGGCCAGGAGCTGCCCAGCAGGATGCTCTGTGTTTGGTGACTACAGATTTAGGATCTCTGTGGAGAACAAATCCTAAATAGAGCAAGGATGTGAGGAAGAGCATGGGCTGATGGCCTGATGGTGCCTGGAGGGATTTGGAGGACTGAGGGTCCCATGGGTGGGGACTGGGTGGAACTTCCCTTTCTTCCTCCCTGCTTTATTTTTCCTCTTTTTTTGGAGAGAGCAATGCTTGATGGAAAGGGGTGCCTGAGATGTCGTACTGAGGGACATGATTTAGTGGGTGATAGGTGGATGGTTGGTCTGGATGACCCTGGAGGCCCTTTTCAACCTTGGTGATTCTATGATTCTATGCCGTCCAACACTAGGCTTTGGAGCATGGCTTGCTACTGAGCTCTACTGGGTTTTGTTTCTCAGAGGTGCTGGCAATTCCACTTGTCTTTTTCATATGTTCCTTGTCTTCTTGGACTTTGCATTTTGGACTCAATTTGACTTAAACATTTCTCCTTAACTCCTGGGGAGGAGAAGGCTCTCAGTGATGACCCGCATGGTGATGCTGATCCTCCTTGCTGTGGGTACCAAGAGCTCCTCTGGATTCAGCTCCAAGCTGAGCCTTTCCCCAACAAACACCAATCTGGTGCCTCAGGGCTAAGTGCCAAGTGCCCTCTGCCCTGGGCTCTGTTTCCCTGCCCTGCCTTTGCAGGTACAGCTGACAGCACCCTGTGCTTTTTGCAGGTGAGACCCCAGACCCGAGGCCATGCCCGTGCGCAGTGAGCAGCAGCCGTGCACTCAGCAGCCTTGCAGCCGTGCCCATGCTCTGCTGCAGCCCCAGCCCAGCCATGGAGAGTGCAGGTGGGTGGAGAGCGGATCAGATACGCATTCTGGCACAATCTGACATTTTATCGACAGGATATTGATGCTGAAATATTTGATCTTGTGTGTAAGCCACTCCTGCTGTTGCTGGTAGGCTGTGAGCATTTATAGATCAAAGTGCCCCTTGTTTGTGTTGGAGCAGTGGTCTCATGCTTTGCTCCCTGTGAAGAAATGGCAGTGTACCATGGCTGCAGGCACTTTGATTTAGAAAGAGAGGACACAGTGTTTATATCAGCTTCAGGAAAAGCTTCCCGTCATCATTACAAATATACACAAATAAAAAAGAATGGGAAGTTTCCTTCTGTCCCTTCCTATGGCTGCTGGCTCCCCTCTCCTGGTCATTGCTCCTTGGGAAGCCCAAGGCTCTGCTCCACCACCCAGCCCCAGCTTTGTCAGCTTTATCCCTTCGCAGAGCCTTGCAAGGAGGTGTGGAACTTGTGGTCCTTGAGCAAAGTGCTTCCATAGCATCACTCAGGCTCTCATTTCCTGTAGGCAGAGAGGAATGCACCACTGCCCTGAGCCATCCCTGATGCTTGGGAAGATGGAGCTGTGGCTAAAGAGGGTGTGGAGGGGATGGGCAAAACTGGGAGCAAAACTGGGAAGGAAGGGCAGAGTTAGGGTTAGGGTTAGGGTCAGGGTTAGAGTTAGGGAATGGGTGCTTCCCATCTGATCCCTCACATGGCTTCAACAGCTGCGTCGTGCCAGTGCTGACACACGAGCTCCCTCGTGAGCAGCAGTCCTCACCACAGGAACAAGTCATACCCCAAATCGGCTCTGAGGTTTTCACATTTATTTTTGGCCACGGGAAGGATGCGGCTCACTGCTGACGTGAATGGGGAGCGGGTGGCAGTCAGAGCTCCGTATCTGCCTGGGGTGGCTCAGGGCCCCGGGTGGGCAGCTGTGGGTTGGAGGAGCCTGAAAGAGAGCCCTTGTCACTGGGATGCTCCCATGCCACGGGGGGGGGGGGGGCGTAAGAAAGAACAGACTCTGGAGCAGGGACTGTGTGGTAGGACAAGGGGAAATGGTTTCGGACTTAGAGAGATTTAGATTAGATATAAGGAAAACACCCTTAGTGTTCACACTACGGGCAGTGAGGCAATGGCACAGGTTGCCCAGAGAGGATGTGGTGCCCCAACCCTGCAGACAGCCAAGGTCAGGGGATGGGCTTTGAGCACTGATGGAGCTGTGGGTGTCTCTGCTCAGTGCAGGGGGTGGGACCAGGTGGCCTTTAGGGATCCCTTCCAACTCCAACCATTCTGTGATTCTATGGTGGATGGAGATGAGGCTGAATTTCCACAGTGCCCAACTGCAGAAGTGCTTCTGCTCATTCATTGTGCCAAGCATTGCTTTTGGTCCTTTAGCTTCTGTATTTAATATGTGATTGTATTTTTCCAATGAGAAAGGCTCTTCAGAGCTCACTCAGAGCAGACCCTCTCTGCTCTACCACGTCCCAGCTTTGCTCTCAGCATGGTTCCATGCCTATGGGGTATGGTGGCCCTATGGCTCTGACTGGCTGCCACTGATGCTCAGCCACATTTGATGCCTTCAGTACCCATCCCAAGGTTTCCCTGCTCCCATCCCTGGGTGCTCAGGCTGTTATGTTCATGTTCATGTCCCCACAGAGGTGGAGTCGGACATCCTGCGCCGTGTTCGCACGCTGCTGCGCGAGCTGGATGGCCACCACCCTGCCTGCCAGAGTGACCGAGGTGAGCCCAGGGGCAGCCCCATCCACATGGAATTTACCAACTGTCCCTGTGGGCCTGTTGCTTTGCCACACATTGCTCAGCTTTTTGCTGGGGAGTCAGCTGCAATCCCTCCATCGCTGCGGTGGGGAATAATGCTCAGCCTGAGCATTGATTTTACTGTTATTTAGACCCAGTTAGCATGCCCCATCCCTTGCTGAGGGTCACTGGGTGAAGCAGAGGGTGGAGAAGCAGCACTGAGCTGTAGGAGAGATCCTGTGGGTGGTGGTTGCAGTGCCCAGATCTCCCCATCCATCAGTTCACTGCTCTGCAGGGCAGCCTCACCTCCCCCACTTCTCACCTCTCAGGGATGCTACGATGGACCCTGCACAAAAAAATTGACCAGAATCCCAGTAACAGCCCCATCCTGGTTCGGATCCTGGTGAAAGAGCTGGAGAGGGTGAGTGCCTCACAGTGCCCTGCAGGTGGGGGAGGGGTCTCATCTCTGTGGGGCTTCATCCATCCCAAGCAGGACATGCCCCAGTGAAGGAGACTGTATGAACTGGAGCCTCATAGCCAGGGGCAGATGATGTTTGCAGCCCACAGGCAGCAAAACAAAGAGGCTTTCCAACCACCCCCACGCTACCCTGTGGTTGCAGGTACTGGAGAAGTTTCTCTCCTTGCCACTCATTTCCTCCGCGTGGTGTCACACCTTGCCCTGTATCCTGACCTGGGCGCATTGTGCAGAAACCCACGGATGGATTTTGTGTTTCAGTGATGCATCTCCTCATTTTCTGAACTCGTGTGAACCTTCAGCACCCTCAGCACCTGCAGCAGTGGTGATGTGGTTGGGCACGGTGTCACCTTTGTGAGCGTGCCTCATTTCATCCAGTGCCCTCATTTGCAGAGACCCCTCTCTGTCACCTCCCTCTGTCCCCCTTTGGGGCTGAGGTCAGCCACCCCTTCGTCCCCCCCATTAGAGCTATTATTCCTCTGCTGCTCTTATTCTCAGAGGGCTGTCAGTCTTCCCGGTCTGTAATTCCCTTTGTCTCCCTGAATCTCTCCCTGGAAATCAGCATTATGCTTTTTCAGTCCCCTGACACTGCAGCAGCCCTGAGCACTCAGCACCAACCACCGATAATAACTCAGCAATTTCATGCTTGAGTTTCTCCATGGCTCTGCCCAGGGATTAGCTGGCTTCAGCAATTCAACCTTGCTCATTTTATCGATCATTTCTAAAGCTTTGCTGCCATCAGTTCCATTTAGCTGGGATCCAGCAGCAGCACATCATCTCTGAAAAGAGGTGCTGGGGGGAGACCCTGAGCATCATCACCACCACGGCAAGGCTCTGCCAGCCCTGCTATGTATTCTTATCTGCTCTGCTGAGCTACACGAGAGTGGGGGAGCATCAGCAGCGTGCAGCACCTTCACACTGCAGCAGCCCCATTTCCATTTGAGTACACCTATATAACACGTTGCCCCTTCCCTCTGGCAGTGAGGATCCGTGAGGTTTTGGGGTGGAAATCAGGTGTATCTGGGGCTGTTCCTGTTGCTGGAGATATGTGGGAGCTCCCAGCTGCCTTCCCACAGTCTGGAACAGGGGAGCATCCCACCTCCCTCACCACTCTGCTCCCACACCCACCAAACACAACATGGGCCCTTCCCAGAGGGTTCCCAGAGGTTTTGTGTTTCTATTTGAGTTTTTGGGTGTTTCTTTTCTTCTGGGGGGGGGTGCCCCCCCGAAGGGGCAATGAAAAAGCACTCCCCAGTGAGCTCAGATAGAAACTTTTTGCCATCTCCCTCTGCAGATACTGTGCCCTTAGTGGTTCACCACTCACCCCTCATGATCTGTAGCCAACAAGGGCAGCCCACCAGGCAGGACCTGTCCTCATCCCCAGGGACACCCTGCCCACTCCAGTGGCCAACAGAGCCCATGAGCATCACCCTGCACCCATGCAGGTCTGTGGCAGATGCCCCAGCACTGACTGCATCTTTTGGTCCCGCAGGCAGAGCGAGGTGACTACAGGCATTACATCATCCCCCTGCTGCACACGCTGATGTACGCCTTGATCAAGGTAACCTCCCTGGGGCAAGATCCTGGGAAATCAGAAGGCAGGGGAGGGACCACCTATTCCTGTACTGAAATAGCCCAGCCAAGCCCTGCCCTGCCACAGATGGACACACATTTCCCAATGTGATGTCTGAAATAATGACACGTTTGGGAGGGAAGGTCATCCCACTTGGGTCCTTCCCCCTTTTCTTGGTGCTGATGGTGCAGGAAGTCACACTGCTAATGAAGTCCATTTGTCCAAGCACCTTTCCAAAGCTGGTCAAAATGCATCCCACAGCCTTTGGTGGATACTGATGGAGGCACCATCACCATCCTGGTGCCCGATCCTGCCCTCTCTCCCAGGGTCTGTCATGGAGAGAGTCCATGTGGGATCACTGCCTGCAGCATCTCATTAGCTGCCCTTTTCTCACCCCAGGCTCCCTGCATCTCCGACGAGCTCTGCAGCAGAGTGTATGATTTCTGCACAAAGCTGCTCACCCTGCCCAGGCCTTTCTGCACCATTGGTTTGGACTATGCTGCCAGGCTGAAGATGGAAAGGATGGCACCAGGTATGATGCTCCCTTGCTCTGCCCCTGAGTTTGGGGGGTTTGCATACAGAGCTGGCCTTTGCCTAAAGCTATGCCTGGGGTTGCTGTGTGAGGCTGGCCCAGCCTTAGGTCTTCAGGATATGTTTGGATGGAAGAGTTCCCCTTTCCTGGTTTTGGGTGGGTATTAGCAGCTGGATGGGACACTTATGTCTTTCCCACCCCAGGGCCAGGTGGGGTGAAGCACATCCCTCCACACTTGGGATGGTGCTCTTCACATCCCCACACTCAGCGCCATCCCTGATGTGTCCCCATGGCCGTGGCCAGCTGTCAGCCTTTCCTCCTGTGCCAAACTCTCCTCTGAGCTCATAATCTTCTAAACAAAGGAAGGGAAATACAGGAAATTATCCATGAATAGAAGGAGTTTTCTTTTTCTGTAGCGTGGCCTATCTTTGTCTGTGGTTATATTTAACCCAGGGCCAACTCCTGGACCTTATCTCCCCTCTCCCATCAGTGCTGACCCACTTGGAGCCCTTCCCATGATACCAGGTTGTTTTGCCTTATGCTCCAGCCCTTATGCACTGATTTTCTCACTTTTGTTAGGGATGCTCTACCAAAGGATGGTGATTTCTGAACAAAGTCTTAAAAGCGACCCCTACCCCTACCAGGAAAAGTGAGTAGCACCTCTTCAAATGTATCATCACTCTTATTTCTTCCACACCCTTTGAATTTTCTAGTGAAGCTGTCCCTTTCCTGCACCCTGAATTGGTGTTGGGTGCACAGACAACTTGGAGGCAAACTCCATGGCAGGGTGTGGGCTGGGGGGATGCAATTTGTTGATTACATGTTGATGTCCCCAACAACTACACCTACGCAGGATTTTCATCTTCGCCGACCCGGAGCTGCTCTCTGAAGCCATCTGCAAGGCTCTGCTCAGAGACACGGAGGCAGCTCGTGTCTCCCAGAGCCCACGGGCGTGTATGTGCTGTGTGATTACCCACGCTATGCAGGCAGCCCTGGGTGAGGGCTGTGACCTCAGCGCCTTGAGGATGCGGCTCCAGGTAACCAGCAGCACTCATATGGCCCCAATATGGTTCCCTAATAGTCCCACTGGGCAGTGGGACTGCAATACAGGCTCATCCGTGAGCCCATTTGCACAGGGCCCATTTGCCCATGGAGCATCTGCTCTTACACCTGGGGGCACTGACAGCACCTCTGTGGCAGGGCATGCCCAGCAGCGAGGTCGAGCACTGGTTCCAGGAGGTGGTGATGGCCGTCGAGTGCACGGGGAGCAAAGTGGCTGCAGACCGTGGGCAGCACATGGAGAGGCTGCAGAGCATCTACAGTGCCATCCTCAGCTCCTCACCACCAGGTGAGCCCCCGCCGTGCTGCCCATCCTCACCATTACCCTCCCGCAGCCCATTCATGAATGTTATTTGTTCTGCAAGCTCTCTGCGGTCTGCAGCTAAGCAAGGTCCTTCACTTGCCTGCGCCTCAGTTGCCCCATGTCGTGTACAGACCTTCATTTGTGCAGTTTGTGAGGGCAGGGGACTGTGATTACAGCCTTGGATTTGGTCAGAAGTGATGGGGTGGGAGAACCCCCAGGGCTCAGGACTATTCTAACTGCTGAAGTAGGGCACCAGTGGGTTTTGTGCACTGCCTGCTCCATGTGCTACGTGCACCCTTGTTCCCGCAGGTGATGCTCCCCTGGAAGGGCTGCAGGGCACCCCACTGCCCAACCCCAACATCAGCTTCCACCTCTGGACAGAAGATGATCAGCTCTGTGAGTGAGGCACCAGGGATGGACGGGGAGGGAAAGACAAGCAGGGCACACCTGTGAGGTGAATACAAAGCACCCGATAAGAGCGGTGCTGAGCTGGGAAATGGGTCTGGAAGGGCAATCTGGAGCTGTTGGTGGCCCTCTGGTTGGCAGCTGGGGCAGGACGAAGGCTCGGCCTGAGTCTGGCTGCATCTCCCTCCCTGAGCTCCTCCTGCCTGCAGGGAAGGAGCTGGTGCTGTTCATCCGCCCGCTGTCGCAGAGCTGCGAGCCTGATCACCTGAGCCAGGACCTGGACAACTTTGAGATCCAGGACATCATTTCAGACTGCGAGTGCTGTGAGCAGACCCGCTTCTCCGTGCTCTCCACCGACAGCGGCATCGAGAGGGATCTGCCACCGACTTCCGAGGAGCCCTTAGCCCCGTGCAGTGCTGACACAGAGCAATCCCGGCTGCATAGGAAAGGTGGCATTAAAAAGAAGCCCTCGCCGCTGGAGAGCGTGGCCTTCCTGCAGACCGGCTGCAATGGCCCCGGGGTGAAACCTGCAGCCAAAGTGCAAAGGAGAGTGGGGATCCCCGCTGAGCCCATGGCCCCCTTGTTGAGGCTGCACACTGCCCGCATTGTGCTGCTGGGGGACGACCGCATCCTGGGGCGCCTGGCCCAAGCCTACCACTCCCTGCGGTGAGCAGCTGCCAGGGGGAGGGGGGTGGAGTGGGGGCTTTTCTTGGTCGCAGCAGCCGTTGTGGTTGGGGATGGGTTGGGATCCAGGGTTACCTGGGACAGGATTGGAGCTGGATGTTCTGCACCCAAATCTTGCAATGAATGCTGGAATGGTTTGGGTTGGAAGGGGCCCTCAAACACCATCCAGTCTCACCCTCGTGCTGCTAGGCAAAGAAATCTTTCACTAGACCACATTGCCAAAAACCCCATCCAACTCACTGTTGAACACCTCGAGGGACATCCACATCTTCTCTGGACAATCTGTGTCAGTGCTTCACCACGCTTACGTTGAACAACTGCCATCTTCCCCAGCTGCGTGGCCCAAATGGTGCACATGTGGAATAAGTGCATAAGACAGATTTAAAAAAATAACAATCAAACCAGGCAAGAATTTTTCCAGTGCACAGGGGAAGGAACCTAATGAGCCCACCTATGGGACATCCCATCGATTTTGGGAATCTGGATTTGGGAATCTAGGGGCATTGCTTTGCTGCTGTGTTGCATTGGGTATGGGAGGCGAGTGGGGAGGGTGTTTGCTTCTGTTGCAGAGCCGCTGTCATCTCCTGGCACTGTTTTCCTGCCTCTTCACCTTTCAGGCATGGCTATATTTATTTTCTTCCCTTTCAAGGAAGCGAGAAACACGACGTGTCTTCCTGACCCCAAGGCTAAACCTGCAGTTCTACTATGTGCCGGTGACCGGGCAGCCAGGCACTCTGGCAGCTGCGGTGAGTCTGGTCACTGCTGGAGGAGGAGGGACAGGGGGATCCCAGGGACTGACCCCCATGAGTGCCTCCCTCTGCCTCCTATGAGGTGTGAGCCGTGGCCATGCCCTGAGCTGTGTTTCTCCACCAGAACCCCTCTGCCACCAGCCCTGAGGAGCTCTGCGAGGTGGCCGCCTACCTGGGCAGAGCCGATCCCTGGTATGAGAGCAACATCAACACGCTGTGCCACGTGATCCCCAAGCTGGCGACCATGGTATGAGGAACCATCCCCACCCCCAGCACTGATCCCTTGCCCAAAAACCCGCAGGGGTGAACTTGTGCCTGCAAAGCCCTTCTGTGCCCCACATGGCGGCTCACGCCCTGCAGGCAGCCAGGGTTGGTATTGAGCCCACGAGACCCATTTTCTACGATGGTGGTTTGGTTTTTTTTTTGGCCAAGGGACAGGAAATGGCATATTTCAAGAACACAAATGTAAACGAGGCATTTGCTGTAATACCCCAGCTCTCATTTCCTGGCAGTTTGAGCCAGCACTGACAGCCTGCAAGAAATGTGGGGAGGTGGGGGCAAACCTGCAGCTCTCCCATTGGCTTCGGCCGGTCATGGCAGAGCAGCCGAGCTCCCTGTAGGAGGGCAGTGACTGAGGCTGATCCTCGTTGCGATTTCCTCCTCAGCCTTCCTCTCCAAGCAAGCATCTGGTGACCGATCTCTTCATCACTGATGTGATTGCCTACTACGTCCGTATGGGCGCCCAGCCCGTCTGCTTCCAGGTGTACGCAGTGAAGGTGGGTTCTGTGGATGCTGTGCTGCCCCGTGGCACTGCCACTGCTTGCTCCCTGTTGCTGGCAGTGCTCTGCAAAGCCCCTGGGGTCAGCTGGATTTGGGCAGCTCTGAGCTGGTTCCTGTCCCCCAGCCCTCCTCCTCCTCACCAGATTCCCAGATCAGTGGTTAGGGGTAGGGGTAAGGTTCTGGGTACGGATAGGTCAGTGATCCTGGGAAGGCTATTTTGGGATCTTGAAAGTCAGCAAAGCAAATGCAGACATAACCCCTTCCTCCCTGCTCTGCTGGGCACAGGTTTGCTCAGCAACTCTGGCACCTCCTGCTGCTTTAGGCCACCCCTTCAAGCAGGGGTTCACTGAGTGGCTTCAACAAAACCTTGCAGAGGATTTGCAGGGTTTCCTGAAATGCTATTTTTTTTTGTTTCCTGCCAGCTTTTCTCTGAAATGGTAGCAGGGTGAGACCTGGTATTTGATACTGCCACTTCTGTATTTGGTCCTGAAGTATCAGCCCTCCATCTGCTCCTCTGGCAGTTTCCCCCTTCAAAACTCAGGGTGGTATCAGTGCACATATCTCCCTTGAAGCTGCCCGCAGCCAACGTGGTGATCTATTGCAGCAAAGGAGCAGCCATTGCATGAGCAAACAGGCACATGGCTTGCAAAGAGATGGAAGAGCTTTGTTAATTATTGGTGGAGCATCACCAAGACTTGAATTAATAACATGTAGCTTGCAAGCACCTGATCTGCCATGTGAGTTGCTGAGGATTTTGTTTTCCCTCTGAATTTTTCTTGGACTTGTTCCTCCTCCAAGACAGAAGTTAGGAGCGAGTGAAAGAGTGGTGACTCAAATGGGGGAAGAGGAACTGCCTCCAGATGTGGTTTTCATATAGAAGCACTCGGACTGCCCTGCTGTCATACAGAGCACGATGTGGAAGCACAGAGCCTGCTTTGCTGTTTTGGTTAAGATCACACTGTTCCTCTTTGGCTGCAGAGTGCTTTCTTAGAAATGAGGACTGAGCCCCACAAGAGCTGGGTGGAGGGCAAGCTCTCCAGGAGCTTATCTTCATATTTTGCTCAGAGCACTGCATAGATCTGATATGAGCGGCTGATTCAGGTGTATCAGGGAGAAATGACCAGCCTTGAGTAAAGGCAGCTGGAAGCTGCTCCCCCAGCACTGGGCACCTGCAGGGAGCAGCCGTCTGTGAGCACGCAGTGACACCCAGTGGCGAGGGCCCATGGCTGTGCACTGCGAGGCGTGCCGTGCTCCTGTGCTTCGCAAAGCAAAATCAGCTCTCCCCATCCCATCTGTCCCCCACAGTGAGGTGACAGATTTCCTTTGACGATGTCCCACTGGGGCGCTCAGAGAACCTTTTGCCGCCGCAGTCCCTCTGTGATGGTACAGATGACTGTTCTCAAAGTTTTCCCTCTCTTTCAGGTTTTCTTCAGCAGCTCAGCTCAGGAGCCAGCTGAGGACGTGTTCCTCACAGAGCTGTGTGCCCAGCTGCAGGACAGCATCCCCTCCAGAGGTGCGTTTGCTCCCCGTGAAACCCCACAGCTGGGGCTACACCAGCCACGGCTCTGCAATGAGCACAGCCCTCACACTCAGGACCAGGAGCCGCCCTGAATTCCTCTGTCTCCCTCCTTGGCATGTGATGATAGGCAAGAGGGTGTCGCGGGGTCCTGGTCTCAGACAGGTGATGCCCGAGGGCTGGTCTGTACCCAGTGCCTGATCCAGTGGATGCTTGCCATTGGGGCTGAGCACAGACCCTATGGCGAGTCCGTCTCACCTAACCTTTTTTTGGTGGCACAGAGCCTCCAGTGTGCCTAGAGTGGCTTGTCCCTTGACTGCTGTCCTCTGCCCTGAGGTGGGTGGGATGAGTGACACCTCCATCCTTCTTGGTCCTCCCCTTGCAGAGGTAAACCCAACCAAGAAGAAGACGACCCTGGATGGCCCTGGAGTAGATCTGACTGTAACATACAGGAAGGTGAGTGGGGCTCTGGGCACCCAACGTGCCCATGTCCACAGGCATAGTGTGAACCTTCCAAAAGCAGTGATCTGCTCTCCTTCTTTCCCTGGAGTTGCACTCCATGAGAGGACAGAGAGGTTCTGATAGACTGCCAGCTATCCCTGGACTTGTGAAAAACTGCCCCAAAGCTCCCCAGAGCCACCCCATGGCTTGGCTGAATGAACAGAGCCTTCCTTCCCTACAGGTCGTGGTGAGTGACCGGGCAAAGGAGGTGTCACTGTCCCTGCGCTCCACAGGTCTGTCCATGAAGGCCATCCCTGCCAATGCGGCTGAAGGTAGGTTTCTCTGCTTGGGAGCAAGCTTTGCTGAGATTCCTGGTGCTCCATAGGGTGGATCTGACCATAGTATTCAGTGCCATTTGTGCCTGGGCTGCCCGAGTCTAACATACTGCTTCCATTGCAGATCTGGCGTGTCTAAATGTGGACATCACTGAAGTCATTAGGATCAACAACTTGTCGGGACGATCCTTCTCAGTACGTGGCTGTGGGTGATCCTGACCCTGGGAGGGTTGGACAGTGAATGGAAAGCCCTTAAAACCACAGTGAAGGGGAACTCTCCATGGAAAGGGAAGGCTCTGGGAGTTTCCATGGCTGGGTGTTCCCTGGAAAAGTCTATTTTCTCAAGTCCAACCCCAAATGCTGTCTCTGCTGCTCAACACTGCATCACACACAGTCTCAGGACACTCTGAAGTACTGGTGATCGTGTGATTCAAGGGGCAGAGTGAACAAGGCTTAAGAGAAATAAAGCTTAGTCCTTTAGTTATCAGGGCTCTGCTTGGGTGTGTGTGGAAGAGGATTTGTAGGTTTGGGATTGACCCCATTAGCTCCACACCTCCAGCTGCAGTTCCCTCCAGACCACTTGTGTCAATCCATGTATGGCCCACCAGAGTAGGGGCTGTTATAGCAATGCTTTAACAAAGCATAAACAGGAAACAGGAACTTCAGTGAATCTGATCAGCGCCTCAGAGAGATGGATTTTCTCTAGGGCTCCTTTGGTTTCGCATGAGAGGCCAGGCAGGGGATGTTCTGACCTGCAGGGATATATCTCCACAGTTTGGGTGTCCATAAGCATTATCGTGCCTTGGTCATTTTGTGTTGCCATGGAGCCTTCAGTCTCTCTGCTGGTGTTTTCAGATAGCCAGTACTCTTTTGGTTATTCTGGCTTTCGGAAACACCAAGGTACTGCAGCCCATGCTGCCCACCGAAGTCCACCAGGAGAGAAGGCCATGCCCCACATCAGACGTCCCAAACCTTCCAGCCTGTGCAAACTTGGCCAATTGACAAAGTCTGCCCTTGCAACCTTAGGCTGCGATCATGGAAAGAGAGACCCTTCCATCTTTAGAGCAGCCAATTTGCGTCACTTCTAAAGTTTAAACTGAGTGGGAATGTTGTCACTTTTTCTCCCAACCCAGACTGTGGCAAACAAGTTGAAGACGTGCAACATCAAAATCAGGAGCACGGAGCAGAGGCCCTTCACACTGTGTCTGGACAAGGACAGCAGAAGGACCTACAGGAGTGTGATCAGGTGAGGGTGCTTTCCTGGGAAAGCAGGGCAGAGTCAAAGAACTGTGGAATCAGAGAAGTGTCTGAGTCAGAAGGGATCCTTAAAGGCCATCTAGTCCAACTTTCCTCAAGTCAATCAGGTGCTCAGAGTCCCATGCAGCCTGACCTTGGGTGTCTGCAGGGACAGGAGGTGGGTTGTGCTCTCCTAGATTTGCATCTTGGGGTGATGGTGTGAAAAAAATGGGTTCTTCTATTTTAAGTAAGGTGCTGTCATTAGGCAGAAGAAGAAAAAGTACGTCCAAAATCTTAGGTCTGAAGGTTCCTGGGATATCTCAAGCACATGAAGATCGGGGCAGAAGAATCAGCGCTGTGAAAAGTCAGGGATTAATGTGGCTGCAGTGGTGATAGTGACATATGAAGTGCTGGAAGGGAATAGACAGAGTTTGTGGTTCATGTGGAGCACAGGTAAAGTGGGAATTTCTGAGAACTGAAGCAAGCAAGGCTGACGCCACTGCTTTAGTGTTTAAATGCTGGTACACATCAGCTCCCAGCCAAATCCACTCTGAAAGCATAAAAGCAATTGCACGGCTCTGTGTGGCAGCCCCTGCTCTGCAGTCAGAGCAAAGAGTTGGGATTTAGTCTGAGATCAGACTCTGGCCCTCAAGGGCAGCTTTGCACGAGTAGTAATCACGTTCTTGTTCCTTCTGCAGCCTGGAAGTGTCTCCTTGCCTAGAGCCCAGCTACTGCCTGCAAAAGTCAAGGACAATGAAACTCAGCCCGCACGAAGCAGAGGATGTGGGACTTGTGAAATACATGCCCAAGTCTCTGCTGCTGCCCATCAACACATTTGCAGGTGTCATCCAATGAAGAAAAGGAGAAAAAGCCGATGTGCAAGATGCAGCACTTGGGTCGTGATAGAAGACGTGGAAAAAAAGAAAGCACACTAAGAAGCTGTCAACAGTGGCTTTGCAACCGGGTGTTTCTAAAGCCTTCTAAAGCTGCAAAGGCAGAGGTGGGCAGGGCTTGGGAAGGACAGCTGTGCGCCAAGCTGTGGTGGCCACAGCCTGTGCTCCCTGCCAGGGCAGAGCTCTCCTGAGTGACTGAGAGATTTGACCTTTTGCACAAGTGGTGAAAAACCTCCAAGCTTTTCATTTCAGGGAAAGGACTGGAGAAAATAGAGCCGAGGTGATGGTGCTTGCTGTGCTTGCGGATCAGAGAGCAGTTGCTAGCACTAATATTTATTGTGTTGGCATCTCCTGGCCTGGTGTGCCTGTGTGTCCAATGCGTGCAGTCAGTGGGACAGCCACTGTTGTTTCAGAGGGGCTATGCAAGAACAATGGGTGGTGTGAAGCAGAGACATGAGAAATCCAGTGCAATATTTGGCAGTGATGTACTCAGGTTGCCCAGGCAGCACAGCCTGGCTTTGTTTTGAGAAGCCTGCAGAACCCCTGGGAGACTCCTCTGTTCCTTCCCCCTGCTGCTTTCAGGGTGTGGGAGCCCTCCCCTGGCTTGCAGATGGGCTCAAACCCATGCAGCTTTATGGAGCAGTGTGTCCAAGGCCCATCTTTGCTGAAGTAATGGAAGAAACACGGTGTGCAACATTGGTTGGCTCTCTGAATACGGTCTGTGATGTCTGGGTTGTCTCCAGGGAGTCTTCTGTAAATCACATTGGAGTGGATGTGGGATCCCTGGCACCCTCCTATGACACTATCAGCTTTGATTCTCTCAGCTCTCAGCAGCTCAGGGGTGCTGGCTTGTATCCCCTGCCCCAAGGAGGAATCCTCCAGCCTTGTCAGTGCACACAGCAGCTCTTCCAGTGTCACCACAGGGCATCCCTGGAGCACAGATACCCAAGTCTGGAGATGCTTCCTTCCAAGCCTGCAGGTTGCCCTGGCTGGTTGGGCCCCGTGAAACCCTCCTGCTGCTGCCCCTCACTGTTGCCTTGGTACAGAAGACAGCTTTGGTTCCTGTTCCAAATTCAGGGTTTATGCACTCTCACTTTGAATGCACCACACAGCCCCAAACTAGCACTGGAATACATTACAGGGGGCAAAGCAACTCTGGAGCTGTTGGTGTGTGATGGGTTATTCAGCAGCATAAAGAGCCTCCAGGACCCAAAAAGCTTTTATCCCCAAACCAGCACCTATAGCTGAGGGGCAACAGCATCACAGCACCTCAACAGCCTGGAAGGTCTCAGCAACCATCTTCAGTTCTTCAGTGCAGTTTTTCATCTCTCCTCAAAAACGACGACCAATGCCAGGACAGCACCGAGCGCTTTGACCTTGGAAGGAGCTGAATTTGGAAGGGAGGGAGGCTCAGAAATAAGTCAAGCAACCTGCTTGTCCCAACATCCTTCCTTTCTGAACTGCTGCATATGGTAACACTGGGCTCAAAGTGGTGAATTTGAGCACACCTCTGCCTCGCTGGGCTCTTTGCTGGGGGCACGTGGCCCTTGGCACACCAGCCAGCAGCTCACAGCAGCTCACAGAGTGGTCTGTGGTGTCCAGGGCTGAATTTGTACAGCTGTAAATGGTGTAGATGGGTTATAAGTTATTTGTACAGGTGACATAGAGGATTCATATCAGAAGGTGCGACTCTTTTAATGCCTATATATATATATATAAATGTAAAGAGGGGAAAAAAAGCAGCAGAAATGGATCTTTTTATAAAGTTACTTGCTTGTGGCTGGTGTGAGTGGGGTATGAATTGTGGGAACAGAAGGACATGTGGCCCCATAAGTGGAAAACAACTCATGAACTTGTGTTAATGACTAAGCTCTGCTTTGAAAAGCTTTCAGCTCTCATCAGAAGCTGCTGTCACTTGACCAGGTACATGGGAAGACCTCATTCCTTTGCAGAAGAATTAACTTTAATAGTGTCTCCCTAAAGTTTTACAAGCCAGCTGCAAAACCCAAAGTACTGCTCTAAATGCACATTTATTATGTAGCATACGAGTGCCATGGTGATCTCCTGCCCTGCTCCCCGCTGTGCTCATAGGAGAGACAAGGAAAAGTGATGCTATTGCAGATGATCTCTGTGTGTATTGATTACAGTTTATCTGCATGTCAGATGCTTTCAGCATAATTAGCTCCCCATTTTCTGGCACAAACCCACTATGCCATGCCACAGCCTGCTGCAAGGACTATAGATAGGCTTGTCCTCAAGCCAAGAATAACTGGAACTTTGTACTGAGAACTGCCTTCTCCCTGGAACTCAAACTCAAGTAGAGAGCAGTTTTAGTGTCAAGAATCTATTCTAGCCTTGTTACCATATCATACCTCAGGAAGTCTAACTGTTCGTTAACGGGGTGCATGACAGCACCCTTCCCTTCCCTTCCCTTCCCTTCCCTTCCCTTCCCTTCCCTTCCCTTCCCTTCCCTTCCCTTCCCTTCCCTTCCCTTCCCTTCCCTTCCCTTC